>NC_092438.1:8433585-8756256 GCF_036169615.1 Heliangelus exortis | reverse complement strand
TTACATCCTTTTCTCTAGTGCCATCCCTACACTGCAATCCTACACAGACAGAGGGAAGTGATTCCATTTATATTGCATTTTCATTTTGTGTATTGCTTTCAGAACCTAACACCTCCCTTGTGGGAGGCCTAAAATGCTACAAAGCTGGAATGCTCTCTCTGGAGTGACTTTCTTTCCTTTTGTCTTTGTAGATACTCTCCGTTATTACATGAGCTGTAGTGCTGGATACCCCAACCCTTTCCAGCAGGTGAGTGTCAGCATCCTAAGTCCCCTCAGTCCTTCTCAGCATCCTGCAGGGTATTGGATAAAGGTTTTGGATGCCAGCATGCAGCAAGCTGTAAGGTGTTAGCTTTAGGGAGCACTCCACCTGTTGGTAAAGCTTTGGCAGCTACTTCCCAGCTCTGCAAGAGGCAGCACTGTGGTTTAGGGAGCAGCTTTTTCATCCTTAGCTGCAAAACTTCATGGCCAGGATGCCCTCCTAAAGGGGTCCATGTGTGATGTGATGTGGTAACCATTGCTTTGTTCCTGGTACCTCAGTTTACTTGGCACTCTTCTAAGGGCAGCAAGATGGAGACAGAGCACACACCATTAATGCCAGGCTGGGAAGCTATATACTTCCTGCTTTGAATCTCTTTTTGTAGGTTCTTTTGGATTAAATAGTAGCAACACTCCACTCCCAAAATGCAAACACTTCTGTGGTTGAGGGAGGGATTCTCACATACACCTCTTAAACCCCTTGGATGTTGGAGGGTTTGTATCCTCAAGTATAAAAGTGAGTCATTATTCTTTTGTGTGGGGGCTGAGGAACAGCACCTGGGCCCATCCCAAACTTTGTCTTATGTATCAGAGGCCAGAGTGAACCCACACCACCCACCATTTGGCAGACACCAGCTGCTTCTCCAGTTATATTTAGGATTTTTTCAAGTCTTGTCTTCCTCTGTTTTAAAAGGTGGGGTAAGAACACTTAAGCTGTGGTATGATGCACCGTTGCCATCTGTTGCATTTTGGGTTGCTGAGTAGAGCCTGACATGCATGTGACATTCCCAAGGATTCTTCAATGGGATGTGAAGGCTGCACCCCAGTACAAACAACTTCTAGTGTTAATGTTAAGTCTTTCTCAGCCCCCTGATTTAGTAGGAAAACCCAGCTGTGCTCTGGTGAGAACATGAGACCTTTGTGTCTCCTGTTTCTCATTCCTCTCTCTGTCCTGAAGCTGGCTCCAGCTGTGTGTATGGGGTTTTTTGTGTGTGTGTGTGTGTTTGTGTTTTGTTATTTTTCATTTTGATTCTTCCCTTCCCCTCTTCTTTCTCTCTGTACTACTTCCAGGTGGGTAAAAGTCAAACTTAACCCTGTTGAAGCTGCACCCATGTCAGTTGAGACATTCTTAACTGGTACCATTCACACCGATGATGCTTCAGCATTTGGGAGCAGGATTTAATTGTTATTTCCCAGGAGTTTTTTTGCTTTCTGTGGCCTGAACTGCTGAAACTTTGCATGTTTTGTGTTGAGCAGAAGCTGTCAGGAAGTCACAAGGCTCTGGTGGAAATGCAGGATGATGTTATGGAACTCATGAGGTCAGCAAGCAGAGACCACCCCACCTCCAAGGTAACTCTGTTCAAGTTTTCTTTCCCCGTACTTTCTGGCTTCCCCTGCCTTTGTATGAAGCTGAAGATCAGCTCCTGTTAAACCATTTCCTTGGCATAATCATTAGCTTGTTGCTTACAGGAGTATCTTACTCGGATCCAGGAGGTCTTAAATGCAACAGAGATCAACTTGCAGCAACTGACAGCTTTAGTAGACTGTCGAAGTCTGCATTTGGTGAGTACTCAGGAGCTGGGCTTAAGCTAAGAAAGAACAAAGGGGCTGTAGAGCCTGTAAGTGTACTGATTTTCTTGGAGTTTCAGATCTCTGATGTGCCAAAACAGTTTCCAGCAGCTTTTACTGATTGACTTGGTAGAAAGGAGAATGGGAACTTGGAACAAGTTAGCTTTTGCTGTTTAAAGATCAACGTAGGAAACTAGATAACATTTCTTTATACATCTACAAGCTGCAGCCCTAAGGTTTTACAGACCTTCAGGTTTTTTTTTCCTGTAGCACCAGACTTGTTGCCTTTCCCATGGAATGCCTGATTGCTGCACTGTAGCATTGGGATAACTGCTGTCCAGCTGTCTCTCTGAAAGCAGAGACACAGAACGTTCTTGGACAATGGGACACAGTGAAGCAGCTGAGAGGCTTAATGAAAATGTTGGGATCTTATGTTAGGTGGTAATGTCTGCCGTGGGTTTTCTTGCTCTTTTTCCCCATCTGCCTGCTTAAAGTATTATTGTGTGGGGGTTGAAAATATTTCCATGTCTATATCCAAGCTGGGCTTTGTGAGGGGAAATAAGGGTTAAATCAGTTACAAAAAATGCTCGAGGGTCCCTGAAATTAAAGTAGAAAGAGAAAAGGGACTACAATCTCCTCGTTTGTTTCAGAGAATGTAGTCCAGAGGAAGGGCTTTTGAGTTAGAGTTCAATGTTAACTCTCTACTGATCAGGAAACTTTGCTCCTTTTTCTCTCCAGGATTATGTCCAGGCTTTGACGGGATTTTGCTATGATGGAGTGGAAGGCCTCATCTACCTGGTTCTCTTCTCCTTTGTCACAGCCCTCATGTTCAGTTCCATTGTGTGTAGCATCCCACACACTTGGCAGCACAAGAGGTATAGAGAGGGTTTAGATCCTGTAGCATTGTAGAGCTCTTTCTTAATGAAGACTGCCTATTGGATTTGTGCCTATGAGCATATGGAGCTCTTTCCCATATAATCCCAGGAGTATGAGAGATGAGGCTCCATAAGCACAGGTCCAACAGAAAAAAAACCCAAACTCTATTGGCTTTTGCTCTGGCTGTGGTTAATATTTACATCTGAATCTTGTTGCAGTGGGATATTACATGTGCAGATTACTCAGTACACTGTCCATCTGTGAGTCAAGTCAGAGATTAATGATTATAGCTGTAGAGAGAGGTAATGCTTGGACTACTTACCACCCCTATAAAGTACCTATTCCTCCCTTGCATTGTTTTGAGACATTTGTCTTAC
Source organism: Heliangelus exortis (assembly GCF_036169615.1). Lineage (NCBI taxonomy): Eukaryota > Metazoa > Chordata > Aves > Apodiformes > Trochilidae > Heliangelus > Heliangelus exortis. The sequence continues at coordinate 8,753,179 of NC_092438.1, read as the reverse complement.
TATGGGGAAGAGAACTGGACTGAGAAGCAGTTCTCACCTGGCTTGGCTCATGCTGGGGTGACTGAGGAGCACAGCAAATGCAGACTGGGAGCTGTCTTGTTGACAGTAGAATGGGCAGATGAAATACTTGCAAACTGGTGGCAATCACCTAAGAGCAGAGCTGTGTGGAAGTGGTGTTAACCAGGTTGATCAGTTAAGTCTTGAGCAAACCTTCAGAAGGCTTCACTTGAGTGGCTGCTGCACCACATGCAGCTGTGATAATAGGTCTGAGTTTTCTGTTCTCACAGAAGAGCAGTAGACTGCAGCAAATTCTCTTCTGTGATCCTGAAATATGATTTTGGTGCTTTAAGCCCAGGCTCAAGGTTCAAAGTAAAATGAAACATCCTGAACAATGGCAGGAAGGTAAAAACCTCCAAGCTTGCAGTGCCTGCAGGGAAAGCCTTGGGAAGTGCATCAGTGTAATGCTTCAGAAAATCCTCATTTCCTTACTTCTTCCACATGCAGCTGTAGAGCCACTATCCAGAAGATCCTGGTAGTCTGTCCATTTGAAGGAGAAAGGTTTACACAGTGGTCCCTCATGTTCTGCCCTGCTGCCTACCCCCAGCAAGGCTCAAGCTGCTGCTATGAACTGAAGGATTCCTTCTTCCAATCCCCTGGGTGCCATTTCTTCCTCTGCCTCCCCCCGGGGAGGTGGAGGATGTCAGAATTTATTGCCTGTAAGAGACCGTGCAGGCTGCAATTCCCTGAATAAATCTTCAGTGCCACCTCGTGGTACAGAAGCTGCAGGTGATGTTTGGGGATGTTCAGTCAGTGCCCATGCTGTTTCCCCCAGCAATGAGGTTTTTCCTGTAGAACATTTTACTAGCTCTAAGTGTTGCTAAAATAGATTTTAAAACTTGGTGCTTCATCCCATAATTAGGGAGATAAAATAGCAGTGTATATTACAAGGGAATACTATAGGAATTGGGGAAGGAACCAGCAGGCAAACTGACTTTGGTCTGCATAAAAATTCATCTAAATCCTGGCATTTTTAAGAGAAGAAAGCCTGTAGACACAGATGTTGCAACTTAGTCTCTATAAAAACTTTTGAGATTTTGCTAGAAGCTGAAGCAGACACTGTATAACCAGAGCAGGACTTCACAGAAGTTCACAGCAACTTTGGACATGTCTACAAGTAATGGAAAGACACAGTTTTAAAGGATGCTTTATACATCTCTTTTTTACGTATCTCTTTTTCCTTTTTTTCTTTTTTTTTTTTTTTTTGAAATGCTGTTTATTTCAGGATGTGTGTCCATCCTTTGGCTGTATGACTGGACAGGTGCAGAATTGTGCCAAGCCCTGAGAGAGGGCTGTAGGAAGGCTGTGGGGTACCACACAGTGTAAAAGTCCAGATGGTGTCTGTGGGAGGGCTGAGTCAGTGTGGTGTAGGCTGTGTTTGACACTGCCACCCTAAGCCATCCCAAATGGGTATAAATGTGGAGGTGTGGAAGATGGTTGGGAGGTTCCTTAGGCTTGCTGTGATTTCCTGCAAACCCTACGTGTGGGGTGATTGGAGAGTTCTAGGAGGAACTTTTTCTCCTTCTTGCAGAAGCTCAGATGATGATGGGGAAGAAGAATCAGCTGTTCAAGGGAGTAGACAAACACATGATAACCTTTACAGAGTGCACATGCCCAGCCTCTATAGCTGTGGGAGTAGTTATGGCAGTGAGACCAGCATTCCAGCAGCAGCACACACAGTCAGCAATGCTCCTGTCACAGAGTACATGTGAGTATCCCAGCACAAAGCCTGTACTGCAGCTCCTCCAGCTTTGCTTCACTCCCATTTCTGTTGTGATGCTGGTGCCTGTGACCAAGCAGTAGAAAGCAATGAAGAATTTTACCTAAAGGGCTGTTTCCTGATTTCCCTTCTCCCTGTAAATGCAGTAGCTTAAAAGGGCTGCAGTAGAAAGAGTGGTACTAGACAGCATGCTCCAGAATGTAGAAATCTGTCTAGAGAGAAAAAGGAAGGTATTGTCTGGAATCCTTATTGCACAATGATTCTGAACACTAGAAGATTTAATTCTTCAGACAGAGCAGTCTTGCCAGAAGATTTTAAGTCTTCTGAGAGCCAAGACATAATCTGTAGTCTCTGTTCTTCCACAATACTTTAAGTCAGCTCTGACATCTGTTGCAGTCTGGAGCTACGAAGTCCAGGTGGGATCTTAGAGCTTTCTCCAGAAGTGCTTGATTCCCTTGGACAACCTTGAGGGCCCATCTTTTTTAGGCTGGCACCTCATTTTGTTCTTCCCCTTAGACTTTGTCCTCATTTTATCTCCACTCCTGCAGCTTGGCAGTTCTGACGCTGCGGGGAGGCAGATTTTCACACAGATCTATTTTTAAATAACCTGCCATGATTCAGTGTGGACCCATCTGAGTAAGAATATAAAGACAGTGCTTAATCTGAGGAAAATAATGCCAGTTTTGTGTCTATGTGTGACAAAGAGAACCCACTTGGCCTGTAAGGAAACTTGAAACTCTCTGTAAGGAAACAGGGAGACTGACCTGAGAGGGTAGTTTTGGGGGTGCAGATGCTCTGACCCACGTCACCATCAGAGATGTCCAGAGAAGCATGGCACCTACCCCCTGTTACCATGTGTGTCTTCCTTTCCTAGGAGCCAGAATGCAAATTTCCAGAACCCCCGTTGCGAGAATACCCCGCTCATTGGCCGGGAGTCCCCACCTCCCTCAGTAAGTCTCTCTTTACTGCTCCTCTCTGCTTCAGCATCTTTGGGGAATACACATTTACCACTGCTGTATACTCTCAAGGGAGCTGATTGTGCAGCCAAACACAGGATCTGGCCCATAAATAGCAACAATTTGAATAGAGAACTCACGTCTCACCTGCCATGGAGAGTAAAACCTGCTGTGCACGTGGACGTTGCACATAAAAAGAATAAAACTCAGTCTCTTAACACTGGTAATGCTATGGGCCCAGTCCTGCCACCACTGAAGTGCATGAGTATCTTGGTGGGTGACTTCAGCAGGATGATTCACTTGCATGCAGTGTACTTGCAATCTGTGGCATTGTGTCCTCAAGTTTAAAAAGAAACCTGTTAAAACAGTAAATTCAGAGTTATCGCTGAACCTCTCTCCTTAATCTACCCTAAAGAGCTGATAGGATGAAACCTGTATTATTTTTTTTGTTGAGATTTTTTTTTTTAAACCTTTATTTCACAACTGTTTTACTTTCTTTAGAAATCTATTTTTGTATTTAATTTCCTATGGAGGAAAACCAAAACAAAACAACTTTCGTGGAAGGTTTTGGTATCTGGAGTGGCCTGATAGCCATTTCTGTGTGCTGGATAAAACAGGGGCTTGCCTTCATGTCTGTAAGAACTAGATGAATCTTGCCCTCCTTCACGGGATCCTGTAAAGCCTTCCTTACACCTGAGCTTGGAGAACATGCTCACAGTGCTCACTAACTTGGTGGTGTTATTACAGAGGATGAGTAGTAGCATGCTTAACAATCAACCAGGTAAAGAAAATACACTCTGTGGTGCATGGTTTTCAGATTCATGGGAAGGGGAGGAAGAGGAGGTTGGAGGCTAAAGGAGTAGGAAATACGGTGCAAAAGAGGACATCACACTCCTGGTTTCACTTCAGAAGGATCAGTTCATCTTGCAATAGAGAAAGTGACAAAAGTGGAGAGTTGATCCTTGTCTTTGTACTTGGCCAGACCTCTTTCAAGCCTCACAAAGAGTTTTTCCTGATCCCTGGTGGTAGTCTGATCTCCAGCTCTGGTAGCATTATCTGCTCTCAGCAATGAGATGGTCTCAGGAGAAGAGCTGCTGTTCCACGCATGTGGCAAATGCTTTCCTGCTGGTGTTGCTTGATATGGGAAGGGCACTGTCCCTCTGGCACTGCCAAGGCACATCTTCATTTGATATCTGTAGATCCAAGATCCTACTTCCCCTTGCCCTGCAGCCAGGGGACATTCCTTTCCATGAGGGCTTCAGTTATGCAAGAAGTTCCCTGGTTCTGCAGTCACTGTTTGCATTAATACCCTGAGGGGGGGGTCTGAGTCCTGGTGCCTTAGGCTGGTTTCTGAGAGTAAGGTTAAGATGAGATTTTATTTTTTTTCTCAGAGTAACTTGACTTGACAGCCATCAGTCCAGGCTAGAGGGAACTGCAGGAGCTGGGGGAGGAGGAAGAGTGCAGCACTGCACCTATAGAAAAGGAGCAGGCTACAGGATAAAGGTGTTTTCTGGAGAGACCCAGTAGATGGGCAGTGAAGAGAAGTACTGTCTGTTCTTGTCTTGGCAGTTAGCAGGGAAGGGAGCTTTGCTGGGATTTCTATATTTGAAGCTCTCCATAGCAAGTGGCTGAGACCATACTGAGGCAGAAGAAATTGTAACTTTTCATAGGAAATGACCTGTGGGAGGAGAGAGATGAAAAGGGAATGCCAATGCACATAGCCCTGCCTCTTTTTGGGGGGGAGGAGAGGGGGATAGCCATCTAAGCAGATTAAGTCCAGTGGGTAGCAGGGCTGATATATATATATATATATATGTATATATGTATATATATCCTATGTAGGTTTCTTTGAAGAAATGGTGAAAACTAAGATGTGATGATCCTGCTGCATTGTTTGTCCGTTACTTTTCCTGGCTTTTTGTTTGTTTGTTGGTTTGTTTGGTTGGTTTTTTTTGCCTTCTCTCATTCCTTCTGTTTTCTCCTTCTTGCCCCAGGGCTGTTATTCCCTTAGGGTTGTAGAGCCCACCTTGTCGCTGACACACACACCACAGCGTTTCACTTGCTTGCACTGTGTTTTTCATGCACGTTGAGGCTGCACTCTCTTTTTCTCTCTCTTTCTTGCGTCATCACAGTTGTATTTGGCTGCCATGGACAGTAGCAGCCATATGAGCTGGCAGCTTAAACCCTCGGACAGTGCACGGACATACTGGTAACAGCGCCCGCAAATGGAACAGGTACTGGAAAAAAAAAAAAAAAAAAAAAAGGTCCTTCTTGCTCAACCCTTTCTCCGCTCCCAACCACCCCCTTCATCCCTGCACTCTTTATCCCAGGCCAGTGCCTTTGATTTCTTCACATTCCTTCCCCTCTGCACCTCCCACCCCATTCCCTCCTGCCAAGGGGTAAAATTAAAATCGGTTTCCGCTCTGGCGCAGACTCCAGGAGAGCTTTCAACCTCGGGAAGGCTTCTGGTGCACGTTCTGAGGGTTGCTGGCACCCATGCCTCACAAAAGCTGACTCCCAGCAGCTCCAACTCTTAAGTCCACACTTGAACACTTACTACTGGGTGCTTGAACGCTTACTACCGAGTGCTGCTCGAATGGAGAACTTACTTTGCACTTCAAATGCAGAGTAGAAGTTCTCCCATCACAAGAAGCCATTTTCTAGAAGTACAGAGAACCAATCTAGCAGATTTTCAGTTGGGACTGGTTGTCTTAGTTCAGCTTTTTGCTTCCCTTGAGCCCTATTGCTGTTCTGTTTCTCTTGACTGGTCATAACACCATATGTCCCAAACCACTGATATTTACCTGCCACAAGCTTTTAGCTCCTTGGTAGGATTTTTAATTTGTTGAAAGATCCTATTTGGCAATGATGGCCTGTCCTGAAGATTTACTTCATTGCTTGTTAGATCTGTGTGCAGCTTCTCCTTTTATCCTTGCATTTTAAGTTGAAAAGGAGCAAGTCTAAAAAATACTTGCCTAGGGGTCCAGACATAAACACTAAGATCTGTTTCATTCTGTTTCAAAACCTTTTACCGTTTTGTTTGTCCTGTGTGTGTCCAAATCATCCCCTCCATGTCCCACAGACTCTGTGAACAGGGTCCCTGTCCAAATGCCTCATGGGTTGTAGTTGCTGATGTTTTCCAAGACAGCCAATGTTTCTTCCCTCATAGTGGTCCATGACAAAGCCACGTGCCTACAGACAGAGTAGGTGTCTGCATTAAGCCTTGTAGTTTTTTAGCTTGGTTGAATTATTTGAGCTACCAGGCAACTCCCCTGGTATGAAGGCCAATGCTCCTTCAAGGGAACTTCAGGGACTGGAAGGTGTTAGTTCCAGTTGGCACAGAAAGCCCACAGCTTTTGGCTCATGCAATCAATGACCTTTGATTGCATCTTACTTTCTGTTCCCAGAAATACGTGCCCAGAAAGCTGCTTTTCCTTCTTTTCTGCTCTTCTTGTTGGGACTTTTGTCAGCTTTGAATCGGATTCCTTCCCATCCTGTTGCTGCTTGATCTTCATTCTTGCTGCCTCTTGCTGTTTGTCTGCCTGCCTTGTGGCATGTTGGGAAGGGTGCTGTCTGAATCTGGTGTCTTGATGCCCTCTGTCCTGGTGCATGAATGCAAACAAAGCTGTCTTGAAGCATGGTGCTACCACCCTTGAAAGGGCCACAACTTTCTTCCGTCTTAATTTTGCCAAGACTGCTCTTGGGCATCAGCTTATGGTGGTTTCTCTGCTTTTTGGTTCCTGCAGGGGGTATTGTGGCACTGTTAGAGGGGTCTGAGATAAAACATTGCTTGTTGGGGTGGGTGGAAATTGAAGTGTCTTGATTCTGGACCTGAAATCTCCTCTGGGCTGAAACCCTGATCTCAGTCTGCACCATTTTCTGTTTAGCTAAGATCACACCCAGAGTTTAATGTGGCTGGCTGCAGGGCTCAGAAAAAGGCATTGCATTCTTTCCAAGACTTTAAAAACAAACAAAGCAAAATGAAGGTCTGTTCTTTTGCCTTTTGAAAGCTTAAATACCTTTGAATTCAGAACCCACTGGCTGGAATTTGCTGCTTCCCTGCATCTTGTACCTCCCATACACAAAGATACCAAACCCTGTGTGTTTACTGTGCTCTACCTATCTGGGAGGTGGGTCAGCCTTTAGAGCTTGAATCCAAAAGCTTTGGTCTTTATTGGATTACCTGAATAGCTCTGGCAGGAAATCAAAGTCAGGGCAGCTGGAGAGAGATACATGTGGGTTTTTAACCACAAATAGTAAATGGTTTATATTCAGTCATGTTTTCATATGGTAAGTGATCTTCCAGCATAGTACATGTGAAGTACTCATGGGCTGCACAGTTCACAGAACCTGGTAGAATTTATGGCCTCTAAAATTAACTGATCATTCCCATTATTTATTTTCTCTGCAACCAATGATTCCTTTGTACACTGGCTTATATGTGTTAAGCACCCAACTAGTATGTGCTGGCAAACCATACCTATGAAAACTTATACCTTAACAAAGCTGAATAGGAAGGAGAGACTTTTTTTTTTTTTTTTTCCTTTGGAGAAATAGAAAAATAAACCTGTGTGCAATCAGCTGTGTTTGTCCTAGCTGGCTGGTAAGTGACTGAGAGGTGTGCTGTGTTGAATAGCACAAGCCACCAGGAGAAATGGTAACAAGAAGTCTTTTAGGTACTCTTTTTAGGGTAGCTGAAAGGGTGGTGAAGGTATGGGTTGAAACTTGTCCTCTGTGCTGTTTTTCAAAGGGTAAATGAGGGTGTATAGGCACGTGGGCACTTCCAGCAAGAGCACTGGAAGAATGACTGCATTGTGCATGTTCTTTAACCTTCTATGAAAGCTCCTCTTTAAAGAAAACTAAATGCAAGTGTATACCTGTAGCTGTGTTAGAGACTGTATCCAGGTTACCTTAGAGTAGAGTCCAAGACCTCCTCAGCTCTGAATTGTGCTCAGGCTTTAAGTCGTTAGAATTACTTTTAAAGGAGCTAAAAATTTAGTTATTTTAACTGTGGATAATTGAGTTTGGTTTCATATCTGTGTGACTGGCAAGCATCTGCTGATACATCTTCATCTGCTGGCCTGTCCAGATGTTTGGATCTGTGTGTTCCACAGCATTTTTTCTCTGCTTCCCAGCAGAGGATGCACTGAAGGACTTTGCTGAGGCTCTGCTGTCAGCAGCAAGTGGAGCAGAGCATTGGTGCTTGGAGTGTGACTGGAGATCCAGTGCATCCAGGTTGAGTTGCACTGGTTATAAGATGTGCAGTGAAATGGTAGCTCTCTACTTCCAGGTTTCAGTCATACTTGGTCATTAAAAATACACTTTAAATAAGGAGGAACTTGTTCAAACTGAAATGGGAAAATGTACAAAAGTGCAAAAACCCTGAGTTAAGGAGAGAACATCAGCCCTAACTCTGACTGCTCTTGAGTCTTGATTTGTTCATTGTGGTGGATTGCAGGTAGGTTTGAATATAAAATGTCCTCTGATTGACTGTCCAAATCTTGTGTTCCTGATTACTTTGTTTTAGTGACACTTAAAATGTGGGGTGTTTTCTTGGTGGAGGATGGAGTAAAGTCTTTGGCTTCTCCCTCCGTGATGGGTGTACTTTGTACATCCTTGAAAAGCAGTTCATCAAGTAGCCCTTCTTGATTTTAATGCTCTAAAGAAAGTTGATTTTTCATGTTGTGTGCTGAACCTATATGACTTGTTCAAGAAGATGCACAATAATCTTCCACAATCTGAGATTATTTTTTTTTTCTAAATACTTCTTACAAAACCTTAGCACTTGGAAGTTCTCTGGTCATGCTCATCTCCTGTCACATCACATGGAGTACAAATGGAAAATGAGCAATCAAATGCATTTTTCCTTCTAAGACTCTCTTCTCAGCATGATGCTTGGCTGGTCACTTCTGCATTTCACTACCAGCACCATGCCCTACTTACTCTATGAGCAAAGTTCTTAGAAGGCAAAGCCTCTCTTAGCCTGTTGGGTTAGTCTCATATGTTTTAACAATGTTCTAAACTTCATTTCTGAATCAGTAATCACATTTAATAAACTGTGTAGATTATAGTCCTTAAACTGGCTCAGCTTGGTATTTTCTACCTTATTCCTTCTCGCTGGCAAAAAAATACATCTTAAAAAGAGAAAGAACAGATGTATCCTTTGTCTTCTAAATATAGAAGCCATTTCTGGGCCAGGGTTTTATATTAAGATCCATGTTCTGCAGAAAGTTTTACAGTTATAGAAGACACTAAAAGGTGATTGCCTAAATAAGCCATAGGTGTCTTCATGTTGTACCCATGGGGTCAGCTCTGCCAAAGCATCCTTTTTTCTCTTCCATCATGCAGAGTTTCACCCTGGGTCAGTCTTTAAAGGAATACTGATAAAATGCTGTTAATTCCCCCAAAACCCCTTGGCACAGCTGAGCTTTTGAGCTCCTAAAGATGCCTCATAATGTTCTTCCCCAGTGGGCAAGGTAAATCATCCCTCCTGGTGGGAGAACTGCCTTTCAGTTGTCTCCTTGCCAGTTTAACCAGCTATTCTATGTGGTTCAATTTTAAAGGTGATAAAAAGTCAGTATGCTGAAGAGCACTCTTAAGAAGTAAGATTACAGAATTATTCAAGCTCTAGCTGGTATAAAAAGAGGAATAAAATGTCTGTCCTCATTACTTGGTTGTTAGGATCATGGGAGCAGAATCCCAGAAGCAGTAATGTGGCTGTTGATGAAGGCATTGAGCATATTGGCATAAAGAGGCAAAGTCTTTTGTTCTTACTGCCAGGTATTATTTATTTGCTTTTCAGCTCATTTTTCAAAGCTGAGTGGCATATGTTACCTCAGTTGCTTCTGGGAGCTGTTTTGCATTGCCTTGCTTAGAATAAGAAAGAAAATAAAGGAGAAAAAAACCTCACCCCCAAAATCATCTTTCTGACTTTCTTCTCTCACCCCTAAACTGGAGATTTTTCTACTGCTGCATGGTTCACAGGTTGGATCCTAAGCCAGGGTGGATTATTAACTATCTGATAACTGTTAGCTAAACCCATCTTGTTTGATGGCAGCCTTTTTCCAGCCTGAGAGGGGCTGTTCTTTCTTGGGTGTAAGTTGTGCAAAGAGTCATTCTTCCACCCTTTTCTTTCAAACTGCCCATCTGTGACACATGAAGTCTTCTGATGCCCTCATTGCCATAAAATGAAATATCAACATGCAGTGTACACCCAGTGTCTTTTCAGCCTCCTTTCTGGCATGGCTGAAAGCAACAACGTGACTAAGAGAGGATGAAGGTGTGAGCTGGGGTTTTACATCTGCATCACTTCCATGTTCCTCTCTTGTCCTAAGCAGACTATGGCATATTTTGACTCCTGAGGATTGGATTTCCTTCTGTGCAGAGTGCTTGGGTAAATTATTAGTCCATCTGTGCTGCCCTGACCAGCATCCCTGCAGCAGGCTGACAGTGTGATGCTCAGGCTGAACCCTGAGACCAAGCCAGCAGCTCCTTGATAAGCTTGCTGTAAATACAAACCATTTTATGGTGGGAGATGGTCATGATCTGTGGTTCTGTGTTTATATTAGTCATTCAGACTTACTTCTGTGTTCTCTTTTGTTGTTTTTTTTTGTTTGTTTGTTTGTTTGTTTGTTTTTTTCTTCCTCTAGTACACTTCCAGCATGAGAGCCAAATACCTCGCCACCAACCAACCTCGTCCAGATGCTGGCAGTGTGCATTAAAATGAAAAAATGAAAGCAAAAAAAAAAAAAAAAAAACAACTAAAACCCCACACGTGCAGTCAGACTAAACAATGTGCCAACTGCTGTGCCCCTGTGCTGTCCTCGTAGAACAATCCTGCTGTTCTGCCCAAAATCCAGTGCAGCTCCATCTGTTTCTCCAGACCAGACCACCCTCTCCAACCTGCTACCTGCCCACTGGAGTGGAAGCCCCTTTTGAATTTAAGCCTTCACCTTGTTGTACATGATGTGTGAGAGAGAGGAAGCACACGTGCAAGCAACTCTGAGAGCACCCAGGCCAGAAGCTGGGGCCACCTGCCTGGGGCCAACTTCTTAGAGCAGCCCAGCAGAAAAAAGTTGGTGAATATCTTCTGCCCCCTTTTTTCCCTCTCTGCTCCCCAGAAGGGACTCAGTGAAAGATGGTGGTAGATCTTCTTCACTTCTGCAGTGGGATCAGCAGCCTGTCCAACACTGAAGAAGCAGAGGTTTGGTGCCCAGGACCCAGTGTACAACGAGGGAGTGCTGAGCCAAGGCACGATGCAGCCTTTTGGTGGGGGTCCTCTGGTCCCTTGCCAGGGAGAGAGGAGGAGGAAAGCTCCTGCCTTGTGGTGTCACTGCTTTTCCACTGTAATTTGGGAGTTTGGGGCTCTTCTAGAGCAAATCATTCCACTACTTTTTTTTTTTAAATATCCATTAAGAAAATGCCTTTTTCTTTCCCACTATCTCTAGCGTGTGAATCCTCGAGGAGCAGGGGGGTCCCAGCACCCATCAGCTACCCTATCCATTGCTCTGACCCTGACCTCTCTGCTCCATCAGGGAAGCCCAGGTACTTGCAGATGACATTCTGGGTGCTGCTTTTACCAGGCTGACACGCAGATCAAACAGGAGCCAGCCACCCACTTGGTGCCAAATTTTTCCAGGACAAGACTTATTTGGGAGGGGGTATTTTTGCACTAAAGAGTTTCAGCTCTCTGATGCTAGATCTTATGGGACAGTCAGCTTGCAAATGCAAGAGACTGGAAGCACCAGTGGACTTCTAATGAATGCAAGCTCTCCCTGCAGGAGTCACCTGTGAATTCTGCTGGACTTTTTCTTTTCTTTCCTTTTAAAAAACATTGCAATTTACAGCACAGGGTTGCTGAGCTGGCATTGGAGGTGTTTTTTTGAAACCTCAGTCCTAACAAACTCACAAGATCATCAGTCTGTCTTCTTCTGTGTTCCGGAACCAGAAACCTGGATGATACCTGGAGAACATTGCAACTGTCAGAACAGGTTTTTATTTTATTCTGTTTTCTTTCTTTCTTTCTTTTTTTTTGTTTTTTTTTTTTTCCAAGGCGTGTTGTTAACCACTATCTGACCTTATCAAGGCACATTTATGGCATTTTTATAGACATGAGGCAGAACAAGGCTTGCAAAGGGGCAGCTGGGTGCCTGCAGAGGGCAACATCCTCCATTGGTGCTGTACTTTCCACTGAAGAGCAGTGCTCCACAGGGCACTGACAGCTTCCTACTGGAAGAGGAGAGACTGCTTCTCAGGAGGTACTGCTGAGTGCTGCCCTTTCAGGAGAGTAACTGTTCCTTTTTGTCTTTTTACCTCTGGGCAAGAGCATCTTAGTGGAGCTGCTGAGCATCGTATCAAATAACTGTCAGAGTAAATAAGGTGGGAAACATCTCTCAAACTGGAGTTGAGCCATTGGCAGTCAGTCAGTCTTCACCTCAGTGATGTTCAGAGTCAATGTCTGTTTACTCCACGTTTGCTGTCTGGGGCACAGAACCTACCAATCTGCCTTTACTCAAGTCAGTTGCCTTCTTGCAGTGAGGTAGGAGTTGCTCCTAGCAGGTAGATAGTTAGGGTGATGGTATCTGCTGTAGAATGGTAGCAGCTCCGTGGCAGAGCAAGCTTTGGGACTCTTCTTAAGATAGAAACCACTAATAGGCTGCAAAAGGTGTAGGCCAACTATTCTTGTTCAAAGGAGTGAGGGAGACAGGGAGGAGTCACCAGTGTGCAGACAGGAAGAGAAGGCTTTGGAGAAAACTTCACCCTTTACCATAAATCTCTGGGAGCAGGATTTTCTTGCTCAGGACTGAGTGTGCCCTCTCAAACGTTTATGGGCTTCACACTGAAACATACCTCTACATTATCAAATAGCTAGGGCAGGGACATGTGCTCACAGGTGGTATGGAGGGGACACTGTGGCTCATGAGCACCAGGTTTACACCCTATTGCAAAGCCTACCAGAAGACCCAGGTGTGCAAGCATGTGGCATGGTTATCTTGCAGGGCACAAAGCATGCAACTGCTGTATGGGGGGAACTGAACCTTCCCCTCACTTCAAACAAAGAGCCATATAATCCCTATTAAGATTGAGTTGTTCTGCCATCATTCTGTGATCATCTCTCTTTGCAAGGATGTACTTGGGTTGCTACTTACACTAGCAGCTTTTGGGGAGCTGCCCTAAAATCTGTGGCCTGGTCCTACTCATTGAAGTCAGTTGTTTTGAAGGCTGGAGGGTGTGGGGAACCGTGTGAAAACAAGTGCTTCTGTATATTGATTTTATGTATACAGTGTGCATCCCAAACATGCGTGTGGCTGTACTTTGGAGTGGATCTAAATTGTTACAGTGGTACTGTCAGTACCAGCAGGGATAACAGGGAAGCAAGCCTATGCCTTTTTGTTTCTAGCATCTAACAGAGCAGCCACCTTGACCTGCTTCTTTCCAAGGTTTGGCACAGCAGCCACTCGTAACACCCAGAACAACTTCTGACAACCTTTGGGGCTCGCAGCAAGGCACAGATGTGGAGATCCGTGCTCTGTGACTTCAAAATATAACTGGAAAGGATGTTACAGGGACAAGATTTTGCTTTCTGGAGGCCAGCATAACGTGACTGCAGTGTGAGCTGTGTACCTTTGTCCAGCCAACACTTCCTTTACTTGACATGGATATTGCACTTTTGTAAAGCATCCTGGAACTCTGCTGCCCCACTGCATGCTGTGCAGAGCGCTGGATAGGAAACACAGACAAATGGGTTTCTTTTGGTTTATTATTATTACCTTTTTTTTTTTTTCTTTTTTTTTTTTCTTTTTTTTTTTTTTTACTGGAACCTTGAGCAACAGTGTGGCATTTCTGCAGGCTGATCTGAACAGATCTGCTGAAGAACAGATGGCCTTTGCCTCTTCTTATGGCTGCGGCGTAATCAGCCTCATCCGTATGGTCACATTTTGTCTGAGGAGTGGACTTCTGAAAGCAAAGATCTCCCAGACTCTGTGCCTCCCTCTGGGGTGAACAGCAGGTGCTATCTGGCAAAGACTCATCTGTTCAGGATGGCATTCATGGTTGAGGGGGTCCCAGCTCTTCAAGCTGTGGGAGGTAAAGCTGTTGAGACTTCTCTCTCTTCCAGTGTGTCTGTGTTTTTAATGTGACAAAATGCCATATCACTTGGTGTGTTCCAGCTGACCTTATCAGAACATTGCTCGTGTTACTGGTTGCTAGCAAAAGGGTCCAGAATTCAGGGGAGGTGAGATTGGCCTCTGGACACCTTGCTGACTGCAAACTGGAAGGCAGCTTGTCCAGGTGAAGGTGACTGCATTGGTGAAGACACTTCATGTTACTTTTTCAGAAGCACAAATGTGGTCATTGGCTTGTCTGGTTGGCTTGGTTTATTTCCACTGCATCATCATGTGTGAATGACACTTTCTTTTCGAACTGAGAACTCTTCCAAGCACACAAACATCTCCACAATGTGAAATGTAAATAGCATGTTGGACTCTTGTGTCCAGTGTTCAAGACTGCATTGTAACTGTAAAGGAAATCGAATCAAGACTTGGCTGTGAATTTCTTGTGCTGTCTTGGGAATATAACTGTAGTGTTTGTATCCTGTATGTATTATTAAACTGAGTTCATTTTATGTGCTGATAAAAGGGTTCATGTATCCAAATGTGAAGGATGGAGTGCTCCCTTCCCCTCCTGTCCTTTTTAAGTTTTCATTTGGTAGGTGTTAATTTTCCGTGTACAGTCATCTCAGCCAAGATGCAAGGGTGTTCATTGGAGTGCTCTGAGGGGGACACAGTGTATGGGGTTATAAGTGATCCTAAGCTAGGATTTCCATAGCAGTTCCCTGAAAATACAGAGTGTTCACACAAAAAGTTTGGCCTTGTTGAGAGCAAACCGTTTCTCAGGGGGCTGCTTAACCATCACTCATGAGAGCTCTGGGTGCTGCAGGGTAACAGCAGACAGGAGTGGGTGGAAACCCCTAAGAGCAAGGTACAGGTACCTGTGTGGAGAAACCCACGTTTCACTTCTGGTCCCACCTTCTCCTTCCTTCTAGCAGCAGCTCAAACACCATGCTGAGTCCTTTGAAGAAGAGAGAAGTGTCTTGACTTGATGATTCTGGCTCCCCACTGCTGATTCAGAGGTAGAGGGGGTGGGTGGGTGCCTTTGCCTTTGGATGGGGTGGGGAAGGGGCTTTGAAGTATTTCGTACCTAGGGACCAAGGAGAAATCAGGGTCTTCCCCAGCTCAGCAAGTCTGCCAGTGGAACTGAGTGAACATCTCTGTGTGGGAGGGGAAAAGCCCTCCAGGCAGATACCAGGGAGTAGAACTAAAACCTTGAGAGAAAAGACCCGACAGGACTTGATCTGTACCTTTAACCAGGTACCTTCTCTCAGCACGGCCTCCTCCCCTTTTCTAGAAAAGATTTGTGTGCATGCTATGGATGGCTTCCCTAGGCATTCCAAGGAGGCCCAGCAGATGTGTGGGATGTTTTGGTGGTGGCTCCTAGATGGCTACCAAATGTTGTGTGCTTTTAGGGGGGGGCAGAGCAGTATCTCCTGCCAAGCTGTGATGGTGAGCATGTTGCCCAACTGGGAGAGAGAAGGGATGGGTTACTGGTGGCCTGGAGCTTCCTGGTGCTCACCCAGCCCCTGTGAACAAAGTGGAACATAAATTGATGTACAACCAGAAAGTTCAAAGTATTCCTTTCCTAAAGAGGATTAACTGTAGCATGAAGCTCTTAGGTGCTCTGCATATTTGATACCACATTGCTCCTCACTATGCAATTCCCACCTCCTTCCTTCCTCTTCCTCTTCTAATCTCACACCAAGATTTCTCCGGTGGCCTCCACCCAGGGAGCCACTGAAGTCCCCAAAATCTTCATTTCTTTCATTGTCCTCTGCATTGGGTCCAGGTGCCCAGCCCTCACATCGTGTGCCTCAGGTCCCTTGGTAATGGGAGGCCCCATGAGTTTCAGTCACACCATTCAGAGGGAAGTTTATTTTCTTGGACGCTGTGCACAGAAACCTAATGATGAACATGTACCTGGCCTTTCTGTAACTTTTCTGTTGGTTTTTTTTTTTTTTCTTCTTAACCATAATGGTTGTATATCATACCACTTTATATACATATATAATATATAAATATATATAATTTTTTTTAAAACTTTGGACCTGCTAGTTTCTTTCAAGTGTTCCTGCACTTACCCAAAATGTTTTTAAATTGTGAGGGTTAAAGAGGATTGAGCCCATTTTTGTATCTTTACTTTTAATTCTGTAGTTCTATTGATTGTAATGTAGCTATTTTTTACTGTAACTTTTTGGTTTGCAAATACTAAACAAAAAACCTAAATGTAATTTCTGTGGTTTCTATTCAGCTTGGGTTTCATGTTTTAAAAATAAACGATTTAAAACCATTCCTCCTATTTATTAATTCTTCTTTTATCCTTTTTTTTTTCCTTTTCATAAACATACCTGATTTTTTTTTACCTTTCATACATCATGGCAGATCCATGAAGTGAGGGTGGGTAATAGAGTTATAAATAGCTAATAGAAGAGGGAAGGAATAGGAGCCATTGTGGATTGGTTTCCTGCCTCCATCCTGTGCTGTTGTTGCCTTCAGCTGCCCCTGTTGCCCTCCAGCTGCAGGTTTTTGGGAAACTCCTCCCATCCCAAGCTGTGGTAAAGCCAAACAACATCTCTTGGATGCTCCTGCAGCACAACTCAGCCCCTGGGATGGGGAAGCACAGCAGCTCCTCATGCAGGAGTGCAGGTCACTGGGGAAGAGGAAAGCTCTGTGGGGTGGGAAGGGACGTGGAAAAACCCCTTGGAATGGGTTGGTGACAGCAGGTAGCTCCATCCATGCTGAATACTATTGGATTAAGGCAGAAAGCTCCCAAACTACCCAGTGATGCTGTGAGGACCAAATGATGACCCCGGATGTCACCACCAAGGGACAGAGCCAGTTTGAGGGCCACAGAGGGGACAACATCCTGTAGGCCCATGACCTGAGCTGGGCCCCTGGGCACCCTCCTCCTTGGTACCCCTGGTCCTGCCCCACTCCCCATGCCAGTGGGTGCACACAGGTATGTGCTGTTTCCCTGGAAGGCTGGGCTGAGCAAAACAAGGATTTAACTCTGGCTTTGTTAATGCTGTGGGGTTTTAAGTACTTTGTGTATTTGTATGATTGAAACCCTCCCCTGACCTCTGGCATCCTGCCCATTGGTAAAGCCCAGACCCACAGAAGGCTTTTTGCTGACTTTCACCCTCAATGGACACCAGTTTTCCTCCCTTTACTAATAATTGACAGATTTGCCTCCTCTCATTTTGTTTTTTTCCCCCAGAAAAGGAGGAACCCATGTTATCCATCTTCATCCCTGCTCTGAGCTGATTGAACCTGGTCTCTGGTGCAAAGAGCTCGGGGAGCAGCCAAGGGAATCTGATGGTGTGAAGGAAAAGAAAGCCTCAGAGTCAGCACATAAATATTTTACCAGGTTGATGGACTCTCCCCAGGGATGGGACCATGCAGGGGCCACCTGCCCAGTGACCTTTCCCAGTGCTTTCCAGCCACAGCCTTTGCTTACCCTGCTCCACAGCTCCTCTCCCCACAGGAGCAGGGTAAGGCTCTTCCCTGAGCAAAGCAGAGCTGGGAGCAAAGAGAGAGGAAGGTGAAGTCTGTGTTTGGTTAAACTTTACCTTCTGCTCAGCCTTCAGTAGTGGTCCCTTAGATCTCTGTCCTTGAAGATAGGGCAGGGAGGGATGCCCTGGGGAGATGCTTTCAAAGGTATTTGTTCCTCTGGATCTGTGCTAACAGGAGCCTTGCCTCCGGGAGCTGGTGGTGGGTTGGCAGCTGGAAAACCAGGAGCAGAGCTGGTGGCTGTGGTGTGCTCACTGGGAAAAAGTTACCAGCTATAGGCCTCTATTTTCTGTCACCTCTTGGGATGGGAAATAGTAGTTGCTTTGTGCCAAAGGTGGCACTGTGTATACAGCATCTGCTGCTGAGCCTGCAGCCTGCATCTGCCCTGCTTCCTTCATAGGCTGCACTCACAGCTCTCCTTTGATAGGGTCTCATCAGGACTCTGCTCCCCAGGTGTCCAGGGAAGGCATCAAGCAGCCAAAACTGCATCTTATCTCTTCTACACCTTCTGAAGAACACCTCTCCCCAGGGAATGACACCCCCCACCTCCCAGCTGCACCACAGCTGTTTCCAGGAGGCCATGGCCACTCCTTGCACTGTGCCAGGCCAGGTAGCCAAGTATCTGCTGGCCCAGAGGCTTGAAAGAAAAGCCTGAACAGAGAGCTCAGAGCTGTCTGACCACATGGGGATGCTGAAGTCCTGCTCTTGGCAGCTGGAAGGGTTTTAAAGGAGAGGCAGTGACAGGACAAGGAGAGATGCTGTAGTCCAGCCAAGGGCTCAGCAAGGCTCCTCTGCACCCCACATTTGCAACCCTGCCTGGATGCACTCTGTGGGTCACAGCACCATGGTGCAGAGGGATGTGACCATCTGGCAGAATTGCCAGCAGCCTTCACTGCCTTGTGTGGCCAGGCGTGGGCAGGAGGGGCTGTGGCCACCTGAGGCCACTGTGATGGAGCAGGAGGTCACACTGCTGTGGCCTCATGCTGTTGTGCAGAGGATAGAGAATGGATGGTGGCAGGAGCAGAAGGACTTTTCCTCTGTTCCTGCAGGCAGGACTGAGGGTGGTTTGCCTTGGCTCTGCATGCAGGAAGGCCTTTGCCTGGAGCAGGCAGCATTTCACACCATGACCTCAGCAAAAACTCCTGCTCAGAGATTTTTTTTTTTTTTTTTAAATCCCACTTCAGTCCGTGAGAGAAGTGGGAGGAAGCCCAGCTCCCTTCTCACTCTGAGGTGTTGCAGATGCTGGAGCCCTTCTCCCATCCACTTCCTCTTCCCACCAGCAGAACACCGTGGGACCTGGTGCTTGCACCCCATAAATCACTCACTCACTCAGGATCCTCTGCAAACACAGCAGCTCTGGGGAAAGTGGATGAGCTGCTTGGGCAGGGAGCCAGCATGGACCCTCCCATCTCCAGCAGCCTCTATCTCAGCAACCCTCCCTGTGCCCCCCTAAATAAGGGGAGGGGGTGATCCCCAGGCTTCTTTGGAGCATCAGCCAGCATGATGCCACTTTGCTAAGCAGTGCCATTGCTGCTTTGTCCCCTGGCCTTGGCAAGGACAGCCACCAACCCACCACTGTCCTCCTTGGTGTAGCCACTGTTGTTTGGGGGGATGGTGGAGGACACATCCACCGAGGAGGAGGAAGGAAGGACTGGGAGCAGGGCCATACAGAAGTGCTGCAGCTTCATGGGGCTCACCCAGCAGTGCCATGGGAAGTGTTTCCAGCTGCTTTTAAGATGCTCAATCCATCTCCTCCTCCACTCTCAGCTTGCCAAAAGGCTACAGGAGCAGAGCTGGCCCTGCTGCATGGCTTAGGCAGAGCAGAAGCACCAGGAGTGCTGGAGCCCAGGCAGGGGGTGAAGGGGCGAGGGTGTGGGGGTGGAAGGGAATTGGGTATGATCGATTCAAGGCTGGTCTTAAAAGTCAGGAAGAGAAATATAAACTCTGACTGGCTAGGGGGGTATTTCTTTTAACCACCTCCAAGGGATGCAGGGGAGGCAAGTGGTAGGAAGGTGAAGAAAATGATGTAGGATGGCTGGGAACTGCTTTTAGGGGGGGCTGCCCTGCACACCCTTGTGCTGTTCTTGGCTCCAAGACAGATGGTGTTAGGGGGGGATTTAGTGGTCTGCAGCTGCACAGAGGTGGTGGGATGCAGCTCGTGCCCCCACAGGGACCCAGAGCTCTCCTCTCCCAGCAATGGGATGGGCAAGTCCCAAAGCTGCAGCTGGAGCTCTGTGTGCATTGCTCAAGCCCTGAGATTCGGCCACTTTTATGTTCGTTTCCCACAAATATTCCAGTTTGCTGGGCCAGAGCAGCTGGAAGTGGTGCTTGGAGCTGATTCACACAAGTTTTGTTGTCTCCCCACGCTCTCCCTCCCACCCCAAGTCTGAAATATTTCTCGCCACCATGAATGCCAGGAGGGGTGGGTTCTGGTGCCACTGCTGCACACACAGCTCCCAGGGAGAAGTCCCTTGGCCATAGCCAGGCTGGGAATGCAGCAGTTCACACAAAGCCCAGAATACTGAGTGGCCCAAACAATAAAAATAATAATTAAAAAAATAAAAAAGGAGGTGAAGGAGCAGCAAAAAAACCGAGACTAAACTAGTGTGTTACTCTCTTCCCTCAGTGCTGCAACCACCCAAGGATTGGGAAACCCTTTGGCCAGGCTCAGTGCTAGAGCATCCCTTGGGAAAGATGGTGTCAACAGCAGTGGTCCCTATGTACAGGCCGTGTCCCCACCCAGCCAGGTTTGTCCCCACCATCACCCTCCAAAAGGTGCAGCCGCCTTATCAGCTGCCACGAGCAGGCGAGAGTAAACAGGACGTCCCACAACAGTGCTGGAGAGCAGATGAAAGCAGGCTGGGCTGACTGCCTGCCAACTATGTGAGAGCAGCAGGCTTTGCTTTTGTTTTCCTTTTGTTTATTAGTGCGTGTTTTTATTTACTTTTCGGCCCACAAGTAGGGAAGGAGGAGGGAGAGGCTGGGAGCCTGCTGTGGGACAAACTGGAGGTCTGGTGTGCTGCCTGTCCCTGCTCCTGGAGGCTTGGTGGAGTGTATTTTATTTATTTTAGATTATTTTGATTTTTATTTTATTATGTTTTTATTTCTAAGCCCCCTCCAGGTGTTGCCAAGGGGCTCCTGCTCCTTGCAGCTCCATCCTAGCATCCCAACCCCATGCCACACCCCCTGGCTCCCCAGGTGGATGCTCAAACAAGATTTGGGCTGTTTTACAGTCAACAAGACCCCCCACCCACCCACCCAGCACCCAGCCCTGCTTGGGGAGAGATGGTATTTCCCACTCCTGGCTTTATCTCCCCATCCCACCTGGGTGGGGGGCAAGGGAAGGTCAGTTTGCTGAAAGATTGTCAGGAAGAGCCCCTGCTGATGATCCCCCAGCCCCATGAGTGACAGCAAAACCTGATGCAGGTCCACCCCACTGCCCCACAGCCGGGTGGGGGGAGCAAGGGCACCAAATCCTGCACCCTGTGTCCTGGGGGAGGGCAGCTTTGCAGGGCTCACTCTTCACCTCCATTTACTCCAGCGAGATATTTGGGTACTTTTTTTTAGGATGATGTTCAGTTCCCTGGGACAGGAGCTAGAGGTCCTCCCCACCCCCCTAACCCCACCTGCAGGATCCCAAAGGCAGGAAAGTTTGGAGAACTTTTGAAATTTTTGGCCCTGTGCTGGGAGGAGGTGGTTGCTGCTGTAGCACATGCTGACTTCCTGCCAGGCTGTATTTTTAGCAAGGCCAACCCCTGATAACCCAGAGATTCAAGTCAAACTGTCAAGTGAGAAATAGGGGAAAATAAATAAATAAAATAATAAAGAGGAAGAGAGGCTGGGGGGGGGGGGATGGGAGGGGAGAGGGGGAGGTACCGGTACAGCACACGGAGAAGGATGCTGGTTAGGAAAGGGGCAGATTTATGCCATCACCTCATAGCTGGGGCTTGTTACTAGCAGGTATGGGCTAAAATGGAGGCAGGGAGGAGGAAGAGAGGATTAGGAGGGTAAGGGGGTCAGTACCCCCCCCCCCTGCAGCCTCCAACCTTCCCACGCAGCCGCCTGCCCGCCGGCTGTTAACAGCCCCCTGCTAACAACAGCCTCACACCTCGCCCGCCGCCTCCTCTCCCACCCCAGAGCCTGGGAAAAACCAGCCCCGAGGTGCCAAAGCCTTTCCCAGCCTTTTGGGGAAGGGAAGGAGGAGAGGATCTCCACGCCCTGGGATGCAAATGGTCGACAGGTCCCGGTACCCGTGGGAAAAAAGAGGGATGCAGGAGCAATCCATCCTTCCCTGCATCCCTGAGAGCTTCAGAAGAGGTGAGAACATCCGCGGGGAGGAGGGGAACAAGGGGTGTGCAGCACAGCCCATCCATAAAAAGACACCAGAGCCCAGGACCAAGTGACTGTGGTCAGCAAAAAAGCTGCTTTATTGGTGAGGGCTCCCACGGGGACCCCCCCGTGGCAGCACTTGGGTTCAAGTCCCTGAGAACACACTGTCCATGCTGGTTCCCCACCCCACATCTATTGCTTTTAAACACATCCTAGTTACAAAAAGCACAAACTGACGTTCCAGATACTGGAACATATAAATTAAAGTAAGTGACAGTTACAAGACATCGCAATCTTTTTTTTTTTTTTTTTTTTTCCTTTTCTTTCTTAAACAGATTATCAGAAGTTCAGGTTGGGTTTGGTTGGGGTTTTTTTTCCGATCCACAGAAAACATATAAAAAGCATTTTAAAATCTACATATTTCTCAACTTGTGGTGTTTCGTTTTTGCTTTTTAAAAAAGGGCACAGTAAAAAAAATACTGGCACAATAACATATGTACAACGCACCCATTATGGGCCATTTTCACTCAGCTTGGGTTGGAAATGTTCAGCTCCTGGCTCAGCCCCCTTACCCCAGGGGCACAGAGCTGGTGATGACAGGCAGGGTAGCTGGGGGTGGGATGCAGGGACCCTCTCCCTTCCCAGTTAAATCCTTCCCCAGCTCCCAGCGGGCTGGGAAATGCTGCCTGCCCACGTCACGGGTGCTCCTGCCTCCCAGCAACACCCAAAGCCAGGCCAGGGCTGGAGGATGCCCCAGCCCCCCAGCAGGGTGGAGGGACACCCACACAGCCCTCAGCCAGACCCTGGAGTGCTTCTTTGGAGAAGTGCAGGGCTGCTCCTGCCTGTACCCACTGCCTGCAAGCAGGGAGCTGGCACTGAAAGGAGACTGCACAAACACAGCACCCACACTCAGGGCTCTGGAAAAGCCCTCCTCCCACCCCCTGTATTTATAGAAAAATCTTTACTTTAGGCTCACTCTACAGTGCAGAGATGGATGCTGCTGGCAACCTCTCAGCTAGGTGGGGAGAGCTCTGGGAAATGGAGCCAACACCGATGCCAGCTCCCAGCCCACCCCCACCATCTCCCTCTGGTGCAGCCATTGAGCACCCAGCAGCCCTGCAGCACCCTGGAGCAGCATTTTCCATGTCCTGGAGCTCCCCCACCACCACCCCTGCCTGCACACCAGGCTGGGAAGCAAAACTGGCCAGTGACCCCTCACCTGAATCAGGCACCGGAGCTTTTCTGCTGAGATTTTTGGGACTTGGAGAGAGGATGGGGTGGGTGAAGGGTTATGGGAGCAGGGTGAGGGAGGCACACACATCAAAAAAACAAAAAAACAAAAACCAAAAACACACCTTAACATTTAAACAGTAAAAAAAAAAAATAAAAAATAATTAAAAAAAAGAAAATAAAAAAGGAGAAGCAAGGCAGGGTCAGGCAGAGCCCCGCAGCGCCTGCAGTCGCTCCCCACGCATGGCGTGGGGTCACCCAGCACCACGGGGGTGCCCCAAGGTTAAGTGCTCAGGACCCATCCCTCCCCAGCGACCCGGAGGGAGCGGGCAGCAGGGCAGGCAGGGCAGGCAGGGGACAAGGGGCCGCACAGCAGCCTTCAGTACACACAACACTGTGCAATACCACAGCAACAACGTCCGTCTGGGACTGACACACCCGCACACAGGTCCCGCACACCCGTCGGATACCGGGGAAATTTGGGACGAGGTTGGAGGGGACACCCAAGGTCTCCTAGTAAACCACGTTGGTGGGGCACCACGGCGTGTCGGGGTACAGCAGGCAGTGCACGGAGCGAAACCTGCAGAGGAGAGGAGGGGATGCTGAGCACGGGGCAGTGGTGACCTTGAGGCTCCCTGGCCTGGGCGGGATGGGACAGGGTCCCCCCATCTCACCTGGATGGGTCCTCCTCGACGGAGAAGGCTCCCTTCATGTGGATGGAGTTGCGCTTGTTTTCAAACATGCCATAGCTCAGCGTCACCTGGAGGGGAGGAAATGTGGGGGGGTGGGTGTCAGGCAGCTGATGTGGCTGTGAGGATCAAGCAGGAGCATGGTGGGAGCTGCAAAATTCTCCCCCTTTCCCCACAGCCTCTGGCCACACTCTGCATCACCCCACATGGATGGGCTGATTGGGGTTTTCCCCCCTCCACTGACTTTTTGGAATCACGTCGATTGCTTTCTTTGCAATGTCCAAGTCTGTGTGACACCATGAAACCAGAGGATGACACCATCCAGCCCAACCCCCTCCATCCACCCCAGGGCATCAGGACAGGGGTACCTGTTTGTGGATCTCTGACTTGGGCACCTGGTGAAGGTTCTCCAGGTGTGAGTGGAAGAGGTTGCTCCGGATGAGCTTCACCCCCAGCACGGACTCGATGATGTAGCCAATGGTGCAGTCATCAGGCAAGCGGATCTTCTCCGCTGTGCTCATGAAGTGGCCCCCACTGTGGGGAGACAGAGAGGAGCTGCAGGGGAGCAAAGTCTGGGAGGATGTGGGCACCCCATGGAGTCTAGGCTTGCTCATCTCTAATTAAAAGTCAATCAGACTTGGGGGAACTGAGGTCCTTTCCAGCTTGTTCCCAAGCTCCATGCAGAAACCCCCAGCCAGGCAAAGAGAATAAGGTGGTAGGGCACAGCCCAATGTTTATCCCCAAAGATGTCACTTCTCTGTGCCCTGGGACCATCATGAGTCACCATGGAAGAGCAACACCAACACTTACCTGGCCCATGGGCTCATCTTCAGTGCCAGCCCCCGGCTGATACAAAACCCTGCTCCTCCCGTGGCAAACCAGAAATGCACCGGGTGCTGCGAGAGAGGAGAAGCAATAGCAGTCATGTCTTCTGCTCACCAGGAAGCAAACCCCAGCCCAAACTAAGCCAGCCCCAACCTCTCAACCTCTTCCTCACCATCTTGTTCTCACTGATCCTTTCTGTAGCCTGGATGGGCCGGTCCAAGCTGGGCTTCCCAATGTAGATGTCCTGCGTGTGTGGGTAGCTGGAGAGAAGCTTCACCAGCATCCGCACGTTCACGTAGTTGTCATCGTCCACGTGGCAGAACCACCTGCAGTGGCAGCAGTGTCACAGTGGGTTGGGGCAACTCCCCATGCCGAGATATGGACCCAAAAAATGCCCAGGAACCCACTGCCTATGTCCCCCCAGCACAGCAGCCCCCAGGCACTGCTTACTTTCTGCCAGACTCAATGAACTTGTCGTACTCCACAGCCATCTTGCAGGACAGGGCCTGGCGGCTGTGGGCAGCCGAGCAGTTGGTGTTGATGACATTACCTGTGAGGAGAGATGGGGGTCAAAGCCCGGTGCCAGGGTCTCCCACACCTCCCTGCTTTGGCTCAAACAGCAAAGCATCCCCACAAGTGCTCCAGGAAGCCCCACGGACCTCCCCGATGCTTGGTGGCCTCCGTGTCGTATCATTTTGGACAAAGAATGGATTTTGGGGGGAATGGCTTTTGAGTCCATGTGAAGCAAGGAAAAGGATGAACGTAGGAGATGCAGATGCACCAGGGTCAAGCCATAATCCATATGCATGATGCCACCCTGCCCATCTGGGGCCATGTCCCAGCCACCTGGGAGTGAAGGGGTGTCAGTGAGCCAGCTTGTCCTCCCCCAGGACATGATAGCCAAAATCCTGCCTTATTCCCACTGCCTTTTCCCGCAGTGGCCACCTGTTATTTGCTTGCCCAGCTCAAAGGCAATCACTTCCCGGCCTGAAAAGGAATCATTTGCATGGGGAGAATAGACTGAGCTGACCCTGGCCCCAGGGAGCGGCTGCCAGGAAAATGCTCCCATGAAACCTTGGCTGCCTTCTCTGTGCCCATCAATCCCAGATGGCCCCAGGGACAAAGGGGTGCAAAGGCACCCCCATCCTGTTAGCCTGCTCCCCAGCAGCTGCATGCAGGAGATGGGCTGGGCTGACTGGGAAGGAAACCCATCTCCAGTGGAGGCTCCTGGACAGAGGAAGCTTCGGGCAGCATCACTGAAATGAGTGGCCTTGCTCTCAGTCCAGGTCCCTGTGTTGAGGGCTGCTGAGATTAGTGCCTAACTGGTGGCAATTTGACCATTTTTTCAGAGAACCTGGGGCAGGTTCCATGCCAGCTGTGCTCCTTGGGCAGGGGATCCTCAGAGGACCTGGCAAGGTCATGCACACAAAGGGACAAGGGCCACAGACTCACGTGCTTGCTTCTTCAGCTCCTCATCCTCCCCGTCTGTGAAGATGAAGGTCTGAAATAGAAGACAAGGCACCTTTGAGGACCAAGACTATGCAGCTTGGGTGCTATCCAGCATCTCTGGGCAGCACTGGTGCTTGGTGTCCCCCAGGCCTTGGTGTTCTGCTCCCTTGCTAAAACCCAAAGCAGCACCAAAGAGCTGAGCATCCCTGCATGGCCTCCCAGGAGGGTGCAAAGGCACCCAACACCACGCCTCACCAGGGAGGCAAACCCCAGCATTCATGCTGAGCATCCCCATCCTCTTGTCTTTTCCAAGGGGCAGCAGAAAGTCGGTGGATTTGGGGCACAAGGTGGGTGCGTGGAGAGCAGCAGGTGGCTGTGAGTGTGTGCAGAGCATGGCTTGATTTGAGCTGAGACTTCAGACTTTGGCTGGCTTGTGCAGTTGGGGACACTGAAGCAGCCACCCGCCCTCTCTCCCTGCCCAGGCAGGTGTGTTTGCCCATAGCAGCAGCTGCCAACCACGTCCCCACCTGTGTCAACAGCACAGTGTCCCTGGCCACTTGCACAACACCCCCATGGCTCCTCTCCACCCCCCATCCCATTAAGGAGGGCTGAGCTGGTGGGTGCCTCTCACCACCCCTAAGGAGGGGACCGTCCCTCACCGCCCATCCCAGAGTGGTCCCCACGGTGCCAGGCAGCATCCTACCTCCTCCCTGGACACCCTCACTGCCCATCCGTGCTGCACTCCTCCATTTCCCCAGCTTATTCCTGGCATTTGCCGGCCGGGATGGGGGACTGGGAGGGGCTGCAGTTGGGCCGGGATTTGGGGAAGAGCAAGAAGCAGGAGGAGAGAGCAGGGGGTGGGAAAGGCATCGCTATCAATCAGCGGGCAGCAAACAAAGCTGGAGGAGAGAAACCACAACCAGCTGCCAAGCGCTATTAAAAACCAGACGTGCACAAAAGGGCAAAAGAAGAAAGACAAAAGGGTTAGGGAAGGGGGGAGGGAGGGGGCTAGGGGGAAAGGCAGGAGGCAGGGGAGGAGGGGGGGGATGATGGAGCCCAAACGCCAGGGGATGCTGAATTACAAGTGAGCTGGAAACTGGGTGCCACCCCACAGCCGACCGGCCCCGGGAAGGCGCTGGGGTTTTGTGGTTTGTTTGAGGAGGTGGGTACAATAGAAGGGCTGACTTTACTCAGCGGAGGAGAGTTAAGCGGGCAGCGGAGGGGCATTAGCATACAGCTGCGCTGGTTAACCCGGCCGGGCTGTGTTTGCTCAGGTCCGGAGCAGGGAGGCTGGTGGGGAGAGCCCAGATCTGCGGGAAGTCTGAATGGGAGGGGAGGAGGGCACGTTCCTGGGGACCGGGCTACAAGTGACCTTTGGGGCTCGAAAAGAAGGGAGGGGAAAAAAAAAAAAATAAAAAAGGATGCCGTAGGTGGGGGAGGTTGGAAGGCAAGTTCCCACAAGCAGAGCCTGCTGCACAGCCTGCTTTTAGGGACAGACTGAGGTCAGCCCCTCAAGAGGTCATGAAAGCCTCAAAGGGTTAGGGGACCTGCTGATGAGAAGGAACCTCAGCCCATCAGCTGCAGGACCAAGGATGCCCGTGGTCATCGTGGACCTAGGGAGACATTTCTGTTGGGGTGGGACAGGGTCAGTGCTGTGCAGGGAGGAGGACACCCATCACCCCCAGCCAACACTGGGCCCAGCCAGCACCTCACTGCTGGTTTCCATTTCCCCCAGGTGCTCAGGGAGGGCTCAGGCAGCTGCTGAGGGTATGAGCTGAAGCAAAGCAGCAGGAGACAATGCAAGAATTCCCAAGACAACCCCGTCACAAGCTCTTCCCCATCTACCCCAAGACATACAGTGCCTCTGGAACCCCCAGGCTCCAGCCCTGCCAGAGGGGGACAGGGGACAGGCAGCCTCCACACAGACAAGACAGAAAATATTTGCTTGATTAGCTCAGAAGCACCGTCCAGCAACTGCCTTCAGCTGCTCCAAAAATAACCCTGAAACTAATCCTCCAGCTCAGTCACTATAAATAGACCACAGTGACAATTGTTTATTACTCTCCTGCACTGAAAGGCTTCATCCTAATGAAGCATCTTTCCCCTGGCCTCTCCCCACACACAAGTCCATAATTTTCCTGGTGCAGGTGGACCACATGACACCTTGGAGACCAGGGCAGGGGGACACAGTCCTGTAAGTCACCTGATAGGATCTATCAGGGCTCCACAAGTTCACCATCTCCCTTTCAGCCCCATCACAACATTCAACTAAAAAAAAAAAAAAAGTTACTCTTTTTTTATATCAATTGTCTGCATTTCTTGGAGAGAAGCAACCTTCCTGAACAGACCCTTGCCCAGAGTTGCAGGAAAGAGGAGCAGAGGTGCCAGCTGAGCTGGAGGGCTGAGGGTATGGGGAGACAGGGCAGGAGAGGGACAAGAAAAGCCAGTGTCCTAGTGACAAGATAAAAAAACCCCACAGATTAGCCTTCAGCATCCCCAGTGTGGGGTGCTGAACATCAGGACAGTGCCCAGTTTAGAGTGGTGCAAGTGGGATGGGACACCACAGCCACTATCCCTGTCACCAGCAAGCCACCATCTCCAGACCCAACAGCAGCTGGGGCCAGCCCCCCACACCTCTCCCAGACAGAAACACTCAAAGCCCTTACACCCACCCTTCCCCACCTCCTTCCCACTTGGCTCCCATGCCAGCCATGGCACCGAGGGGTGCCAGGACCTCTTGGACCCCCCCATAGTAACTTTTCCTGCAGGGTGCAGGAGAGGAAGGGCCCGCTGCACCCCCCCAGCCCCTGCAGGAAACCTCATTGTTCTCAAAACTGCAGCTTCAAGAAACACAGGATGCCAAATCCCTCCTGAACAATAGCTGCCACCGCTCCGCACAGCCCCGCGCCGCCACCAACGGGACCGAGAGGCACCCGGGGTCCCTATGGCTGGAATGGGGTCAGCCCCCCCTCCAGCTGCCTGCAAGGAGCCAGGCAGCAGCCATCAGGCCCCCTGCTCCCCCTTCGCATCCCTGGGGAGGGCCCATTTGTTGTTTTTGTTTTTTTTCTTTGCCCTCCCCTACATTTCTCCTTTTGAGGTGACTCATTTCCCCCTCCAACGACCAAGCTCCTGGGTTGCTCATGGCTGGGGGTGCTGCACAGGGCATCCCCCCAGCCAGGGCCATCCTGGGGTCAGCAAGTGGCCCAGCTGCCTTCTCAGGGTAACACATGCTCCACAGACCCCGTGTCCACCATAATTCTCACCTTCCCCAGCAGCACACCCGTCAAAAAGGAGAACCTCTGCCAGGTAGACACTCCTGTGACCCCAAGTCCTACCCCCACACAATGTATCACTTCCTCATACTGGGAGAGGATGGAGCATCCCAGCACCCACCCACACAGCACGCGGGGGTTGGGTTGCACGCCATTTCACCCTAAGGACCCTGCTTGGATGCACTGCTGGGGAGTGGGGGCTAAGGCAAGGGTCTGCAGGGGGAGCTGAGGGTGCTGCTGGAGCAGGTTCCTGACCAGCTTTGTGCCCCCACAGCAGAGGTTTTTCCCTCCAGCCCACTGGGGTTAGGAGGGAAAATTCCCACCCTGCTTCAACAGGTTGGGATCAGCAGGATGGCCATGTCCTTGCAATGGCAACATCCCCACTCCTGCGTGCTGGTGGTGGCTTTCCCCAGGATGGGAAAAAGAGGATGGAGTTGGTGTCTTTGCTGACACAGGGTTCCCAGGACCCACCGAGATGGGGAAGGGGCTCACAAGGCCGCAGGGCCCTTCCTTCCTGCTGCTCCTTTTGGCAAGAGGAAGAATCCTCCACTGTAATTTTAAATGCTATAATTTTTTAATAACCTCCTTGCAAACAATGAGCTCATTGTGTGGCAAGGGTCCTCCACCCTCCCGCCTGGCGCTCCACGCGCGCCACTCGCCGGCTCTGGGGCTTTTATGGGCAAGGAGAGGGGCAGCGTTTGGAGCAGGCAATTTAGGGGTCCCCAGGCCCCCGAAACCACACAGGCTGCCCAGGGAGGGACCCTCACTCGTGAACCGAGTTGAGCAGTGCTCAGCAGGCCTTGGCACACAGCCCAAGGCTGGGGGGAGCCAACTGCACAGTGGAGCTGGTTTGGGATGAGCAACCCCCACCCCCGTGGTTCCAGCTGCTCCAGTGAGAGCCTAAGTGGGGTATGTACCTTGGCCAAGGTGCTAAAGAAATTTGGGAGAAGCATGTTCTCCGGAAGGCAAACCTATTCCTTCTGCCCTGAGAGCAGGAATTTTTCAAAGCCTGCAATTATCCTGCCGAGCTGGAGGAAGCCAGCAGATCCCACGCTGGTGGGACAGCAGCCCAGCCCGGACCCCTGGCGGGCACCGCGGCGTGTGCCGAGCAGCCCGGCTGCCTTCGGGGTGCCTTGGGGAGAGGAAAGGTTTCTTATGCAACTCTGCCACTGCAAATCGACCAACTCAGCAGGGAAACAGTGGGTTTGGATTCACTCCTGTCCAGGATTTCTGCCTAATGGCCTTTTTCCTCCCCCTTGCCTTTTTTCTTTCAAGTGCAAAATTCCCCCAGACGGCACTCCAGCATCCTAAGGACACGGAGACAGCTGGAAACTCTCCCCAAAACAAGGAAGGGAAAATTCGTAACTCTGCTCTAACAGCAGCTTGTCCAGCCTGGATTGTGCAACCCAAGGAGCAGATTTAGAAGAGAACAGGGATCTGTCCTCCTTGTGGAGAGAGAAGCAGGAAGGAGAGGGGTGCCCTTTGCAGTGTCTTGGAGGGGACAGAGGGCAGGAAACAGGGACTATTGTAGGCAAAACAAAGAGCAGTCAAGGAAAGACACAATAGCTATTCCCCCTATCAGCCAGGGTCCAGCCTGGAGTTACCTGATGGATTTAACCCCTTCTCACCAGTGCGTGCATCCCTCCTGTCCGGAGAGCTGCGTGGCTAACAGATGTAGTGAGAAATTGGGGTTTGATGGGAGAGGAGGATCAGAGGAAGAAAAATTATGGCACTGGGCACAGGGGAGGATGTCCTTGAGCATGAACTTCCCTGCCATGGTGAGGCAGCACACCCACCTGAGCACCGATAGTGAAACAACAGCAGGAGAGGGACAGGATGAGCAGAGACAGACCTGACTCAGACCAAGAGAGACGTTTGAGCAGATGCAGCAGCACCCTGATGTCACCACACCACTCTCCCAGGACAAAAACCAACAGGGCCAGGCAAGGAGGGGATGCAGGAACCACTCAGGCCCCCCCCCCCGGGGACAGGGAAGGAAGGGAGAAGAGCCTCATGGCATCAATCCTGCACTCTTCAAGCAAGAAACTCCAACTTGATGCCAAGTTTGGAGGAGCCAAGGGTAGCCCAAAACTTGCCAGAGATGGCAGCCAGGTCAGCATGGGAAGATGGGAGCCCATCACCACCAGCAGCGTGGGTTCCTTTGCTTCCATGTGTCTTCCCCCCCCTCCCTCAAGCCCTCGCTTTGCTCCACAGGACTTCGCACCGCCTCCAGCTCTCTCGGCAGCTCCTTGTCCTCAAGTGCTGTACAAGAGCCGTCACTCAGCGGCTTGGCTTGTCAGGCAGGCACCTCGGCGGGCTGCAGCCCCCCTGGCTTCATGGCCCTCATCTCTAGGCAACCTGACCTGGACACGGCCGGCTCCGGCTCCCCCGTTCCCATGGAAAGTGCCACACAAGAGGCTGCGAAGCCTTTTCTCTGCGCCAGGAGAAAAGGGGCTTTGTTAGCTTGCCCAGGGGGACAGCGTGAGAGCTGAGCTTCGGGTCTCTGGGAATCCAAACGGACAAACGAAGCACAACACAAAACAAAACAAAAAAAAACTAGAAGAAAGCCGGAGCTCACAAGAGGGAGGGAAAAAAAAAGAGCAGCCATTCCCAGGATCATCTGTAGGTGCTCAAAGAGCGTTTCCCCATCACCACCACTTGCTACCCCCTCGCAGTGACAGCAGAGCATAAAAGAGGTTTCCATTAAGTAACTGTATCAGGGAGAGATGGCAGAGCCACTGCCAGGCCCAGAAGACCTGAGGAAAAAAAAAAACACTAAGATACGGAGAGAAAAAGAAAAAAAAAAAAAATAATGCTTGGTGTAAGTTGCAGGAGCCAATATCCCACAGGGTCCAAGAGACCCGGGTGAAGGAGGCAGAGGCAGGTCAAGATCCCTCCCAGGTCCCTCCTCAGCTACTCCAGATTCCAAAGCAAACAAACAAAAAACAAAACAAAAAAACCCAAAACCAGTCTGCAAACAAGAAACACAATTCCAGGCCAGGAGGAAACACATGAAGACAGTAGGATAGAAAGGTTAGGACCAGCCATAACTTACTTGGGAAGCTGTCTAAGTACAGAAAAAGTGTCTTAATACCAGATGGCAAGTCACATTTCCTAAGGAAACAGCTTTTTTTTCCTTTTCAGTTTTGCTTTGGTACTTGAAGGATAAAGTAAGTGAGCTGGCCAGGACATGAGTAAGGTCAAGAATGGGACTAGCTGGAACTACCCTGGTGTGAGTGAGACAGAGCTGACCTGCAAGAGTCTCCAGCCACTCCAGTCCTGTCCAGTTCCTGGCAAGAAAACCAAGAGCCTCAGCATATGCCAGTGTTCACCCAGTCCAGGGCTACTAAATTGGGTGTCCTTTGGGCAACCCAACTGCAGACACCTCGTGGGACCCTGCAGCCCAGGAGAGCAACCACAGGGACCTGACCTTCATTGGGGGTTGCATCCCTACATCGTGCCTCAGTTTCCCCAGCAAAAAGCAACTCGGATCAAGCTCTGCAATAGGAGCAGGAAGGAGCCCAGAGCAGAGTTCTGAAGGGCTGCCGAGTGCCAAGATCCCAGGTCAGGCTCCCTCCATCACTCACCCATCTCAAACTCACCCTGCAACGCTGCATTTCACCCTCGGGAAAACGCGGCTGGCTCCATAACCGCCCGAACAGCTTTGAAATAACCCCCTTGCTCAGCGATATGGGGGGAGCAGAGAGAGGAGGGGGCATTTGCCGAACCACAGCATCCCCGGTACCCCGTACGGCCAAGGGCCGGGACCACCGCTGAACCCCGCGGGCTGCAGGCGGCTCCATCCCGGCGGGCGGCGGGGACCGTCCCCACCCCTGTCCCCATCCCCTTACCATGTCGCGGTTGCGGGAGATCCAGGTGTCGAGCAGCAGCTCCAGCCTCGCCTTGTGAAACTTCTTAGTGGTCTTGACGGCGATGAAGACATCGCGGGGGGAGATGTCCTCGGCCGGCGGACGCGGGGGGCTCGGGGGAGCGGCGGGCACCTCCCGCCGGGCTCGGCTCAGCCGCCCGAAGTAATCGGCGAAGCTGCGGAGCCCGGGGGGACCCTGAGCCGCCGGGGGAGCCACGGCAGCCGCCGCCCCCAGGCTCTGCAGCGCCCGCTGAGCCCCTCCGGCCTCTCCCCGGGCCAGCCCCGGCCTCCCCGGCGGCTCTACCATGAGCACCAGGAGGCAGGTGAACATGGAGCCCACAAGGGACAGGAGCAATTTCCTCCCGCAGCTCTTCAGCATCCTCCTGCTTCTCCGCTCCTCTCCGCGCCGCCGCCGGCCGCGCACCACCCGCCCCAACGCCGGCCCCCGCCGCGCCA
Source organism: Heliangelus exortis (assembly GCF_036169615.1). Classification (NCBI taxonomy): domain Eukaryota; kingdom Metazoa; phylum Chordata; class Aves; order Apodiformes; family Trochilidae; genus Heliangelus; species Heliangelus exortis. The sequence continues at coordinate 8,719,707 of NC_092438.1, read as the reverse complement.
CCGCCTTTAAACCGCCCCCGCCCCGCCCGGGGGGTCGGGCCCGGAGCCGCTCCGCCTCCTCCCCGCCAGCCCCCTACACGCGTCCTCCCCGCCCCTTGGCCCCGGCCCACGGCTGGTCCCTGCCCCGCCTGGAGCTTGGAGGGATGGACCCGGTTTGGGTGGGAAGGGACCTTGGAGATCATTTGGTCTCAACGCTCCTGCATGAGCAGGGGCACCTCCCACGAGACCAGGTTGCTCAAAGCTCCGGCCCAACCTGGCCTCGAACTCTTTCAGGGTTGGGACACCCACAGCCTTTCTGGGCAACCTTGGCCAGTGGCTCACTGCTCTCACAGGAAAGAATTTCTTCCTAAGATCTAATATAAATCTCCCCTCTTTCAGTTTGAAACCATTTCCCCTCATCCTATCCCTCCCTGTCGTTGTCCAAAGTCCCTCCTCAGCTTTCCTGTACCCCCTGCAGGTGCTCTGAGGTCTCCCTAGAGTCTTCTTTTTTCAATGATGAACAACCCCAACTCTCTCAGCCTGGGTCCAGAGCAGAGCTGCTCCAGCCCTCGGACCATCTTCATGGCCTCCTCTGGACTTGCTCCAACATCTCCATGTGCTGGTGTTAGGGATTCCAAACCTGGACCCATCTCTGTACAAGAGAGGAAGGGAAGAATCACCTCCCTCAAACTGCTGGCCACACTGCTTTTGATGTAGCCCAGGACATGGTTGGCTTCTTGGGCTGAGAGCACACATTGCCAGGTCATGTTGAACTTTTCATCAATCAGTACTCCCAAGTCTTTCTCCTGAAGGTTGCTCTCAATCCATTCTCTGCCCAGTCTATATGTGTGCTCAGGATTCCCTGAGCCAACTTCTGCCTTTGCCTTTTCCTCTTTTCTGCCCCAGGGGATGGAGGGCAGGGTGCAGGATGGGGGTACACTGGGCCTGGCAGCCCTCAGCATGCTGGGACCATCACTTGCTGCTTCATCAGCAGCAACGAGCTTGTTCCCTCTTCCACTCGTCCTGAGTTGGCTTTTCCCAGAGCCCAGCACTGAGGTTTTCTCACAGCTGTGTCCAAGAGGTTGCCAGAAAGCTGACCAGCCTGACCAAACTCCAGGCAGCTTCCCATCAGTTTCATCTAGAGGAGGCCAAGCATAATTTTAAAGAGAACCAAAATCCCACAGCACTCCTCTCACTTCCACCAATCTCCAGTCTGGTGGCTAAATCTGCAGTTTGGGTACTGAGGAGTCTGGTCCCAACCCTGCTCAAGGAGACCTGGAGACAGTCCCAGATGTGTCTAAACCCATCCTGTGTGCAGCACCAGGCTTTTGAACCAGTGTTGATGGGCAGCCCCATGGTGCAGGAGAGTGTGAAAATAAATTCTATGTGGATGCCAAGCAAGACCCCCAAGTGACTGCTAACTGTGATAACAACACCTTGCTAAATGGGACACCATTTTTCCAGCCAGTCAGTGGAGAAGTGGTGGCTGCAAGGAAAATTCTGGTTGAAATCTGGTCCTGGATGTGCCACCAATCTGCTATTTTACTGACGCCAAACCCCAGGACTACTTTCCCCCCAGTCCACCCTCTCTGCAGGCAGGGAGCTCTTGGGGTTTTCTCTCCCAGTGTGTGCACTGCTCCAGGGAGGCGGATTTGGGTTTGGGCCTGGGCTGCAATGTAATGCCATAATCAGGGGCTGCTGCATTTTTGGGCAGGGACCTTGTCCAACTTGCATTTTTCCTGCTGTCACGTGCTCCATTCATCTCTGGCACTGGATAAACAATACCATAATACCAGGCAGGACGAAGCAGGGAGGCTGCTTCCCCAGGCAAGCCCCAGCATTTGCCTTCTCCTCATTTAAGGCTCTACATTCCCCTGGTCAGCCCTTGAACCATGGCCTAGGGCTAGAAATGCTCAGGGATGCTGTGGGGTTTGGGTTTGCACAGCACTGCCTGTGTCTGACAAGAGACCTGTGCTGCAAAAGAAGCCTCTCATAATAAAAGTAAAAAAACAAAACAACAAAAAAGGCAAGAATACTGTACAAACACAGGAACCGAATCCCACACTCCCCACTTCCCGCTATTGCAGCAGAACCCAGCCTTCCAGGCTCAATTTGCTTTTTTTTTTTTTTTTTTTCGGGCACTCTTTGTCTCCAACCCGATGGCACAGCAACCGCAGCTCGAGAGGCAGCTGAAAAGCCCCATCAGCAATCCCCTGAATGAAGAAAGAGACTCTTTCTACAGGAGCCAAAAGGGGAGGAAAGGCACTTTTCCCCCAACCAGCTGCTCTCCCACTCCCACAGCCCCGGCGCTGGCAGGGGACACGAGCTGTGGCCAGATGTTGGGGTCCCGGCCGGCACTGTGGGGTGAGGGACAATACGGGCTCTGTGTGCTGCCAACCCCTGAGAGATTCAGTGGGGTCTGCTGAAAACCATGTTGCTGCCAGTGCTGGCATAAGGGAACTCCCCAGCCCCCTGGCACTGCCCATCACACTCTTCCTGGGGCTGGTGCTCAGCTCAGCCAGACTGCCCAGGGTGACCACGAGCTTTGGTGGCCACACTGGCCAGGGGAAGCAACATTGTCCCTCCTGAGTGAGATTCCCTCAGGATCGTCCAGCTGCTGGCTGTATCCCTGAAGGCTTCCTCTCCAGGCACCTGGCCTCCTGGCTTTGTCCTTACCTGCCATGTGTGTGTCCCCAGAGAGGCACTGTCCCACTTGGGGAAATGATGAGGGTCACCCTGTTTACTTCTCAGGGGATGGTACCTGAGGGGTGGGGAGCAGGAGGCTGCCATGGGGGGGATGCTCTCAAGAACACCCAGTCATTGGCACTCAGTCACTCTTCTGAGTATGAAAACCCTAATCCTAGCAGTGGTGACACCAGCACTAGAAGAATTTGAGTGCTCCATAAGTGCCAGGAGCTGGGGAAAGAGACAGTCATGTCTGCTCTGCAGGAGGGATTCCAGGACTGGGATGGAAGGGGCATTTTACTTCTCCTCCACAAAAAGCATCCTGCTTTGGACATGGCCCATAACTCATCCCACTGAGATGGCTCAAGGTGAGTCCAGCTTTAGCTTCAGGGTGCTGATGTGCTCCCCACTCTGCCTGGCTCTGCAGGGATGGGTCCAAGCCCAAACCCACTGCCCGCATCCCCCAGATCTCAGGGATATGCCCTTTGCAGAGGAACCCCACCAGTTCATTCCCACTGCAAATTAACCTCTCTGAAACCCCATACTGGCTTTCCACTGGAGCTGCCTGGATTCAGCCCCTCACTGACCCAGGGCTGGGGCTGCACGTGGGGCATCTCCCTTTCAGCCATACCCCGGTATTAGGTCGGTTTAAATTGGTTTAAGCCCTCTGCATCATCCCCACTTGCAGCCTGACCCCAGCACTCTATAGGTGGTCCCTAAGAGGCTCCCAGGTTCTCAGGGCTGCTAAAAATGGTTAATAAATAAATCCCCAGTAATAAAGTGTTCAGGTCATCTGAGAGAAATGCTGCGCTCGGGCTGCAAAGCTGCATTGTCCGCCTGGAACGATTTACGCGCTTCGTCGGGCAGGGGTTAAAAGCTCTGTCAGGCGCCGATTTCGCCCCCATGGTGTTGCGGAGGGTATTGTCCTGGGTATTTAACGGGGTCCGGCCCCGACGTGCGGCTGGGCGGCCGCTGCTCCGACCGCTCTGTCCAGGCTTGCAAGGGAGATGTTGGAGGAGGAGGGTGGGGAGCTGGATCCTGCCCGCTATCCCTCTCCCACCCCGCCAACCCCCCCTCCCCCCCCCCCTCCCGCCTCTCCCCCCTCCTCTGTTTTTTTTCTTTCTGGGATTTTCTGAGAGCACAAAAGAGACTTTGCATCAATTACGAGGAGGAAAATGGCAGCGCCCCGCGGCAGACTTCTGTCCTCCCAGCCCGGGTTTGGTTAACTTCCCATTGTCTGTTGGGCTCCACTATTCAGGTCCAGTGTAAGGGCTTGGTTTTTTTCAACTGTTGGGTTTCTTTAACCACCCTGGGAAGCTTAAACCATCCTTTCCCTTATGGCAGAGGGGCCAGCAGTGCCATCAGAGTGGCTGTGGAGAACAGAGCATGTCGGTGCCTCTCCACCCAGCACCCAAATATCATGATGCATCCCTTGATGCTGAACTGTCCCCACCCTCATCATCCTCCGACGTGCTCCACCTCCTCAGACCCCTCATCACTTTTCACCTCCACCTTAGTGGACTGCAGGTCTCCTCGTTGGGACAGGAGTGTGGGGATGGGGGGACGGACACACCATGCAATCCGTGCAGGGCACTTGGAGATCCCACGGGGCCGAGGGGCTATACAAATGCAAAACGTTATTATTTTCCCGGGGCTGAAGCAGAGGCCTGAGAAAGGTTGAGGGAGAGAGGCAGGGAGTGGAGAACAGCGGGGGATTTAGCTCCTGAAAAGGAGCCGGGGGGAAAAAAAGCGGGCGAAGAGCTTCATTGTGAGCTGGGCAGAGGGGGTCACGAGCAAGTTAAACTGGTTAATGTATTGGAGCAGCTTCCTCCGAGCTGCTGGGAGCAAGCAAAGCCCTGCAACAAAAGGCCCAGGGAGCATTCTTGCGGGGAAAGTGGGCTCTCTTTAAAAGGATTTGATTTCTTTTCTGTCAGTTGAATGGAATTTGGTGGTGACTCCTCCAGGTCTAAGAATCTGGGGCTTTGGCGGTGGTGGTGGTGGCGGGAGGGGATGGTCCCCGTCTCCCCCCCGCCTTCCCTGCTCCTGCATTCCTCTCCATCTCCAAGCCCCCTGCCCCCAGATTACAGGCCCCGGTGTTGAGGGGGGGAGAGGGGCTTGGGGAACACAAGCGGCCCCGTAGAGACGCACTGATCCTGAAAGAAAGAGAGGGGCATGGGGCCATCCCCGCCCGGCCTGGTTTCTCATGCTCCCTATTCAGCCCAGGGGAGGGGAGGTAGAAGTGGAGAGAGGGGGGTTAGTGGTGGAGTGGATGCTGCTGATTTAATGCCTCCCTTGGGGCTTCGCATGGAGGTGCATCACAAGAGGGTTTCAGCAGTGAAAGGTGTGCAAGGAGAGCTTTCTGTTCTTTCCTTTTGGAAAAAAACACGAAAAAAAGAATTAAAGCTAAAACCATGGAACAAAAGCAGAAGGGAAAATGAACTAGTGAAACCAGCTGGACCTGACCACTCTTTCCTGTGCATCTCTGTCCTCCCAAAAGCAGTTCCTGGGGCAGACCTGGTTGTACAGACCTGGCTCTCCCTCCTCAAAATCCCTGGGCTGGTGGACTGGAGTCTCCCCTCTTCACAAGGCCAAGGAGGGGTGACCTGCTGCTGGCCAGGGATGCTGGGCTAGATGCAGGCTGGCTCCCATCTCGTTTGATATTGGCCCTGCCAGCAAACCAGGGGACAGCTTTTGAGCTGTCCTGGGCTGGTGGCTTGCTGTAGCACACTGCTCAGCTTGTACTGGCAGCCTGGGTTTGGGATGGTAAAAGACAATGATTAATTAATTAGAGCTTAAGTGACCGGTGGCTCTGCACTACCTGAGCTAATGCAGAGCCAGAGCTTTCAGAAGTGATCAGCTAGGCAGAGGGACAGAGGTTAGTGAGCAGCAGGGTCCCATGAACTGTGTTCAGCTCATTGTGCCTCAGTTTCCAAGAGGTTACATGCCTCCAGCACGGTCCCTGTCCCCTGGGCAGCTGCCTGTTTAGGAGATTTCCCTATGGCTGTCTACAGAGCCCCTACGTGTCTGTCTGTACAGACAGGGCCAGAGAACAGCAAGCTGAGATCACAATTTGCTGCAATGATGTCCTGCCTGCTCCAGGCTCTTTCCAGCCAGAGGTGGGGTCAGAGGAGCTTGCAGCTCCTGGCCTTTAATTTCTGGCCCCTCATTCTTTCTGGCCCCCAATTTTTTCACATTCCTGACCTGAGCAGTCCCCCTCCCCACTGCCTTTCTGAAGATGAGCCAGAAGATGACATCAGGGAAGCAAGCTTACCCCTAGAAGGAGGCAGGAGTCACTGGGCTGGACTGGACTGGACTGGACTGGACCAAGGCCCAGTGAACCCAGTGTCCCATCTCCAGCAACAGCAGAACTGGAATATAAGGATGAGGGAGAGCTGTTCCTGGACCCCACCCCAGCCAGGCCCTGCCCTGTGTTTTCAGCTGCCACTGACTGTCCTGTGCAAAGGAAGCAGGACTCTCTGAGGACAGCTCTGACACTGAATCGGGGAGCTGAGATGAGCCCAGGTGGCTCCTTGCCCCCGGGGATCTCCTCCAGCTCAGCACCTGCCTTAGGACTCCCTAAAGAACCTGTTTGCTCCAGCAGTTTGTCCCCCCCACTGCATCGGGACACCAGATGCTCCTCCCCTGCCCACAGCTACCTACAGCTCCAGGTCTCCAAAACATCCTGGAGAGGAGGAGCCAGGGAGAGGATTCGGGATGCATTTTATGGGATGCCTTTTAACTCCCTGCCCAGACCTGAGCATCTCAGCGCCTGCAGCTCGCTCCGAGGCAGCGTTAGCTCTGGCAGCCTCCTGCCCACACCCTCCGCATCCAACCCAGATCAGATACCGGTGTCACCCGGGCTGAGATAGCTCCTGCCAAGGCTATTTCCAAACCCTGACTGCCTCCAGGAAACTTGGTTTCTCTCTGGGCCCCCAAAGCTTCTTGGCATCTTCCTTGTCTCTGGTGAAGTTGCCGAGCTGTTTTTCCAAGGTAGCTCAGTGAGACAACATCATACACCCACCACTTCCCCCAGCTTGCCTTGGTGGTCTCCAAAAGCCCCTTCCCCATCACCCCCCTGGGAAATCGCTTGCTCCCTTCCCATTCTCCCTCCCCCCCCCCTTCCCGCCCCCGTAAAAGGGGATTAAAAGCACCAGTTCATTTTTCATGTGAAGTTAGTTTAAATGGGAATTCTGCAGCTCTGGCTTTGCCTGGTTTCCGGGAGCTGAAGAGGAGAGAGGGGTGGTTGGTATTAACACTGTGCGAGGCAGGGAGGAGGAGGGAGGTGGGAGTTGAAAGGGGGAAAAGGAGGGAGGCGGGGGGGGGGGGGATGTGCTGGGGTGAAGACGGGATTAAAACATCCCATTAGAATTTCTGTTTTTGGAAAGCTCACAAAAATGTTGACATGTAGCATGACTAACATAGTGCAAATGTCAGCCCCAGCTCTGCGAACTGGGGCCCTCGCTCTCCTCCCAACACGCTGGCCCCCTTTTAAGGCAAAAATATACAATGAGCCTCACAATGGCCGAATTCCAGAGAGCAGCGCTAATTGTTCCTCGCTCACGTCGGTCTAATTGCTTCGCTGAAACCATTCGTGCTTGGCCTGGATCCCACGTGTTTTTACCATTTAATTAGGGAAGAAATCTGGGGCCAGGAACTGGGATGAGATAAAGACAAGCAGAGATGGAGGGCAGCTCGGGTGCCCTAACCTGGAGAGGAGCTGCGCTACGTGTGCTCGGGCTGGGAACAGCCCCTGCACCGTGCCAGCCTCCAGCAGGATTGAAGCTGTGCAGGCACCCGGGAGAGATGCAGGGGACTGGGATAGCTCATGAGCTTGGTGAGATCAAAAGTGAGATGGAGAAATGCCACCAGCAGCAAATATTTACAGGACACACAACCACGCAGCTGCTGGGTGACTGCACCAAGGCTCACACAGACAAGATTATGCATAGCTCTTCAGCCGAGCTGTAATTAAGTCTGTCCATTTGCAAAGCTCAAAGCTTGATCAGAACCCAGAGAGGAGAACAATAGATAGGCAGGAAATGCCTTGTTCTGGCTGCTTATTGTCTTCCACCTTCTGGGGGAACTGGGAGTTTAACTCTAGTCTTCCTCTTTCAGGTAGTCAGGGCTTCATCCTTGGAGGATGCGCCTGGACCACAGCATCGTCTGCGCTGGGCTTCATTGTGCTGAGGAATGTGCTTCTGGTTTTCCCCTTGAATAGCTCTGCAGAGACTGCAGCGACCCAGAAACACTGCAGGGCCCCAGCACACCCGCATTTGGGGGTGAAGGGTTTGCTTAGGGGTGCCACTGTCTCTTCCAAGGCTCAGCACAGCATCTCTGCCACTTCTCACTCCACCGCTGTGCTGCAGGGGATGTCGCTGCCCAGGCTGTAATCAGGGGTGGGTGCCCAGGGTTTAAATTTAGCATTTCCTTCCCTTTCTCTTCATCCATCTTACAGAGCACTGCTTCCTTTACACCATCCTCTGGAAAGCCTTCATCCAGGCTGCTTATGAAATCTCAAAAGCAGAGAAAAACACTTCACATCTATGAACAGACACTGAAGTGCAGCATCTTCTAGGGCTGACCCTGATCTGCAAGTCCTGGAGGTATTTTATCTCCAAGTGAATGCAAAGAGCCAGGGATTCCTCTGTTGCCCATCTACACATCTGTCTCTGGTGAGAGCAACCACCAGCCTTGTTGGTGTAAGAGGGTCTCAGAGAAGCCTCTTCCATGAGGAGATACAGAAACAGTTTAAAACAGGGGGAATCCAGGCCTGAAACATTCCTCAGAAAATCTGCAGTTCTCTGTCTTAATGTAAAAAGGGTGATCTTCTCTTTGTGTTTCCATGAAAGCCCCTAAGAGCACACCCACAGCCTGAGGACAAGGATGTTAACAAACGCTGGAATTTACAACAGTGATTTATTCAGAAGAAAGGCTCCAGGTGAAAAGTGCTGATACTTAAAAAGAAAAGAGAAAGAATCCTTCATAGATGCAAATGCAATACTTGTAAGTAAATATTTGCTCTTGCAATACTGGCACATGCAAAAACGTTTTTCCAACATGAATAATTTCAGCCCATCTGCTCCAGAATTGTGAATTCAAATCCTCTTCTTAAACGTCATTAAAAATGTGCTTTTTAAAAGCCTTTGGGGAGCTAAGAGTCTTTATGACAAGTCCTTCTAGCCATTGAAATCCACCAGAACCATGGGATGGCCTCGTGGTAACTAAGAACAGATGATCCCTTTGGGAAGAGAATATTTAAACCCCCAAAACACAGGCAAGTCAGAACAAATCCCTGCAGCAATAAGAGAACTGAGATAATTTCTTCCTAGATCAGTCAGTCACACACAGACCCTCAGACATATTTAGTCTGGGACAGAGCCCACCTCATGAATGTTTCCTATGCTGGAACCTCCCACCAAGATGCCCAGCACTGGTCATTCATTTGGGGTTATGAGCAGACCCACTGAAGTTACTGCCACATCTGTATGAACAGGGTGCCCGAGATGCTCAGGTGACATTTGGACCTGCAGGCCAGGCACAGTCCCTGTGTATTACAAGCCAATGTCTCTGCCCCTGTCCCTTCTGCCTGTCCCACACACAGAGCCCAGGGGGGGAAATCTCCAACCAAAGGATGTGGAAAGATGCTCCCGACACCCTGAGAGGCCAAGAGCCTTTCTTCAGACCTAGGATTTATTTACACAAAAGAGGAAACAGAGTCAAAATACTGGGAATTAATTTTCCTGTCTGGGAGAAGAGAAAATAACAGCCTAGCCACTGCACTGGGTGCTCTGGGAGCTGCTGTCCCAGTTTGTGAGGTACCTTGGGATTTGTGGACAGTCTGAGTCTCCTGTTGTCCTTCTGTAGAGAGTTGAGCCAAAAAGCTGGGAAACCAAGATGTAGTAGAGAACTGAGCAGTATTTCTCCAGACCACCAGGGAATAATGTAGGTCAGTGATCATCATCAAAACCTGGGAGCAAAAAAATTAGGAAACTCCTTATTCCTGTTCCCCACGGCTCCAAAAGGTTTGCGTCAGGAAGGGTGGAGGCAACACATTCTGTACTCTTGGAAGGGACTACAAGTCCTCAACAAAATTATTGCTCCCCTTGTGCTGCAGAACTATCTCTATCCTTTGCCATATGAGGGTCCTGTTTGTCCTCCGTTCCCTGACCTTTAAGAAACACATATAAGGATGACAAGGGCATTTCTTTTGGGCTTATTTCAAGTGTTGCCCAATAAGAGAATTAACTGCAATCTCCATTTAGGAATATCATCTCACTCTGGTGGAGAAAGGAGGTTATTTGAGAATAGTTATCCTGGTCTTCACACTCAGAATGACATGACTTTTACTCTGGAATAAGTTGGTTGCTGGCTGCTCATCTGGTTCAGGGACAGGGAGCATGCCAAAGCCACCGAGAGGATGCAGCCACCACCTGCCCCATGGGAAGTGGGACTGTGGCCATCCAGTGTGGTTTGCACACACTGCTGGACAGGCACCCGGTAGCAACAGTGTCCTCCACTACTGAGCTGGGCTGGAGTCAAGCTGGCAGCTGAGAGGGAAAAGGAAACCATATTATATTGTTATCTCTCACCTTGCTTCCCTTTCGTAACAACCCCATCCCTTTGCAAAACAGAAAAACACAGTGGTGCCTTGCAGGGGCAGCCAGAGCCCATGCACTGAGCCTGTGCCAGCCAGGGCTGGAGCTTCCCCCACCAAGGGCAGTGCACAGACAAGTGTCATTTCCCTTAAGCCCAAACTGGGTCAAATGCAAAAGGGAAAAGCTCAGGAAACAGCAAGGTTTTGTTTCCCAGCTCCATCCCAGCCTCTGCAGGGTAGGATGTTGTTGCAGGTGGGTTTTCCCTAGAAGGCAGAACCCTGCACCACCTCCAGGCCTGAGACCCTGCAGTGCCACTTCATCCCTTTTACTGGGGCCATCGATTTTAAATGCACAAACTAGCCAAGGACATGCATCAGAAATGTGTGGGGCAAGGGATGCTAAGCTCTCAAGATGGTTGCCATCACACTTTCCCCCTGCTCTGGGTGACTGTCCTGTCTCTTTTGGTTTAAGTTCCTTATGTCTCCATCCCAGGCTCTACCAGAGTGCTGACCTACCCACCCGGAGCTACTCAGAAGAATCCGAGGCTGTTCCTCTCAATTTTTTTTTTTTTTCCACATCGAGAAAATTCGTGAGCTGGTTTCACATTTGTTTTTCTTTCAAACTCGAGGCTTTGCAGATATTAAAATATAATCCAGGAAGAATTTGCTTTGTGAGGGAAGAGTGTGGGATCATGGAGGGGAGAAGGGTCAGTTGGGGAGCACAGGGACGTGGGGGTGGCAAAGGGGTTTCCATTTCCCTTCTGCATCCTATTAGAATAAAAGTTTTCACCCCACTGCAAAAAATAGTGGCCAGTATGAGACAGGTTAGAGGTTTTCAGAGACTCCAGACTCCCTAGAGCTCGAAATTTCTGTTTGCAGCAAGAATTTCAGGCATTGCCCATAGGGAGGGCAGAAGAAATATTATTTTCAGGTGGTAAGAGCTGGAGAAGGTGGCTGAGACCATGGAGAAATGAGGAGAATGGAGTAGAAGAAAACATCTCTCCTGGTATTGAGTTGTTGCTCTGCATTAAAAAAAAAAAAAAAAAAAAAAAGCAAACAAATATCATTTGTGTTGTAGGTAAACAGAGGAACTGAGCAGGCAGGACAGGAAGGCAGAGCCCTCTCAGAGCCCCACGCCACGCAGGGAGATAAACGAGAATCCTAGAAATGCAGAGAGAGGCTTAAGGTGATTGCTCAACGTGCAAGGAAATGCGGGGCAAAAGCCAGATATCAGGGAGAGGAAGCTGGAAAAGGACAGGCTGATACCAGCAATGAGGTCAGCACTGCAAAAATAGTGCAGGAAAGCTTCCTGCAGGCAGGGAGCCGGCACAGCACACGTGCTCCAGCTGCTCCTCCTGCCCTGGATGCACAGGTGGCAAGGGCTTAATTGGGCAAGATTGGGTTAAAATCACTCAGTGCCAGTGAGCTCAGGCCATCTGAGGCTCCTAAAATCCAAACCCCACTTCATGGCACCTGCAGCTGAGCTTTAATTCCAAGGAGTACATCCAGGCTGACACAGCTCCCTTGACAAAGTCCCGTTGGGTTGCCCTAGCTGAGGCTGTCACCCAAAACCCATGAGGAATGTGTGGCTGCATCCACTCAAAGCAGGCATTTTTCTTGAATGAGTATCAAAATTGGCCCCAGCTTGTTGTCAGAGTAAGCAGAAGACAGACAGACTGCCCTCCTGGCTTGGGTTTGGTCTCCAGCCCCATGGCGTGGTGAGCTCAGCTCTTCTGGACAGCTCAGCACAGTGCTGGGAGAGCAGCCAGCTGACCTGCAGCCCCCCAGCACTGGCAGAATGGTTTGTTTGGGTTCCTGATATGCCAAGGGTCTGGAGGTTTATTTTGAGTTCATCTCAGCTTCGTAGTTTTGATGGATTCTGCCTTTCTGCTCTGGTCACAAGCAGTTGGATGCTGATATGAATCTTGCTCTAAGACAAACGACATCCATAAATCTATGGATGAAGCCAAGAGAATCCTGTCTTTCATTGCTCCATGCTGTCCCTTCAGACCTTTGAACCCGTGGTGCCCTCACAAGCATGGAAACCTTAATCGATGTCCTATCAAAAGGAGCAGAATAAATCTCATTATCTTGTGAGACACGGTCATACTCCCTGTGTGGCCGTCTGGCAACAGATGGAGCTGCTCCTTGGGTTGTCTTCTCTTTGCAGGAAGTCTTCCATCAACTCTTGCAACTCATGAACATTTTTACATCTCCAAAATGCAGATTCAGCAGTTGGCCCTGCTGTGGCTTGCTCGGAGGGGCACTGCTCAAAGCAGAGGATGTCCCATTATGGTCCATCCTACCAATCCATCCTGCTCCAAGAAGCCATCTCCTGCCTTGCCCCCAGGATCTCACTTGGAGATCTCCCAGTAGGATCCTATGTGGTTTTGAGTATCTTCTCCAGTTTCTTTGAAGTACTGCTGGGTTTTTTTTCAGTTACCTCTAGAATGAGGCATCTCCTTCAGGAGGTCACCATGCCTTACAGTTCTTTGTGCTCAGATGGGTTTGTTTGACCTGGTTAATGGCAAGGGAGAGGGACACCAACACATGGATTTGGACAATATTCCTTCCCACCCTCAGGCAGGGAAAAGGCTGGGGATGTGTTGGAGGCTGTTTGAAGAGGACACACAGCTGATAGTGTCTGCATTTGTGGCAGTGTTTATTTGTATTTCCAGCAAGCCTTTGATAAAGTCTGGCTCCTGCCTGCACTTCCTAAGCTCCAGGGACCATGGGAATGCCGGGAGGACAATCTCCTCATCTGGGAGAGGACACGGGAGAGTCAGCAACCAGCCCACTGGCCCAGCAGCACATTCAGCTGGACACACATCCTCTTTAAGGGACAAAGGGACTGGTTGAGAGAGGAATAACCCATGTGTGGCCTACAGGAAGGAGGGGGCTGAAGAAGACTTGACTTCACCAGCAGTGGGAGGAAAGATAAGGATGGAAATTTAGATTGTTTCCAGCTCATGTCTGGGCAGTCCATGGGGAAGAAGCTATTGGATCCATGTGTGGTGTGAAGGAGCTGGAAGCTGAGGGACTTGGGGAGAGCCTGCAGGAAGCCCTGTGAAGCCTCTTTGTCTCCAGGAGGATGATGTCTTTTGTCATTGTGGCAGTGGCACATGGAGGATCTAATTGTGGCAAATTGAAGCCAACCTCACAACCACCCACTGCCCTCCAACCTCTGCCACAGTTGCCCTTCTCATAGCCCAGAAGGATTCTATGGGGAGCATCAAAGCACCTCACCCCATACAAAATACCACAGGGGACAGCTGGAGAGACATGGGGAAATGACAAGGTGGTTCCCCTTCTCCTCAGGCACCCACCAGGGCTCACAGGGCCACCAGCCCTGAAGAACCACTGGGCAGAAGCATCTGCATCAGAGAACAGGGACTCTTTTCTGCCTGTCACCCTATAGCCATGACCCAATTTCACCACAGTATTTCTCAACCTTGGGTTTTTTCTTTTTTGTCTCCTCTCTCGCCATTCCCCTCCCTCCCCTTTGGCACCGCCATTTGATACTTACTTTCAGGCTGGGAGGGACAGAAGAGGCTTTTCCTTGTGTTGCCCCCACATTGTTCCTTGCTGGCATTTGGGAACAAGTGTGACATTCAGGAGAGCTGGAGAGGACAAAGCCTGCCGGGAGGTAATCATAGCGCGGGCGGGCGGATCGGGTGTCCGTGGACCCAGTGCATCCGAGAGCTTTTGACTGCGTCTTTTTTTAGGAAGAGCTTTCTCAGCCTCAGTATCTCAGATTAGGTTTTGTCCCCAGAGGAGGCTGTTGTGGCTCCATTGTAGCACACTGGTGGGAACCCGGGGCACAGCTCGGCACCGGGGAGGTGGGACAATGCCCAAAGGCACCGGAGCTCCTGACCTACTCCATGGGCGGCTCTTCCCGAGGTCCAGAGGGACCCATCCCTTAATGAGGTGCTTGTGTTGACATCTGCTTCCTGAAGCTTTCTCTTCTGTACTCCCAAAACAAGAGGTATGGATGGGAGCACTGTGCCCCTTGGCAAGCATCCCTGAGCCTGGGGATGGAGACGGTGAGATCCAGGCATCGGCATGGACAGCTAGGGAATGGATGCTGATGGGTACTCCAGAGACAAACCTGGGTTTGTGCCTTGGATCTGCAAGGAGGAGGCAACACATGGAAACCATCCCTTGCCATCCCTGGATCTGCCAGGGCACAGAGGGAGCAGCAACAACCTCAAAAACTCAGTGATGAGTAAGGAAATGCAGAGGCAAGCACAGTGCTGAGTCCCTTTCCTCCCACTCACCCTTTGGTATGGCCAGACAGAGCTGGTTCTGGGCACAGAGCACTCACAGCCTCTCACAAAAAGTGTTTGCCTATCTCCAGCCATCTTTTGCACTTTGGGATTTACAGGACTGGGATCCTAAGCATTTCCCAGAGACACAGAAAGGGATATCAGTCCTCAGTGTCTGCTGCACCACAAACAGATGCTGCTGGGTGTCCCATCTGAGGATGTCCAGCCCCATCCAGCACTGACAGAGCTTGCATGATGCCTTATCCTGACCATTCTGGAATGGAATGGCATCTAGAGCACTGACAAGTCCAAGGAGACTGTGGTGTCCTTCTTTTCAAAGTAATCAGCACCCACCCCTCCCCAATCCCATTAAAACACCTGATTTAGTACAGATACCACTGCCTTTAGTCCATGTGAAGCCACTTTGGCTCCTCTCTCCTGAGGAGCTGCATAACCCTGGTGAAGCCCCACTGATATAAACCAGCCATTGACTGGTCTCTTATCTCCAGCCTTCTCGTGCTGACTGATTGATTCCTCCCTCTTCTCTCAGCTGAGCCTCTGCTCTGGATTCATCCAGACTTTTCATCACTTTTAAAATCCTAGCCCAATAAAACATCAAAGCACTTGAACATGAATGAGACTGTTTACTTGCTTAAACCTAAACAGGGGCTGTAGCTGGATCAAGACCTTTCTCCTCCTGCCCAATGCTTCCTTCTTTAGTGTCCTGGCCACTCTCCTCAGCATCATCTGTGGTTTCTCTCCACCATGGTGCAATGTCACAGAGCATTTGCAGTTTCCCATTTGTGACAATGCTGCTTTTGCCTAAGGTGACAAATGACCTTCTCCCTTCGTGATAAACCCATTTACTCATCCCAGGCTGCATCTGCTGGTTACTCACAGGCTTTCAGTTCTGCTCAGCATCTGCACTCCAGCTGCTGGCCATTGACTTTCCCCTGTTGTCTTTAGCACCCAGCCACTCGCTTCCTATCACTCTGCAGCTTGTTGCATTTCCTTTTATGATTCTCAGTTCTCACAACCAAGCTGGATCTTGGCTCTGTCTTCTGGGAAGAGCAATCTTCTGCCAGGGCATGAGGCAGCCCTTGGTGGCTCAGCATAACTGAGTTTGATGGGAAACCAGGAGCATTTCTGGGGTGCTGGGACAGGCAGGTGGGAGATGCTGTTAAGGTGGCTGCCATCCAGGAGGGTTGGCTGGGGGGGGAGGTGACCTGCTGCCGTGTCCCTGGATGGGGTGGGATGTTCTTGGCTGGGGAAAAATGTCCGTGCAGCAGCTGGGGAGCGTGGAGGGGAGGTTGGGGTAAGGTTGGTGTCTCTCCCCGAGCATGTGCGAACGTGCAGCCCCTTGGATGTGGCCCCGGCCGAGGTGTTTGGGAGCAGGTCCAGGCTTATGCGAGTCAGGCTGCCTGCCAAGCACATGCATCCTCCATGCAAGGAAAAGATGTCTTAGCAGGGATACAAAGCACACGATGGGCAGGTCCCTGGATGAAGCTACTTCCCTCCAGCACATCTGGAAAATTGCTCCCGCCCTCCAGTAAACAGGCTTCCAGAGGAAGAGCTGTGTGAGTGTTGTCCTCCCTTTGGGACATGGTGGAGCCAAGGTAGGAAAATCCAGTGGGATGGGAGGATATAGGCTCTCCTAGAATAACTTACAGCTGTCCTGGAAGCTCGGAGACCTGGAGGGCTGAGGAGCATGTTGGCAAAGTCACAGATTTCATCAATTTTCCTTATTCTTGGCAGCAGGCTGGGAGAAGACACACGGCTTCCGCAGGACAGCAGGGATGATGGAGATCCATCTGGAGTCCCTCTTGAGTTCAGCCTTTTATTCCACCCCCAGAGACCCAGAGAAGATGCAGTACAGGTGGGCCTCTGGGCCAGGCTGAGGAAAAAGCCTGGAGAAGCCAGCACAGCTGATACTCATCCTACTCCTGAGTAGAGGTCTCAGGAACCCTCAGAGATGCTATATCTAAAAATAATTTGATAACATCTGCATAGCAAAGGATGGTTTATTGTTTTAAGAGACAGTGTCACAGTATGAGGTCCTCAAAGGAAGGGGGAGAAACCAAGAGAAGGACCTCAGGTCCCCAGAGCAAAATTTGGAAGCAATTATATCAAGGTCCCTGTTCAGTGCAGGGTGAGAAAGCACTGTGATGCTTGGACAGCAAAGGGAGGGTTTGCTTAAATCTCTGATAAAAATTATATTGTCACAGTAGTCGAGGGGACAGCCCACAGATATTTTCTAAGTGATTGTCAGCTCAGAAATTAGTAAATCAGGAAGCACAACTCACTCTTCAGAGGGGGACAAGCCACGAGGTTGTTCTCCAGTGCAGATGGATGTGTTCCCTCCAGGCACAGCAGGTAGATGTCACACTTGAAAGAAACCAAACCAGAGGCATGATTCATGGTACATTGGATGTGATGCTGGTGTCCCTCTCCAGGCCTGTGCTCCAGCCTTGCCCAGCAGCCCCAGACATGGAAACCTCCTGCTTATTGGAAGAGGAATCCTCTTAGAAAACCAAGAACCTGCTAAATTCAGCTCTGGTTACAGCCCTAAAACATCATGCTGTAAATCTTTCTTTTTGCAGCATCCTTGGCAAGGGTGTTCTCCACCAAACACCTTGCTCAGCACTGTGGCAAGTGTGGCAGCTGGTTTTGGGGAGCTCTGCTATGGGAAGGGCAACCTTGAAGTAGGGGCATGCTCAGGTTTTAGGAACCCAGCACTGGGGTCCTGAGGAGGTGGCAGAAAATGTGACTTTTCCAGCCTCCCCAAGGCCTCTCCCAGCCTCCCCGGGAAGCCTGATGAGGCAAGACAGTGCTGGACATGCAGCTCTGAACATGCCAACCCTCCTTCCAGCTGGAGGGCTTGCCCAGTCAAGCTGACCAAAGCCAGAGAGGTCTCTCCTCCCTGCACTGTAGCCCAGGCACTCAAGGACATGGAAGGCAGGAGGTGCCCTGGGAGAGAAGAGACCTGATGGGGGGCACCACTAAAGACTCTGGGTTGAGGGGTCAGGACTGAGCTCTGGAGGCTTTTTATATATAAAAAAACAAACAAAAACCAACCAATCAAACAAAAACCACCTACAGGAGCCTGTTCAGAGCTCGCCCAGGCACTCCTTTCCTGCCCCTCTTCCTATCAACCCCCTCCCCCCCCCTTCGTGCTGCACAGACCCATCTCCTACGAAATCTCCAAGTGACAAAAGGCTCTCTGGAGCTCAGCATCAGCCCCAGCCCAGCGCCTGCCTGCCCGGCCGCATGGATGGAGGACAGGACCATCTGCTCCAGGGCAAATGAACCCCGTGGCCAGATGCTCTGCTTTGCTAAGGAGGCTGTAAAAGCCTTGGACCCGGTTCATGGGAACCGCTTTGCTCTCCCCCCTCCTCCTCCTCCCACACACATTAACCTCTTTACTGCCACTGATGTCTTTATAGCAACATCTGAGGGAGGAGAAGGAGGTGGGTGAGAAGGCACGGGGGAGGAGGGGCAGGATGCTATGGAGGTGTGCTGGGAGCTTGCCTGACACCGAGGTGTGAAGTTTGCCATCCTTCCTCTCCTCTTGGGAAGGTGGGGAATGAGAGCTTTTTCCTGCAGGGAGTCCGAAGGCAGCACGGGAGCGGGTGCTGAGGCGCCGCGGGGGTGGGAGGACGAGGTGGCAGGATTGGCACTCGCTTTGGAAGTGTCTCGGCAGGGGTTTGCTCTCCATCACCACTGATTCCCACGAGCTGACCGAGCCCCAGCCCCCAAAGCCCATCCCAAGGTTCCCATGACCCATCCTGATGGTTCCAATGAAGGCAGACCCGGCTCTGGTGGAGAGGACAGGAGGGACCGTGGCTGCCCGCAGGTCTCTGTGGCTGCTGTCCCCAAGGCAGCCCATCCCTGCACCACTCACCCCACAGCTGGCAGCTGGGAGGAGGAGACCCACAGCCCAGCGTGGGGAACTGGGTGCTGTGGTCCAGGTCTGGGTCTGCTCTGCTGGTCACAGCTGATGTGCTGCCTGCAGGGTGCTGCTGGTAGCAGCACACAACAAACCTTTGCATCCTACAGCAGTGCTACAGGGGGGACAGGGACCCAGCAGTCCCACCTGGTAGTCCCCATCACGGTGCTGATTGGGAAGAAGACACATAGCCTCTGTATTGCCCCTGCTCCTTCCAGCGAGGGAAAGGGGGTGTCAGTCCCACCTGGCAGAATGCTCCCACACAGCACCCCAGTTTTGGGCAGGGCTGACAAATATCTGGATGGTGGAGAGTTACCACCTGGGCACTGCTCAGTGCTGACACTGAGGATCCCACCTTCCTTTCAACCTATTAATAGACACAGGGTGATGCAGCTTCTACCACCGTGCTTCATCTGCCTCTCCTCTTCCTCCCTCACGTGTTTTCTGTCCCTCTGTATTCATTTTCAGTCAGGCCACCAAGGGTTAACACCACCCTCTCTGGTCGCCTGTCTGAGGAGGGGAGGGGGGAGACAGGAACTGGGGACATCACAGGTGGGATGCGGGCTTGCAAGGCACGGTGGCCGGCTGGAAAAGACCTTGACCATTGAACCTTGAAAAATCTCCTCCTTTCTACCCAGAGCCTTCCTTGCCCTGGTTCCCACAGGGCTCCTCAGCTGCTCCACACCTCCAGGAAGGTCACACGCTGCTGCTGTATCTCGTCCAGCGCGGTGGGAATCCGATTAAGAACCGACCCCCCGGCTCTGGGATTGGGCAACGATGGGCGAGAGAAGGGCCCCGAGCCCAGGGAAGAGCTTTCCCACACTCTGTCCCCCCTCTTTGGCCGGCGACGGCGGAGGAAATCGTCCATATCTAAATGTGTCCTGATAGCTGCGCTAATCTAGAGCTGAATGTGCAGCTCGGGGTGGGCTCGCCCGGCAGCATTAGCACAACACATGGCCCATATTCAGCTCACACAAAGGGTCGTATTCTTCCTCGTCATCGCATGCTGGAGTGGAAAAACAGAGGGAAGAGGGGAAATGGAAAAACAGAGGGAAAAGGGGAAACCGTTGAGAGGGAGCAGCTGGTTCCCCTGGGGGACGCGGGGGGATTTCGGACCCAAGGGAGGGTTTTGCTCCTCTTCTCCCGGTGCTGGTCCCGAACCAGGCAGAAAGGACTGGGAGATGCTGCATTCACAGACTGGAAAACTGGGCAGAGAGAAGGGGGAAAATAGGGTTTTCTAAAGAGCAGAGGGGTATTTTGGGGTGGCTGCTTGGCAAACTCCATTCAGGGTTCACAGGGGTTTTCTCGCCCCTCTCTCTCAGCACCAAAAAAATACCAAAGGGGAAAAGTTGGCAAGATGTATATATATAGATATATATATGTAATTTCAACTCAACCTAAATCATTCTAGCCATCCCAAAAATGTCTTCTCCCCTTCAGGGGGGCTTTTTTTGCACCTTTTCAACCTTTCTTCTCCTTTCAACACTCACAACACTGTTCAAATAATAACAATTTTAAAAAGCTGTTTTGAAATAAAGAAGAAAAAAAAAAAAGGTTTGTTTTTTAAAAAAAATATAATGTTGAAACAAGAGGTTTCGACATCTTCCAAATGATCTCCCTCACTTGTTTTGGCTGAAGCCCTGCATTTGCATTTGACCTGGATTTGCACATTGTTGGTTCCCCACAAAAGGGCACATTTTTTGCTGAACTCGATCCTGTTCACCAAAAAGCAGTTGGGCTCTGAGGCCAAACTTCTGTAAGCAGAAATTTTCAAAACAATGGACTAAGTGGTTGGTCTGAACAAAGGTAAAGATCCTCTTCTCTAAAAGATCTTAAAATGTGTCTCTGCATCACAAAGTTCTCCTTTCCTGTTCCCCCTTTTTCTGCAGTCTCATTCTGCCTCTGTGCTTAGATCAACCTCTCACCTAAACCTCTCTTCCACAAACTCCCTTTTTTGGGTCATTTAGTGAATAAATGCCTCTGCTAGGCTTGGATGCAAACTCTTAGGGACACAGAGATCCCAGAAAACCATAAAGCCCTACTCCAGGATGAGGTAATCTCCCCTGGGGAACTGTTCTTGGCCACTGGAGGAACTTATCAGCTTTGGATAAGGGAAAATTCCCCCCAGGGGAAGAGATGCCCCAACCCTACCCCCCTTTCCTGAGCCTTGGGGATGCTTTAGGGCTGGGTGTGAGGGAGCTGTAGGGCAGGCACACTTGCACACACGGGGATGCCAGGGCAGGCAGCAGCCTGACCACCCTTCAGCTCACATTAGCAGCAAAGTCCCCACCCTTGCTTGGAGCCCTGTCGTGTGGCTCCCCATCACCTCCCCACCCAGAGGGGAGATTTTCTTTCTCCTCACCAAGGTCTGGGTCCTTTGCATCACGTCTGGTGGGAGTAGATGGGGCAGAAACACCCCATGCCTGGAGCTGGGAAAGCAGCAACCTTCCTGATTACCAGTGGGAAGGGTGGGGAGCAAGGGGGGGCAGATCTACGCCTGGCAGATCCTCCACCATCCTCTCTCTGGGCCCTGTTGAAATCTGCCTGTTTTAACTTGTCTGTATGTCTCACTGGGGAGATGGACTGGAAAACACAAGGCAGATCCAAGAAGCTTTCTCCACGGGGAAAGCTTTCAGCACATAATAGTCTGGGGCTTGTTTGATGCCTGGTGTAAGATGCAGCTGAATAAAACCACGTACAAGGAGCTTGAATAGTAAAGGGCATCTCAAGAAACAAGAAGCCTTTTCTTTGCTCTCTCACTGCAGAAGCTGCCCCAGAGCTGCTGTGCTGGGGGGAGGGAGAGGGGTTGGTTCTCATTTAATCTCAGGATGAAGGCTGCCACTATAAATGAAAGTAAATATATAATTCCTCCTATTCCTGCCTGGTTTCTATGGAGACCACAGTTTAATTAACCACAATGCTGATGCCCAGCATGCCACAAAGCTGCCCGGGAAAATATTACGGATGTCTCAATATGTGTCAGTCCTGTGTTTACTTCTAGGTCTTACTCACTTCCAGAACTTGCCAAAAGTACTCGATGGGCACGTGGGGCAACTTGGCATCATCGTCATACAAGCCATGCTCACGTTTCCCACAGGGGATGGATCAGGAGGACAAGATCTACAGAAACCAGATTCCTCGCTACAGTGTGTAGGCTGGAAAGAAAAACACATACGTGTTGGGAATTTCCAGAGAAGAGAGATCAACCCTACTTAGTCTTCCCAGGATTTCACTTGGAAAACCCACAGTGATACAGCCCGTGTGATCTCAGTTACTTCTGTCTTGTGAACTGTGGCTTGGTGGGAGGCAGTGGGGTGAGTGCAGAAGGTGGCTGCACATCTCACCTGGGCAAATTTAGCTTCCAAGCCTCCAGCCAGGACCTGGGGCAACCTTTGCAAGGAGCTAGGCTTGGAAGGGGTTTTACCTTCCCACTGGAGACCTGCTGGAGTATTTCCATCACACTCAGTCTCCAGCTGTAGGCTGAAGCTGCTCTGCTCCAAGCTCCTACCCCTGCAGCCCCTCCTTGGTGAGGAGCACCAGGGCAAATCCATCAGGAAAGCCACCTGTACAACCGGAGGTTTGTGGAGCCCTCTCTGCACCCCTCCAACTCCTCACCTCCAGGGGAGCTGCATCCTTCCAGGAGCTGCAAGGGGATCGGGGAGAGACCTGCGGCAGGGAGCTGGCACAGGCACAGGAAATACAGCTGTCAAGAAGACTCCAGCGTGCTCACCCACCCCTGCCTCCCGGCACCATTTTTTTTTTTTTTTTTTTTTCTTTTTTCCTTTTTCTTCTGGCGCGCATTTTGTGTTTCAGACAGCTCTGCTCCTGCCGGCCAGCCCTTACCTGCCAGCATCTGTCAGACACCACAATAAAGAGTGTCCCCGGGGCACGAACCGCCCGCCGTGGGGACCGCACCCAGATCCACCTCCGTGATGCAACGTCTTGCTCCGCAGCTGCTCCCCTTCCTGCCAACAGCCCCCGCGGCTCCGCTGGAGACCGGGGCTCCGAAATCAGAGTTTTTTGGCACTTCCCCAGTCGTTTGCTCAGCCCCAGCCTTGAAAGTGAACCTCAAGGAAAGCCAGCAAAAGCTTGCTCCTGCTCCCGGGAGAGAAGCCCAAGGGTAAAGGTTTAAGTCAGTCAAGAGAAAGAGGGATGAGGGATAAAAAAGAGCCATCCCTCTGCCTTCGCAGCCACTGTCATCGAGGGTGCCAGGGAGAAGTGGAAAACTCCTCTCAGAGGGAGTGACAAAGTGGATGAGCCCTTGGGCTGCTCCAAAGGTTCAGATTGTCTTGACCTCGCCGAGTGGGACTCACCTCTTTGGCTCATCAGAAGGGCTTATTTTCCCTCTGGAAAATTATACCCTTATTCCCATTACTGAGTTCCCCAGGAGCTGTTTTTACAGTTTGCATTACTTCCCCTCTCCCTCTGTTTTCCTTTCCCTCTTCTCCATTACATGAAGCTTAACAAACCCCAGGGTGGGGAGAAGAGAGGACAGAACAAGACACCAACTCCTGCTCAGTGTTTCTAGTATATCCCCAGGGATGCAGGCATGGCAAGGCACAGGCAGAGGGAGACCTGGCAGGTTGCCCTTCAGACCAGCCAAAGCTGGCTGAGTAATTCACATCACTGTTCTTCACCTTGCCCACAGAACTTCTCAGTAGCTTCATTTGGACTTTGATCTGACTCCACACACACCCAGGACAGCGTGGAAGAATGTGTCTTTTTGGGCTGGCTTCACTTGCACTTTCTCAGTGAGAGAGGTTGATATCAATAGAATTTCTGCTCTCACAGGGAGCATGGGAAGGGATTTTTACTGCTGAAGAAACCCATAAGATGCTCTACAGCTTGGCAGCTGGAAGCCCGTTCACAGTCTTGCCAGGCTGCCTGCCACAGTGCACCTCGCTGGGAAGCTGACACCCTTTTGGCCCATGGGATGGGAACGGAGCCGAGGATCTCCAAAGCATAGGACAGCTTTAAATAGCTGGTTAGCAGGGGGTTGTCATCAGGACTCTGATCCCTGTGGGATGTGCAACATGTGGAGCAGCGGGCACCCGTTCAAGGCTGCTGTTTTGGGGGCAGGTACTGCATTGCCAAAACACACCCTGTGCCTCCCCAGTGGCTTGTCTGCCAGCTTGGGGACAAGGGGGACAACATTCTTGGGAACTGCCCCGGTTTGAGGGCCATAAATCACAGGCAGTGGGAACAACAGAGGTGCCTCAGATGGGGGGCACTGCTCAGGGCTGCCTGAATTTATGGCACCCTCTGGCTTCTTTATCAATGAATGCTTTGGACACAGGACTCAAAGCAACAGCCGTAGAGGGGTAGATAAAAGGCTGGACGAAAAGAAAAGATCATCTTTTTTCTCCTCTTTCTTTTTTTTTTTTTTAATCACCAGAGAGAGAGGAGGCACCATGGCAACACCAAGCTTCTTGGGCAGGATGCTCAGTGGTAGAGGGTCTTGTGCTCACCACCCTCTGCTCATTGTCCATCCCTCAGAAAACCCCACAGCAGGGCCATCCTTATCCCGTGCATCACACACCCACCACCAGCACTGCCTGCTCCACTGGCAAGACACTCTATTCCCAAAGATAGGAGCAACCACTGCCTCTGCTCCTTGGTGTAGAGGAGGAGGCAGAAGGGAGGGAAAGGAGGAGGAGGGTGACCCTGTTAACAAACTTCAGCTAACCAGGCTGCTTGGAGCTGTACAGGCAGAGTCGATGCCCTCATTGATATTGAAATCAGTGCAATCCATCACAGGGTGAACAGGCTCCTTTCATGGGAAGCTGAAAAGAGCCACTCTCAAAGGGAGGGGGAAAAACTTGTCCAGGGGAAGGGCGAACCAAAGCGTGGCAGGTGTGGTATGGAGAGGGATGCTGTCCCCGCCAGACACTGATTCATTGCCATGCCAGAGTGTCCCCTGGATAGTGAAGGGGACAGAAGGGCTGGGGAGGAGCCAGTGTGACTAAGACAACAAGAATGGATGGCTCAGAGGTGTCAGGAGAGGTGGCATTGGGCACAGCCATGGGACACGTGTCTCCTGGGCCACCTCGACTCCTTTCACCCGTGACTTTGCTCCTATCACAGTGAGAAAAAAATGCAACTTTGCACTTTCACCCCTGGGCACTGCAGATGCACACACACTGCTGTGTGCAGGGCAAGGAACCAGAAGCCTCTTTGCTCCTCAACTCAGCATCCCTGCAGCTCCGGGGGCCAAGGGCTACCACCTGTACCAGGGGGCAACATCAACACTCCCCCAGGCAAGGATGGAGACCAAACCACAAGGCCCTTGAACTTGGGGTGCTCTCAAATCTGCAGGTCTAACTCAGCACTTAAAAATAAATAACAACCCAAAGTGAAACTGAGTTTGGTTTCCTGTGCCTCAAACCAACTTTCCATCAAACCTGAGGGTTGCTGCTGGCTCTGACACAGCCTGAAGCGGTAGAGACAACCTCGTGTGGAGTTGGGGGCAAGAGCTGGGTCAATGGGAGGAGAAGGCACTGGGAATGGTGACCAACCTCATGAGCTCCCCAAAACTGCCTCCCTACTGCAGAGAGCCTGTGGGCTCGGGACACAGTTGCTCTCACCCTGCAGGGTCTTACCTTTCATTGCATGTAGTGAAGGTCAGCCCACAGTCACCCTGCTGCACCAGCACTGTTCAAGCAGAACGATGCCAAATCCATCCCAGCATCTGGAACACATGGACACAATCACAGAGCAGTCCAGAGAATGGGAAAAAATTGATCCCATTCACTAGAGGCTGCTGTTTATTTACCCAGGACCCTTCCTACTGAGGGAAGATGGAGCAGGGGATGAAGCACTTCCCACCACCCCGGGGCTGCTACCCTGGGGATGATGCAGGGTGCGGGGGATGCTGTGGTGGGGAGGGAGGGGGGTGTGATATCCTCAGCAGAGCTGTGAAAGGACTGTGGCAGGTTTGGCCTTTCCCAGAACAGGGCCAGGGGCCCAGGGGAAGCCCACATCTGTGTGTGGGGGAGCTGGGCCAGCGCCCGTGTCCTGCGGGGGCTGGTGGTGGAGGAAGACAGCCTTGGGGCTGCAGACCCACACAATCCAGCAGAGGCAGGGGGTGTTTTCAAAAATTGCATTCTTCTCTGCTTTTCTATTTTTTTTTTTTTTTCTCTTTTCCTTCCAAAAAAAGAAAACCGCACAAGCTCTGGAGTTAATTAAGCAAAGGACAGAGAGGCTGGGATGTGCTGGGCTGCTGCTCTGAAAGCCATTCTGCTCCAGCTGGAAAAGGGGTTTTCTTCTTGAAGGCTTCTCCTTGCATGGTCTCCTGCTTTCCATTGGCTGTGGGATGAGCCCTGGGGATGGCAGGGTTGCTCCATGCCCTTGTGGCATCCCCCACGTTCCCTCTGATGATCAGCCCTGACAAAATGAGCAGGGCCAAGCTTGGCTTCACTGCTGCCACTGGGTTTGTCAGTGCAGGAGGGAGTGAGTTATAGCCAGTATCAAGACTCTGACAGCTCCTCGCCAAGCAGATTTGGGCATGTCATGTCCCTGCTTCATGCCTGAGCTTCCTCTCTGCTTTTTGCCTGCTGTAAATAAACAGTTTTTTGGCAGAGCAGTTCCTGCCACAGAGCATTGGTGGGACTTACAGTGCTCACACTTACACTGGTCACAACAGGGAACTGAAATGCTTGTGAGTGCACGAAGGAAGTAGGGCATTTATCCCAGGATATGGGCTCTGCCACACCAGAGCAGGCATCCCTCCCTCGGGGAAAACATTCCAGGTTGCATCTGTACCACTGTGCTCAGCTGAATGATGGGAAGGGGAGCAAAGGGGAAAATTATATTTTCACCCTCAGCCTGGAGATTGGTTTCCCTTAATTGTTGTAGGAATAATTAAAAATTGTTGGCCACATCGTTCCTTTACACTTTCTCATAAACCACTCACTGTACTTGATTCCCCAACCTCCTCCTAATAACTCTACATCACAAAGTGCTTTTAGGGTCCTGCACATTCCCTGTGGCCGGGGGCTCTTCCACATTGCCACCCTCCCTTTTCTCTTCACCATTTGCCAGTAGCACTTTGCCCTCCTGCCTGACTGAAGGTTCCCCATCCCCCAGCACTGGGCTGGAAGGCCAAGATGGGCCACAGAATCACAGAATGGGTTAGGTTGGAAGAGACCTTAAAGATCATCAATATCCAGCCCCCAGCATGGGCAGGGACACCTCCCACTAGACCAGGTTGCACAAGGCTTCATCCAACCTGACCTTAAACACTTCCAGGGATGGAGCATCAACAATTCCCCTAGGCAACCCATGCCAGTGTCTGAAGACCCTCATGGTGAAGACCCTCATGGGTCCCCAGGGACCAATGTGGGGCAGCAACAGATGCCTGTGCAAACCCTGGGATAAAGACATGGAGAAAGCTCCTGCTGTCAGGGGAAAACATGCTCCTGGCTCTGAGGATATACACCACTATCCAGGCAGGAAGGCACAAGCATCACTGAGATGAAGGCTGCCAAGCAAGCAGGGCCAGAGGGGACCAACCCTTTCGGCTGCGTTAGACAAATAAACACAGAGCCCCAGGCTGGCGGGGGCTCCCAGGCAGTGACCCACAGTGCTGTGACAGGTCACCCAGCCCCCACTGATGCCATCTGCTACTGCAACCTGCAGGACGTCCCTCAGGGCTGGCCAGAGCTGTGTGAGGGTCTCCCAGGGGATGAGGAAAAGCAGGAGGAGGGAAAGCTGTTGCTGGCAGCTTTGGGAGCGGGGCTGGCGTGAGGCTGTGAGCTGGAGAAGGCACATTCTGGCAGAATAATAATGAAAATAAACTCACTGGACTTATTTTTAGCCCTGATGATAGTGCTGGAACTATTTAGAGGTTGGGTGACACTGTTGTCTGGGGCTCTTTGATGAGGCTCAACTATCTCAAATTTTGTCCTCTGATCGTAAAACTTGGTGGGAGAGAGAGAATTATTTCTGTGCATTGGTCAAGAACCCCATGCCTAGGATGCCTCAGCCCTTTGGTGCAGCAAAGAATAAATATAGATAAAGATTCACCAAGAATTTACTATGTCTGTTACAAATTCTCCAGCTGTTCAAATGGGGAGAAGGAAATCTGCAGGGATGACTTTAGGCAGTCTAAGAGCAAGATGGGTGCAGAATCGGGTGAATAACTCCTCAGACAACAAAGCAGACATTTAAAGTCTTTTCCAAATACTCATGGACAACAGCAGTGAAAGAAAAAAACTTTTGCAGAAATGAAATAAGGGTCAAAGAAGAAGAGATCATGGGGTTTTGCTATGGGAACACTGGAGAGGGAGATGGGCTAGCTGGGTTTGAGTGATGGTGGGCAAAGCATTAAACCAGATGTGTTCCATGGGTGGGCAGGGGGCTACTGAGATGCTGCCCTTCTCTCAGGGCACAGCCAGCCCCCCCGGATGCATCACAGCTTTGCTGCCTGGGGTCAGGAGGGACCTAGAGCCAATATGCTGTCCAGCAAACCAGTAACTCTTCTATTTCAGCCCTCCAGGCAAAGAAACTTTGAGGGAAACCAACATAAACCATTTTTAAATGTCTTTAAACCCTCCCTGCAAGAAGGTTTGACAGGGTGAACACATGCAGACCCATAAATTAGCTGGACTAGCTGAAGCCCCATTGTGTAGGCAATGGCTCAGAGCACACAACAGCTCCTCCTGCTTAACAATGCAAGGAAAGTCACTCTGCACATTTTTTATCCTCTGACACCAAGTGCAGCTGCAGGAATACCTCAAGCAGG
This sequence comes from Heliangelus exortis, assembly GCF_036169615.1. Taxonomy (NCBI): domain Eukaryota; kingdom Metazoa; phylum Chordata; class Aves; order Apodiformes; family Trochilidae; genus Heliangelus; species Heliangelus exortis. Next base: position 8,691,496 of record NC_092438.1, on the reverse strand, counting down.
ATTTTAATAAAAGACAATCGTGTTCTCTCAGCTCCGCACATCTGAGAAGGAACCCGCAGAGATAACGGGCCCAGGCTCACAGTGATAAACATGTCAAGATAATGGAAATTATGTCCTTCTTCTAAGAGAAAGAGCAAGATCCTCATCTGATGCAAACTCTTAGAGCTCTGCAGGGTCAGTGGAGTCACTCCCACTCACCCCACTGGAGACAACCCACGGAACTGGCAGCAATGAAATGAGATCCAGCAACTGGGCTCTGCGGGGACAGCGTGGTCAGAGAGGTCACCATTTGGTTGCCTGTGCCAAATTCTCATCTTTCCCTATCCAAAATAAATCCAGGATTTTTCTTTGTATGTGCAAATGTCATGTAGGAGCTAAGCTGAAGGCAGGCAAGCTGCTTGTGCAAGGGGAGAGCCAGCTTGCAGGGCTGTGGGCCATGTGGGAAGGATTGGGTGCTGAGCAAAGGACCCAAATGAATTTCCAGAGTGGGAATGCTGCCGAATTTGGCCAAGAGGCTGTTGCAGGGAGCTGGGACAGCAAGAGAGCAGGGTCACACGCAGGCTGGGAAGGGCTGGGAGCAGCTTTTGCTGGGATGAGAAATACCAAAAGTCCAGAAGAGAGCCCGGGCCAGGTTCCCAGAGGACTTTCAGGCAGGGAGAAGTGCTGGAAAATGGCAGCCTGAAGGAAAAAGTCTGGAAAAGCCTCAAGCAGTAGGAGGGGAGAGCGAGCAGGCGGGATTGCCCTGCAGAGGAGGAGCAGGAGCCTGCACAGAGCCAGTGTCAGGACTTGTCAGCACAGAGGAGCAGAGCAAAGCTGCTATTGTGGAATAAAATATGCTGGAATGTGGGCACGCCTATTCCAGAATAAAGCTCCTTTTTCCTAATTTAACTTAATCCACTATTTGTTTTTATTATTTTTATCATCATCACATGCAGCTAATTTGGAAAAGCTGTTCCAATTAATTTCCCTGCATAGACAAGCAGTTACATGCTGGAAAGCCTTTGTCTGTTCAGTGGCAGCCTGACCAGCAGCTTCTATTCATTTCAAAACCAGCTCCTTTCTTCTCCCCTCTAACCATATTTCCTACTTTGTCTCATCAGACCGTGAGGGGAAAAGGAGTAGGAATTTCTCCTGGGAGCATGGAGCCTGATAGCCTTATTCATGGGAGGAACACCAGGAAAAAAAGTGTTATTCAAAGGGAGGAAAGACAAGGACTCAAGGAGAACAAGAGTCCAGGGCAATGGTCAAGAAGGCCATGATGACCTCAGGGATGGTCACAAGGGGTTTGGTGTGAGGTAGTGTCTACAGCCCCCTCTCTTTAGACTATTTAAACCTTGGGTATTGCCTGGCGTGAGCCCCAGGAGGCTGGAGTGCACTGGGTTGCCCATTTTGGAGAGACTCCCAGCTTTAATCAGGGCCAGAACTGCTGCTGGTGGCACCAAGACTACACCCAGGGTTGAACAGCCCCCTCGGATACATCCACTGTGCTACACAGAGCATCCCATGCTGGGGGGGCTGCAGTTGCTCTGCAGCTCCTGATGAGGAAGAGCTGGCTCTCGAGGAGCCCAGATGTTGCAGAGGAAGCTGCTCAAGAATGCTCCATCCTTTCCTTTGGCTCAGAGATGAAAGCACCTCCCAGGAGCTCAGGGCTCTGATCAACCAGAGCCGCAGCCGCCGGGCTCTGCAGACACTGGGAGAGCTGCTGAGCTGTTTTGGCACAGCTCCTTCAAAGATCCTCCTCCAGTTTTTGGTCAGAGAGAGCTGAGACTGGGGGGATGCACCCCAGTAAAAAGCCCAGAGACAAACCCCACCCTTCACCAAGATGATTTTGTCCTTTTGATTCTGCAGTCTGTCTTTTTCTTCCTATTTTTTTCCTGTTCTTCCACCCTTTTGGTTTGGGACTGCACCATCTCCTCACTCCATCCCATGTGGTCTTGTCCTTCAGCACTTCAGAGCTGGCTCATCCTCTCCTGCTACTTGGCAAAAGTTTGGTGGTCACAACTACAAAGTCATCTCCAAAAGCAACTTCAAACTGGTCCAGCCCATGGAAGATCCATTCCACTGGGAATGGATCCAGTGCCAGAAGAAAAAGCCAACCACATCCAATTGCTTGTGTGGCAGGGAGCTCATGAGGCAGAGACCTTGGTGGGGAAGGATGCAAGCTCAAAACCCAAAGTGTCCTACCAGATGTTGGGTGCACCTGAAGAGATGCCAGGGGCTGATAGTGGAAGGAGTGAGAGACAGAATTCCTCCCAAACAATTCTTTTGTTGTTTGTAGAATCTTTTTCCCTCCGAAGACTTGACATCAAGAGACACTACAAATACCCTAAAACCTGGTGTGAGCTACTTCAGTGTGCAATCAGGCTACCACAAGTGTCTCTCACCCTTTCTTCCCTTCCTACCTTAGAGTGGGCTGTGCTCAGGGAAAGTTCAGCAGCAAACTCCCCATGTCCAGACTCTGATGGGTCGAAAAATGAAGTCTTCTGCCCCACCAATGTCACTGATTCCTCTTGCCCGGTGCTTGCTGGAGCTGGATCTCCTTGCTGATAATGCCTGGTACTTTGTAGAGGCAGGCCTGGAAGAAAACAACAAACAGCTTCAGTAAAAGGGACGTCCTGCCAGCCCCCTCCCTTCTCCCCTGGGTGTTTGTATGGCCCCGATTTCTGTGCAGAGCCTCTGATCTGCACGTTGTGTTCTTTATCATAAACCAGAGATTAGCTCTTATCTCTGGCTGGCAGCAACCTCGGGCACCAGTGAGGACCAAGCCCAGAGCATGAACTTGTTGGAAGAGGAGGAGGTGGTGGTGGTAAACAGCACAGGGAAAACCAGATGCAGGAAGGGAAGCTGGAGGATGGGAGGGACAATGCCAACCTGCCCTGGGCTACAAGGGAGCCCTGAGCTCTGGCATGGGGTGAGAGGCAGGGGAGGAAGCAGTGATCAGACACCAGCAATCAAGAGGCAGGAAGCATCATTGCCTCTCTTACTGTGGGTGATAACCCAATGAGTACCCATGGAGAAGGCACCCACCCCTTCCCTGGCACAGTGCCCAGTGTGCCCTGAGCACCCAAGAAGCTGCTTCTCAACCACAACCTCACCCCTGGCTTCCAGTGGCCACTAAATCCTAGGGGTACTACAGAAATCCCCATGTCCTTTGGCTTGCAGGAAGGGTGTTCCAGCAGGGAATTGTTGCCAGCACCAATCCTGGCCTTTCCCTGGAAGTGGGGGTTGTTGTACCCAGCTGGAGGAGCTGGAGAGGCAGGGAAAAACCCAGGGCTGGTTTGAAGCCTTGCTCACAGCAAGCCAAATGCAGCTCTGCTCACTTAGGGGTTTGGGTTGATTCAGCTGAGGTGGAAGTAGGAACAGGATTGGGTCATCAGGTGGCTGTAGGAGAGAAAGGGCAAGAGAGAGAGCGAAAGAGAGAAGGGGAAGAGGAAGAAAAAAAAAAAGCAAGCCAAAAGAAAGGAAAAAAATAAGGAGGAAGAGAAAGGGAAGAGAAAGGGAAGAGAAAGGGAAGAGAAAGGGAAGAGAAAGGGAAGAGAAAGGGAAGAGAAAGGGAAGAGAAAAGGAAGAGAAAAGGAAGAGAAAAGGAAGAGAAAAGGAAGAGAAAAGGAAGAGCAAGAACCCCTTTTGAAAGCCTTAAACCTGCCTCTTTATCTCCCTAATCTGTTTTTCCCCCCCCCCCCAAAGCCTCTTTCTGTACAGGATGAAAGCAGATTTCTCCTCTTTATTTTCGTTTTCTGTGTCCTTTAGGAAGGCAGTTGCTCGAGACTAATTGAATTTTCTGCCCGTGGAGAGAAAGACACGACAGAGAGTGAGTTAAAGTCCGACACCAGGACAGGGCGCAGGAACCGTGTTAACTGGTGTGGGGGACAGCCCCTCACTTAACAAAAGTGTTTAATTCTGTCCCCTCTTGTTAAGAAGGGCTGGAAGGAGGGGATATTTATTCTGTTCCTTTCTCAAGGTTTTTCCTTTCGGGTCACAAAGTGCCCCCCACGCTCCCGCCCCCCCTCCTTTCCCCGCTTTTGTGGCAGCAGCAGCTGGTGGGTTGCAAAAGGGGACAGGCTTTGTCTTTTGACACACTTGAACATTTCTGCACAGAGCTGGGGAAACCTTTCCCTTCCCCACCTCTCCCCTTGCCGGGTGAGGAGGAGGGAGAGAGAGAGAGGATAAAATGGCACAAAGGGTTGGGGAGGGTGGCTGAGGAATCGGGGCTGCAGCGAGCAGATGGTGGTGGGAGCTGGGGAGGGGGTGGGATGGTCCCGAATGCCACAGAGTCTTGTGTTGAGCAACGGGTTGAAGGGAGAGGGGAAGAAAGAAATGCAAGAGGCAGCAAGCCCATAAAGGAGACTGCAGGGGCTGCCTCTTCCTAAATCTGACAAAAAAACCACTTCTTTCCCTCTGCCACCCTCCCAGGGTCAGGCCCCAGTTAATCTTCTGGCTGCGACATGTGGAGGATTCGTTTGGTTTGTGCTACAAATCTATAAAAAGGGTGCCTTTTTCTGCAAGCTGCACCCCCATGTCCTCCACAAAGGGTGGGCAAACTCTTTGGCCTCCCTACACCTCCTCCAGGGAGAAGCCATTGGGATTGAGCTCTGGAAATGGATGCAATCCAGCTTCCAGAACCAGTGCTAGATGTGAGGAATGCCCTGGTGTCAGCCAGCAGTAGTGCTCTGGGGTTAGGAGGAGATCAAGGTCCTCATAGGTGTGAGCAGGAAATTGGGGCTTGACCCCTGAACTAACCTTGTGCTGGTTGGTGTAACCTGCCCATTCCTGCCCTGTCCCAGATGGGTTTGCAGCCTGCAAACAGCCCCAGCACTTTCTCCATCCTGGGCAAAGCAAAGAGCAGAAAGCTAAAATCCACCTCCCTGATGAACTCACAGCTTGAATTGAAGACTAAATTCCACCACAGGCTTCCCCATAACCAAGCACTTCTTATGAGACCCCCCCCCAGATCTTACCTTGGGGAACACCACATCTTTATTCTGCAGTGCAAACCAAACCCCAACAGCCCCATTGCTGTTACTGGGGGCTTAAATACACCTGGTACCCAGCAGCCTGCACCTGGGCAAGTCCTCCCTTCTTATCCTGAAGATGGGAGCACCTGTGGACACTCCCAAATTGCAGCCAGTGGCCCCGTTAAAGCCCATCCAGCTGCCCCTTATAATGGTGCAAGGTGGCAGCTTTAGTGGGGGGACACTAGGGTGAAACCAGAGTGAGTTGTACGAGAGCAGAGATGTGAGTTGTAACTTTTGAGCAGCACCAGAAGCTTGGGGAAAGGCTTGCTTCCATAAGAGCTTTCAGGAGAGTCCTTATGAATGGAAAATAAATAGATACATGGGCTATCCAAGTTGTCTTATTTTTGTGGTGCCTCTTGAGTAAACCCACTTCTGAGGCTGTCCTAATTGCTTTGCAATGGCGCAGAGATAAATATTTATCAAACAGCTGCATCAGGAAACCACAGTTCAGAGAGCCATTATCAGAAGATGTGTCTCGGGAAGGATGAGGCTGAGTGGTTTTATCTTGCTGACCTGCCAGGCTTCCTCCCTTGCATGAGGCAGAGCTTCAGCCAAGCCTGGACCCACGTGGCACATCGGTCCCACTGCATGAAACTGGTCACACAGCACCTTCGGAGTCTTCTTCTTGATGCTGGAGTCCCCATGTTGCCCCATCCCCCTGATGTGGTGTTTTCTGACACCTTTTCTTCCTCTGACTTCATGGCCTCACTCACTTTCTATTAAAAACCCCAGCGTTGTGGCCTATATTCCTCTGGGAGCCCCAGTGCTAAAAGAGGCCCACATGCAAATATTTAACCACACTATTATTAGTGCAGGAACATCCCACCAGCTGGCAAGGTTTCTAGGTCTTACTGTGCAAAACTGGCTCTTCAGAGTGAAACAGGCTGGGATGGAGGTCTGGATCACCCACCCTTCCCTGAGATTCCAGACCAAGGCAGAGGGACACATGGGGCAAGAGCTTTTCTAGCATCTCACACATGTGGGACAACCCCTCTGCAAATGGCATGTCATCTAAGAAGAGAGAAAAGGATGCAGACAATCAAATTTTCAGGTTCAGAGTGTCAGATGTGAGGGTTGGCTTGCATGCATTTGCAGCACAAGTGTGCAGGTCTCCTGCAACCCACCATTGACTGCAACCCACCACGTGCCGTCCATAGGTGGGGAGGGCAAAAACCTTTCTGTTAATGTTAACACCAGCAGTAAGCAGCCTCAAGAGCAAAGAAGAGCAGAGTTTCTGTTGCTGCACAGTTGGTGCCCATCCTCTAAAGAACTTACCCTTCCAGGAGCATTCACTCAAACTAGAAAAGCCCAAAGAGATGATTGCAATGCCAAGCACGAGCCAGCTGAAGAGCTGGTTTGAACTTCAGATGGATGACGTTCCCATTTAACTGGGAGCGGGTGTTTTTTTTTTCCTGACTCATGCAAAGGGCATGCTATTTTTATAATGAACTGATTTCAGATCACAGCCTCCTTATGCTAAGCTCTGCACATACATCTAATGAAAGCCAGGTCCTGCCTAGAAGCCCACAGAGCAGGCTGAGAGTTGGGAAGAACACTTAGAAGCATCTCACCCAGGGGCTTTGTGAGGTTGCCCGCCAGGGTCTATTTTTTCCATCCTCACTCATGTCAGAGAAGTTAAATATTTACTGGAGCCATTAAATATTTATGCTAAGCTGCTCCTCCTGTGGGGAGGCATCCCAACACCAGCTCCCAAGGGTCTGAGGCCAACTTGCTCACGTGCCTGTGCTCAGCTCCACTCCAGAGTGCAAACACAGGCGGACTTCATGGGGCTGCCAAGTTCTGTGGGGAAGGGAAGGCTCTGGTTTTGGCACCAATATGACTATTAGGTGGTGGAGGTGTTGGCTCCTTGGGTGTCTTCTTAAAAAGTCAAGTCCTCCAGGAAGGCGTGGGTTGCTCTTTGCTGTCCTTTGTGGTTTGGGATGCCACCTCAACCGCAGGGTGTGGGAAGCAAAGGAGGGCTTTCAGCCTGGCCTTCCTCCAGCTCTCTTCATCCTCCCTCCAGGTCACCACCAGCACTAGGGGGAAAGCAGGATTCCAAGCAGTTGGTCCTTAATCCACAGCATCCAAAGGAAACCCCACGGCTGGCACAGCAAGAGCAGGAAACATGATGGCAGTGCCAAACCTCACTGCCCTGAAAAGCTCAAGCCCCAGGGGAGAAGCCCCAACTCCAGGCTGGGGTCCCCACTCCCACCCGAGCTGAGCGGGTTAATGCTGCTGCCCCTCCCCGCTGGAACGGGGCCAGAGGAAAAAGGCTCCACCACTTCCCCGTCCGCCTGGAAAACAGGCTGGCTGTTCTCTCCAGCGGCAGAAAGCTGTTTGTTCTGGGCCACATTCAAGAGCATCGTCTCTCCCCACCCCGAGCCCCAGCCCGGGGGGGAGGAGGCTGAAGGGCACAACCTGCCCGGGTAGAGTGGGGGGGGAAGCCGGGCACTGGTGTGGCCCCCCCGCCCCTTCCCCGGGCTCCGCTCTGCCCTTCCTGTCCCCATCCCTTTCCTTTCCTCCCTGTCCCACTCCATGCAGGGCTGGGGACGCCCTTTCCTGCCTGGCACCCGGCTGTCCCCACCGCACTGACGCCACCGCCGGGTGCCGCGACACCGTCCCCAATTCCTAACCCTGGCCAAAGCCCCGCCACCCCATCACCCTCACACCATCGACCTGAAAAACCTGCCTAGGAGAGAGGGAGAAAGAAGGAAGGAAAGGAAAAGAGAGAAAAGGAGAGGGAGAGGAGCAGCATCTCGGGGCTTGGCTCCCTGTCTCGCCAGCTCTTTTCCCAGCGGAGCTATAACAGACGGGGGGAGCACGGTGCTGAGCAGATCATGTCCCAGAGGCTCAGCCAGCTCTGGGCTGAGGCGGCTGAAGGACACTGAGTGCTCCATAGGGACATATTTCCAAAATAAAGTCATTCTACTGCTCTTCCAGCCACCCGACAGCCTCCTGCAATACATCGCTGCCACCCCCACGGCCAAAATGAAGCTGTGAGGAGACCTGACCCCACAGAGGCACTTTGAGGCAGCCTCCTCCTCCAGTAACAGAAGTTTTTGGTACAAAGAGCAGCACTTGTGCTTCCCAGGACACAGTCATATCCCCCACAGCCTCACCAGTGCTCTTGCCCACAGCCCTGCCTCCCCTCCTCTCCATCTCCCATTTCTCTCCCAGCATCGCTACCTTCTTCACTGGCTGCATCCACACACACACTCAGTGAGGTGCAGATGGGGTTTGTGCACCATGTGGTTTGCTCAGTGCTATCAGAACTTGGCTTGTCTTGAGCACAAGATGGATGTTTTGGGCCCCATATGCAGTTGGTGTTGAAGAGGAGCAGCTCAGATCAGTTTTGAGCCTGCTCCTCAGCTCCCAGTGCTGCTCAATGTACCCAACCCAATCCAAGGAGGATGGGGTCTGTGGGTTTCTGTCACTGGAGGAAGTAGGACACTTTTGAGAACATGAGCCTTGTATGTGAGGTACCAGTTGTTCTGGGAGGGAGCTCCAGAGGAACTTGATAATCGAAAATGAAGGTTGGGAATGGTTTGAGGACACCCCAAGAGACAGAGCCATGAGGCCCAGCCTGCAGAGTCTTCCAAGTCCTCCTTGTTCACTTCAATCTATTCAACTCCACCCCTTCTCCAGCCCCACAAGCAAGTGCCAAAGCCCCTCTGTCTCCCCCAACAACCCCACAGCTCAACCCCTTCATCTCCACACACATGAATGAAGAGCAAACCCTGGTTATCTGCTCTCTCACGAGCCCTCACTCACTGAACACTACCCCATGCTGTCCTAGACATCCTGGAAGTGGATAGGACAGTGGGATCACCACCCACCCTGATGCATGTCCTACGAAGTTCCCTGGAAACCCCAGCCCACCCTGGAACAACCTGTGAAATCAGGAGGGTTTGCCTGCCTCAAACTCCAGCACAATCTGGAAATACCCCAGCATGCAGCTGGCACACTCAGCCAGCAGCCCCTGACTGCTGCTGCCCAGCCCTTCCTCTTAGTCACCTCTTCCTTACCATAAGAAATGAAAAAAAATCTCATGGGTATTATGGCACCATGGCCATCCTCATTATCTTCTCATTAGAATTAATTTAGCAACCCCAACGATGACCTGATAGCAGCCCCCAGGGCTGAGATAAGCAGCAACAAAAGGAAATTAATTCTCCATGGCACAGGGTTGTCCTGGCAGGCAATGCATGGATAGCCATCTAGGACCATCCCACCAAAGAGCCCTTCTCCCCATGGCCTCCACACAAGGGATGCTCAGCACCCTGTAAAGGACCCCAAGAAGCTGGGGGTCAGCAACTGGGACCTCCTTGGTGGGTCTGGAAGCTTGTGCCCATCTATGGTACAAATGAGATGGAGGGGAGACCTCAATTTCCATCAGAGGAAATTGAAATTAAACAACACTAATGGTGTCCTTAGAGTGAGAACTCTGTTCTAGGACAGGGAGACTGAGACACCTTCTATCTGGAAATCTCCTTTGACATAGCCATGGATGCCTCATCATGGCCCATCCCCAGCTGATGTGAGAAGGTTTGAACCAACCAGCCAAGATCTCAGTGATGTTTTGCTCAGAGCCTGTCAGGGCTGTGAGGGGGGTGGTGGTGGGGGTTAACCCACTCCTCCTTCCTCATCTTCCTGGAAAATAGGCAGAAAAGGAAAAAATTGCAGCAGCCAGTGATAGCTCTAGCTCAGAGTCTGGATGGAGCAGCCCTTGGAGGCAAACATTATCAGGAAGGCTCAGGCCAACCCCACTCCCTGGAGAGAGGTGGATGGGGAGGTGGGACACACACCCCTCAGGAGGGGTTCCTGTTTTGAGGGAAGAAGAAAAGGACACGGACGTGGCAGTCAGGGATGTACTGTTGGCCCTGCTAATAGAAACCCTCTGTATAAACAGGGAGAGGATCCAACAGAGATCAGAGATGGTTTTTCTTTCAAGAAAATTAAACATTTAAAACATTTGAGAACACACGCCCTCACCCCCCGGACAGTAATTAACTTCTTCCTGTGCAGAGCATGGAGCACTTTCCAAAAACAGAGTTGGATGGATTATTTTTCAAAGGAAATGTTGTTGAAAGGATCTTCTGTTATGTCCTAAAGTGGGAAAACAGCCACAGTGACCGAGGAAGAGCTTGCTCCATGCATGTGCCCATGCATGGTGACACTCAGGATGCTGCAGGTTTAGATGCCTCACAATGACTGAGCAGCAATCATTTTGTTCCATGGAAAAAAAAAAAAAGTCCTTTTTTGATCGTTATATTACCATAAAATCAACAGAAAGCAAACCAGTAACCAACAGGAAAAAAAGAATTCCCAAACCCAGGCTGTGAGGGATGCGTTGCATTTCCCCAATGCACCATGACAGGGAAATCTTACAGTGAGAGAGAGGATGTAAATTCAGATGCAGATGCAAATATATGCAGTGTTCAGGGGGATTTACATCCCACGTCCCCATCTGAGCCCATCTTCCTGTGAACTTCAGATGAGCTCAGTGCTCATGAATCTCCGTTCTCAGAGCAGTAGCATGAAAAGAGGCAGCTGGTATGTGTGTTAAACAAGCACAGTGTGAATGACATCCCAGCAATAAAAGGACTCCACTGAAAGCCAAGGTGTTTGGTGGGAACAAAATAACTTCCCAGGCTGATCCCACCACACTCTCCAAGCCTGCAGAGAGACAGGGAGGCAGGGCTGGAAAGAAATGTGTAAGAGCTGCTCAGGAGAGACAATTGTGCTTTGTAGCAAAGTCTGAAGTTTGGATGTTTGTTTTCAGTGTTGAACTGGGAGGAAAATAAAACCCAACTTTTTTTTTTTTTTTTTCAATATAGGCTTGAGGGGAAGCAGCCATTCTCTGGTTGAAAAGGTCAGGTTTGCTTTCCATATCTCCCCTCACATCAAAAATGTCCTGCAATCCCTGGAGCTCGGGAGAAAATTTCCTCTTAAAAAGTTAAGTGAGGCCAGGCCTGCTGGGAGAGATTTCTTCTCCTAGACCAGCTCAAGTCAGCTCAGAGAAACGGGTCTGGGTTGGAGCACTCAAATGCTCTTTTAGGTCTGGGGTAACTGAAAATCCACCAGAAACTTGGCAGAAAAGTGGGGCAAAGCTAGCAGCAGGTCTGCAAAAGCAAATGGTGTTCCTGGGACAGAACAAGCCATGGTTGGGTGCAGAGTCCTCAGTCACAGCACAGCAGCTTCAGGTCAGCAGGACTTCCGTGCCCAGGAGACACAGGCAGACCAAGCCATCACACCTAGGATGTCTGCTTTGGGGTTCTGCCTTAGAGAAAGGGACAACAGGAGGTGTTGTCACCTAAGGCTGCGTGTGGGCTGTGCCAGAGCAGCCCTTGCACTCACTTCTCCCTCCCCAGGAGGCTCAGGAGGCCTCACAGAGCCAGGGGATGGTGCCACATTTGGCATGAGAAATGATACATTTGAGGTGGGAAGGCTTCTGGCTCTGCTCCTGCTATTTCACTTTGTCCCTTTTATTATTTATAATCCTAAAAATCATCTCAAAATTTCCAAATCCCCTTTGGGTACTTCTCTGACTTCCCTTGGCTGAGATGTAGCTTTTAGCATCTTCGCTCTGGTCAGGATCTCTGCAGCATCACAAGGAATTTTGGCACTGCTAACCAGTGCCTCCCTCATAATGAGACATCCAGTGCTGAGCCTGGGAGGATGGAGAATGCATACAAATAAAACATAATTCAAAAAGACATGACAAAGGGCTGTGTTGGATGGGGACCAATGCATCTGGGGAAGCATCTTTGTTTTAGAGGGGTAAGACAGCAAGAAAGAGAAGAAAAAGGCATCCGGAGAGGGATTGTTCCTTGCTTGCAGGTGTGTGTGGGAAAGCAGGGCAGCACTGTGCATCTTTGACATAAAAAGCATTGCAAACTGGTCACCTTTGGCTGTTGACTGCAAGCTCCATCCCGGGGTGTTGTGTTCCCCTGCCCGCAGGCAGCATGCTCACTCCTTTTCTCTTTTCTCCACCATCTGCCATAGCAAATTCCCCTGAGCATCTCCCGCCTCGGAGTAGAGTTTCAACCCTTGTAGAAAACAAGAGGGAGAGAAATCCAAGCCCAAGCTGCAGCAGCACAGGGAGGGACAGGACCCAGCTTGTGCACAGTCCCCATCACAGCCTGGTTTCCACCACTGGATGCTTTGGAGAAACCTCTGGGTGCCAGCGGGCACTGAGAGCTGCTTGTCCCAAACCTGGGGCAGGGAGAGAATGGGGAATGCAGGGTCATGCAGGCATTGGGATCCCCTCACCTTGTATGGCCAGGGGCACAGTCCCTGCTAACCCCACTGTTTCAGATTACAAAGCTCCCCCCATCCCACCGAGCCCCTCAGATCCAAGGAAAGAGCCGGTGGCTGCTTTGAAATTTAGACTGAAGTGTCTCCAGCAGGCAGTGCTTAGAACAACAGCTGGGGTCCCTCCCCCTGGGGCACAGCATCATGCTTATGGAGGGGATGAGGGGCTCAGAGGGCCCTGCAGCAAGGGAAAAGAGCATTCAGATCTGGGGGAGAGCTCTCACAACCTGCAGAGCACCCAGCACCCTCCTGTACCATGCCTGCCATCACCCATCTTCCTTTAAGTGCTCAGAGAAAACCCTGGGTCCTCCTGGCAAGCGTGTTTTTCTTACCCTTTCATGCACCACTCACACCCCACAGGATCTCTCCTGTCCCCTCCTGATACAGAGTAACCATGGGCAAAAGTCTGGGGTAATAACCCTTACATCAAGCTTATTGCCCTCAGTTGGCTTAAAATCCTTTTGTGCCCACCAGTTTCTCCAGCACACCCTCCTGGGTCTCAGGCCATCCTCCTGGGTCTCAGGCCACCTGTCCCTGACCTTGAGACCCTCTGTGGTGGTGGGAGCTGGGATGGGGACACCAAGAGCTGGGGGTCCCACAGGCTGATCTGATTCTCCACACATTATTAGCTCCCCCTCAGATGGTTGGGGAAGAGGGCACAGGGCCATGGCTGGGACAAAGTTGGTCATGCCCAGCCACATTCCTGCCTTCAAAAGGGCCCAGGGTGCCTGGGCCTCAGTGGATGAGGGCTCCAGGAGATCACATTACTCAGGGCTTTTGTAGCCTTAACAGCCATGACAGGGTAGCAAAAATCTATTAGTGTGCATGGCTGGGTGTGCTCAAGGGTCCCAGAGACACCATCCTCTCCAGCTCAGCCTGGCATTAATACCCCTAACAGATTAATGATGTTTGGTGCTTTGAAGGGGAGAAAAAAGAGATGGGAAACTAATTGGGGAGATCAGCAGGAAGAAAGCTGGCAAGTACCCCTCCACCAAAGCCTCAGACAGTTTTGGAGGGAGTGGGGGAGATCAGCTTCTTCTCTGAAGTGCCCATCACATTAGGGCAGCTGCATGGGGAGCTCAGTCTGCCTCAGGACCACAGCCCAGGAGAGGTGAACAAATCCTACTTCGGGGTGACCCAGGACAGGGTGACAAGGATTTGTGGTTGCAGATCCCAGAGCAGATCCGTGCCTCACTGCCCCTCCCGGGATGCTGAGCTCCTGCCCTGCTCCCAACCCATGCCAGGAGCCAAATTCAGACCTCAGCCTCGCAGCCTTAAGCCCTGGCACGCTCGTGCCTCATGGCTGGGAGCAGCCTGAACAAACGGGGCTGTTTGCAGAGCAGAGCAGGAATGCTGGCCCCGAGCCCGGCACGCTGCAGGACCAGCAGCTTCCATCCCTCCCCACCACCACCCTCCTGCCCTACAGAAAGGAAAAATGCTTCGTGGGGGCCAGTGGACAAAGAGGAGAGGATTTGTCAGGGCAATGTCTGTGTTTAACAGACACTGCCAAACCCAGTCTGGAGGTGGATTGGCTGCCCCATGGGATGTACCTGCTCATCCTGACTGGGGTGAGGCAGCAGCCCCATCCCTAAAGAGCTGCATCCTTCTGGCTGCACATACCTGGTCACTGGTGTGGTCTCTCCTGCTCCATCAGCATCCCACCATTTTATCACCTTCCTGCAGCCTCTGACACCCAGGCAGACTCCAAAATGGGGGCAAGCCAGTGGTTTCTCAGGGTCTTCTTAGGCTGGAATAAGAGAGGGTGCTTAGCTCTGGCTTGAGACCCAAAGCCAAATGCTCTCCCTGATGGCTTTATAGCTGCTTCCTCCTCTCACTAGAAACAATCAGTGACCAATTAATTACCTGCTCTCCCCATAACACCTGTATGAGAGGGACCTTTCCTCCAGCCCAGCCTTGGGGTGGGCAACAAACCACCCCCCTGCAAACACCTGGGGAGGAAAGGGTCTCTTGGATCTCCAAGGATCTGGCCAAAAGACTTTTTATTTGCATTCACCATCCTGGCCACGGTTACTGCTGCAAAGATTGTTGGGATTTTCTTCATGCTTCCCAGTAGCCCTTTGCAAAGGGCTGGCACCAGAAGACCAGGGTGAAGACCTCCTGAGCTAAAAAGCACATGTTTCTACATCATACTCAGCATGGCCATGTTCCCAGGCTGGGATGGCAGCAGATCTTAGTCCCTGGGTCACGGGCAGTTGACGAAGAATCCTTCACTGGAGTGTTAGCTTCACCAGCCCCCCCACCCTGCCAGACCTAAAGCATCCAGACTTCCTCATCCCATCCCATTCCCTCTTCCCAAAGAGGTATGAAAACTCCTAGGACCAGTTTACCCCATCTGTGTAGCAGGGAAAGCATTTAAGGCTTGGAGGTGTATCAGGGCCACTGCAAGCATGAAAAAAAAAATAAACAGGCACAGGATCTCCCAGCAAATCTGCAGAGAAGAGGAGATCCTTCAGTGCCCCGGGGCTGGGGCTTCTGTTGGGCTTTGGGTGTTGTTGCCATCTGTTGCTCTGAGCTGGCACAGGTACAGCTGCAGTCTTCATGCTGCACGCATCCAAAACCTGCACATCAGCTGTCACATTTCCTCACTTATTTTTCTCCAAACTTGTCCTACCCCACACCCAGCGAGCACCCGGCTTTGCCATTTTTGTGGCAAAATGCCTCCCAGGCAGTTTGGGTCTGGGCTGCCTTCCCTTCCTGCTCCCTTAGGTGCTTTTTCATGAATGGGTTCCCAAGATGTGCAGGGGACATTTCCAACCTAACTGACTTCAAACATTTCTACACTCCTCACTGCACCATCACCACCAAAAACTCACTTGGGAACCCGGGCTCTTCATACCTCGGTTCCCAGGGTTTGGGGAGAATTTTTGTGGATATTTCTCTCCTGCCCTTGACAGTCTGGTGCTTTTCTTCTTTCTGACTCTCCTCTCTGGATATAACTCTGTGTGTGTCTTCCCCACTGAGCTGATGAAAGAGCCTCCTGGGCTCCCCCGTCACCCTCGGATGCTTCACCACAGTGAGCCCCTGTTTTGCAGAGTTAGGAATTCAAATGACTGGCGATGCTTTCAGGCTCATCTAACGACTTCCAGAGCCTTAATTTAATTTAATTACCATCCCCTTCTTATCTTAATCATCCCGCCTGTGTTTATAAACAAAACACTGACTCCCTGCCCCACGGGCTGCAACCTGAGCTCGGTACCTCCCATCTGCACAACTCATTACATTCCTCCCTGGGCCCATCTGCCAGATGTCCGCAAGGAAGCCCGTGCAAGCCGCGACTGGAATAGCCAGCCCTGAAAAAAACTCGGCATTAACTCCTCGGCTTTCATCCTCCAGCCCAGTTTTTTCCTGGAACGCCCTCTTTGCTCCGTGCCCGGGGTGAGGTATTTGGGTTGGGGTTGCTCAGCCCGTTCCCTGCTCTCCCGTTGGCAGTGTGGGTTCCCATTGCTGCCAGCTCAGCTCTGGCCCCTCAGTCAGGATGTTTCTGCCAAGCAGACAGCCTGACTGGTTGATTTTTTTTTTTTTTTTTTTTTTTTTTTTTTTTTTTTTTGGGGGGGGGGGGAGGAAACCGAGATGCTGTGAGGAGCCAGAGTGGTGGCCGCAAACTCTTCCCTGCAGGGGAGGACGTGGAATGAGCTGTGCCAGGCAGGGATGGGCTCCTGGGGAAGCCCCACTCCTCCCAGTGAGCAAGGTGCTGTGGCCAGAGCTCACACGGTGGCTGTGCAACCCCAAAAAGAGCCCAGAAATGGAGGAAAAATCCCTCCCTGTGAAGACCCTCTGTTCCAGAGGATGTCTGGTGTTCTTCCTGCCTTGTTTGGAGCATCTTCCTGAAGCATGGATGTGGGGTGAAAGATCCTGCAGTTGATCCCATCCTTCCTCCCTGGGCTTCAGAGCCTGTTTTCAAGGTTCTCGGGAATGTCTATCTCCTGAAAATCTGTCTCTTCCTCTCCAGGTAATCCCAATCCTGATTATCTTCTAGCTGAAGAGAGAGCTGAAAGTCTTCCAGTAGAGCTGTCATTTGGTTTCTGTCAAGATGTTGATTTTTAGTCTTTCCAGAGGTCAGATTCTTGCCAGTCTGGACAAACACCACCGAGATAACCCGGCTGTTATAAAAGGTGAGGTGAGCTCCTGCTAACCAAAGAAACTCTTGTAAACACCAGAACAAGGGACTTGGCACAATGCAGGTGTAAAAACAAAGTTTGGCTTTGACTTCAAAAGCCTCAGAGTTTAAAAAGCAGTTATGATGCAACCTCCTTTGTATGTGAGTGGGGATGGCAATGCTGGTTTCTGCAGGGAGGTGGGATGTGCTGCCTGCCCCAGGGGGGCATTTGCAGAAGGCTTTGCAAGCCCAGTGTGGTCCACAGGCAAGAGGCCTGGGGAAAAGGGCATCCTGCTCCCCACACTTGGATCCTACCTCTTCCAACAGGAATGAAGCTGCTGAAAGGCTTCCCAGGGTATGAAGAGGAATGAAAATATCTTACTTTGCTTTCTCTCCTTGCTGCACTGCTCCCTGGGCTTTCTTCTGCCCCATCCTCCAGCCAGCTGCAGAAGCACAGAGCATCCCTGTGCTGAAGTGTGGTACAGCTGGGATGAGGGATCACCTTAAAGTTGTGTGGTGGGAAGAGATCCCAACCCAAATGTAGAATCCAGCCTTTTCCCCATCACTGGGGATTCTTGACAAATTTGTATCTGTAGGGCAGTAGATGTTGGCCCAAAACTCTTTGAACTCTCCTCTTACAGAGAAAGTGACAGTACCCCAAGACTGTTCTGTTTTCTTGGCATACTGATCTCAGCAAACCTTGTATTTCCCATCTCCCAGCACATACCAGGTCACAGAAGCCCCTAATT
The DNA here is from genome assembly GCF_036169615.1 of Heliangelus exortis. Taxonomy (NCBI): domain Eukaryota; kingdom Metazoa; phylum Chordata; class Aves; order Apodiformes; family Trochilidae; genus Heliangelus; species Heliangelus exortis. The sequence goes on along the minus strand of NC_092438.1, from coordinate 8,674,301 downwards.
CCTTTCCATGGTGCCAGGTCCAGGACAATCACACATCCCAGGGACCAGGGGATGCTGACAGCACAGCCATGGCCAGCCAGCATCTGACAGCTTCTCTCCTGAAGATGTTTTTTTTCTGTCCCCTGCACTTCAGAGAACAGGCAGAGAAATCCTGGTATCTCCTGGTTTCAGAAGCAGATTATGTGTTCCAGGAAATGGGCACTCATGAGATCTGGTGCATTTGACTGGGTGAAAACAAGGTGACATTTCAAACTAAGTATTATCTTGAATTGCATGGCTGGATAGATCAGGAAGGCCAGGCTCCCTAGCAATGATTTTAAGGTGTTTGTGCAACTTCTCTCTCTGATTTCAGGGACAATTTGTTCAGGAGAAATCCATTCCTGCAGCCTCAGCACTGTCCTGTATCCCTGGACAGATGTCACCATCTCCATGAGCACCTTAAACCACCAGCTCCTGGAAGAGACCTGCATAGTGAGAGCCCCTGCCTCCCCCTGACACCCTGGGAGGGGTCACATCTGCTGGGGACAGATGTGTGGGACTAGTAACAGCCAAAGAGAGACCACAGACAACCATCTTCACGTCCCCAGGTGTTTGATGGAGTGAATAAGATCAGAAAATCCTCCAGCATGGCCATAGCATTTCTCACTGTGCAAGAGCAGGGAGCTGGGGCAGAGCATTTGTAGTGAGCTGTTCCCAACACAATTGCAGGCAGGAAGGACACTGGGTTTTCATATTATAGCTTAGTCATGGGACTAATAAAGCCTCTTTAATCATTGTTCATTGCTTGGACACACACACACACACAAAGGCATGCTCAGAGCTGAAGTGCAGAGGGAGTCAGCACCTGGCAAAGTCATTATGGGCCAATTTAATCTATTTCTAATCTGATGCTTGGAAAAAAAAAAAAAAAGGAGGGGGAAAAAAAAAAAAAGTAAAGGGCAGACTGCCACCAAGAGAAGAACTCAGCCCACGTGGGAAGAAAGGCTGGGATGGAGGTGTGCAGAATGGAGAGGCAAACTGAGGCAGAGGGTGCAAACTGGTCCATACACAAGCAGGATGGTCTGGCAGGGGGTAGCAGGAGGCCTTGCTGTGCTGAAGGGGCTTCTGGGGCACATTATGGGGCACAGAAGACAGCACATCCCTGGGCACTGCTTCCACTTGCAGGGGGTGGAAATAAATATTTCAGTGAAACCCAATTCCCTGGCACAAAGTGCAGCTGCTCCCAGAGCTCTCTGACACAGACCTTCCCAGGTGTGCACAAAACTGCTTGGGTTTTACTCCAAACGTGTGCCCAGACTACTAAGTTTAGTGGAAAGTGAAGCCACTTAAAGCTCCTCTTCCATCAGCCAGACACAGGATCCCCACCTCTTTAATTCAGAAGTCCCATCCCTAAGGCTGGCTGCAATAAACACTTAGCAACCCATAAAATGCACCCTCCTGAGTACATAGTCCCAGAGCCAAGGCCATGATAAGGGGTTCAAACACATCAGAGAGAGCCCAAAAGCAAAGGCACTTTAGGGACACCCTCCCTGTGGCCCACCTGTACAGTAAATGAGGGATGGGGCAGACTGTACCCATCCCTACAGCAGCCTTCCACATGTGTCTGCAGGGTGTGACAGAGACAGGAGAGGCTCTGTCCTGATGCTGTGCCAGTCATGGTGTCCCATGGGTGATACTCTTGGGTCCAGCATCCCTGTTTCAGCTTTTGATCCTGAAAAGATTCAGTCCAGGGGCACTGAGATGACATCAGCTCCCAAGCATGGGGCTGAGCCAGGCTGGGAGGGTTACCTGAGGGAATTGCCATTGGCAGAGTCCAGTATAATCATTTTATTTCATTTCCTCCCCCTTATTTTTTTTCATTCATTGTGGAATAACACATAAAACTCAGAAAATGTTATTCAAATATTTGTGAAATCAGGGCTGCCATGTTCAAGTCTGACAGCAGCTTCCTTGTGTCCTTTCTCCAAGCTGGGAAAGACCAACCCATCTCAAAAGAAAATACTTCCCTGACATGTTTACTTTCTTTCACAGCTTGTTTTCTCACCTGGATGGGAAAGCCTGAGGCTGCCAGTGGGGTTTAAATCCTGCCAGCCTGCTGCTGGTTGGCAAGTGGAGGTACCCATCACAGCATGCAAGAGTCCCTGATCATCTCCCCAATATCCCCTGCAGAAGTTCAGGATTTTCTGGCAGTCAGTGCAAGGGGATGGGCAGCCCCTGTCTGCCTGTCAATCCTTCAGATTATCTGAGTGTCCATTCCAGACCATAGTTGTGTCTCTTGATATCAACCCATTTTCCCTTATCCTGCTTTTGCCTGTTGGCCCAGGAAACCCCAGGAAACTCCCATCTCAACCTTGACGTTTAGGGATATCATGATTCATGAGCCAAAAAACTCTTCTATGTATAATGCTGAAACAAATAAAATTAACTTCCCCACCTTGTCTGAGTAGGCAACATTTCCAGTCCCTGAGTCACTTCTGGGGCTGTTTTCCTGGACACTCCCAATATGCCACCCTCCTCCTTGGCAAAGAGACACCAGAGCTGGGGACAACACTTTCCTTCCTCTCACCACACTGCCACAGCCAAGAAAACTTCCATCCTCATCCCACCACATCCAGGAATGGGGAATTGCCCTCCTGGCTGCTGTGTTGCACCAAGGACACAGAGTCATTGCAGTGCTTCCCAACCACTGGCCAAAATCTGATGGCCCTGGGAGTCTGGATTTCCTCTGAAGGACCACAGAAATATTTTTAGAAGTTGTCACACTAAAATAATTAAAAGCCATAGCTCTGCCATGGCTTTACTTCCCCAGAGAGAGAAGTTGTCCCATCCTATAAATACCACCTTCCCTTTTTCATTCTTACACTCTTTATGTGGTTGTACTAAAAGAGACAGTTTTGGCTTGCACCAAGCTCTATGATCTGGTTGTTCCATACCAGCCATTTACAAATGTTACTGAAGAATTCTGTATTTTTCACCAAACAGGTAAAACAGGGGAGGCTGAGAAAACAATTTCCGTGCAGACCCACTGGAAAGGCAACTGCAGGACTACAGTTCCCCAGGGCAGCCACATCTCCCAGCCCAGAGCCATCCCTGTTTGCCCTCCCATCAGGTGAGCAGGGATGGTTTTGTATCATTACCATTTCTCCATCTATCTAAGCAGCAGACTCTACTCCAGCTCCATTTGTTCCATGGCCAGATGCCAAGACAAACCACACAACCAAGGTTGCTGCATTGACAAGATCATCTTCATCAGCCCCATTCCTAGCCCTGTGGAAATGAAGGAATTAGCAGAGCTCTATTTTCATCATTTTCAGGGACTGGCATCAGTTACACTCCTCCTTTAATTAACTACATGTTGCTTTGTATAAAAGCCATCTCAGTATTTCAGCTGTGCTGGATGTCAAGCTGGCAGCCTCCAGATGACCCCAGGGGACTGCTTGCCCTTTCTGAAATTCAAACTTTTTTCTAGTCCTTCTTCCACCCAGAGACATAAGAGCAGAATTTGGGGCTGGGAGAGCAACCTGTCCCACAGAGCACAGGGCCACAGCCACTCATGAAGGCATCGCTGAGCCCACTGGTGGGACCTCCTCCAGGCATGGTCCCTGGGGAAGCAGAACCTGGGGTCTCACTGGGATTTTTCCAACTCTTCAAATCCTCACTCCACTCCCAAAGAAAAACTCAGCCCTTCCCAAGTGCCACTCTGGAGCATTAATCCTACAGGGTGCCTCTGTTTCCATGACCCTATTTCCACCCTCAGCGTTACTCTCCACTCCAGCTCTGTGAGCTTTTCCAGATGTTTTGGAAACAGTTTGGTAAAAAATAAAAAAAAAAAAAAAAACAAAGATAATTTCTTCCAGCAGCCAAAGCTAAAGGAAGAGGAGAAGGAGGAAGAGAATCAGAGGATGTGAGAAGCAGAGCCATGGTTGGATAATCTCTCCCTAGGCTATGATCCACATCAAGTAGAAAACAGGATTGATGAAGTGCTGAGGCAGGTCAGGGCTACCCCACATCACTCTTGGAGATGGAAGTTGAAACCCTGCAGCCCCTCTCCCTTCCCATCCGTGGGAGCTTCACCCCTGATAGTGATAGACAGGGACATCCCTCTGTCCCTGCTCCCCAGCCCTGAGGGGCTGGAAACTCACCAGGAGCCATGGCAGGAGCAGGGAATATGGATACAGCACACTCCAGAGATGCAGCTCTATCCTCAAGTCTCAAGAGTGTCTTGGCTTATTCTGAGCTGCTGCTGATGCAGCTTCAACCCCACTTCCCAGCTCTGTAGGAAGAAAAGACAAAAAAAAAAAAAAAAGCAGGAAAGCAGGAAAATTGCAAACAAGGTGTGGGGTTGAGACTTTCCTGGATTAAACCTTTCCAGGGCATGTGGCATCCCACCCCACAGTGCTTTTGCTGACAATTTATATCCCTTTCTCTTGCTGAAATCTTGCAAAAACAAATGCTTCATTTAGAAAGTGTCCCTTTATTCCCCACTGAAGTTCTCACACTCAGCTATAGCCATAACTATATAGAATCAAATTATATATAAATCCAGCACTAGCAATAGAGAAGGTCTGAATCAGCAGCCTGGATTCAGCCTCCACCCAAGTCAGGAGACACTGGAAGCTGGACCTGCCTTCAGACATTGTGGCTGGAGCCCATCTGCAGCTACAAAAGCCAAAATGAAAATAAAGAAGAAACCAAATAACGTGGCATCTCCTCGCCTTGACCACAGGCTCCCTGGGGCAGTGACTGTTTCTTATTTGTCTCAAGAAGAACAACTTGGCTGTCTGCAAATGAGGAGCTGGGTCAGGGAGATTCACTGTGGGAAGGGGCAGAGAGAAGCAAAGTTCCCAAGGGGGAACTGGGCAGCAGGAGAGGCAGAAACAAACATGACTTTAGGCAAGGCTACTATTCCCCTTCTTCATCCCCCAGCACCACTGTGTGCCCAAAATCTCCTCAAACCATGGTGCCAACCACCTCCTTGGCCTCCCCTGGTGCAGCCCCAGGCTCTGGGGGTCCCCTCCACAGGGAGGTCCTCTTGGTATCCAGCCCTGGATGGTGGCTCAGGAGGAGAAAGAAGGGGAGCCAGGTGAAGAAGATGTTGGGGATTTGGGTGATGGCACCTCCCAGCCCCTGAGCAGGTCAGGAACTGAGGGGTCTGGTAGGGAATTTGGACCTTTCCAACTTTAAAAGGGTCACCCTGGCCATGGGACAGGAGGAGCTGCAGTTTAGCAGCTCAGCTTGGGGCTCTGGGTTTAAGCCATCCTCGTCACATCAGGAAACAAACGCATTTGGTTCCCTAAATGGGAAGAGATTTTTTTTGTCATTGTCATTTTTCTAGTTTCAATCTTTGTCAGCAGCCCTTCCTCTTCCTCTCTGTTCTCCAAAATAGCAGAAAGCTGCATCTTCTTCCCCAGCTGCCTCTTGCAGGTTGCTGCAACAGCCACTGCCTCTCCCCCCAGCCACCAGCCCCGTGCAGAAGAGGTCAGAACCTTGGTACTTACACACAGAGCCCAGAGCAGGTCACCAAGCTGCAGCCCCTCCAGTGATGAGCTTCTGCCACCCTGCAGTTTTGGGGTAGTAAATAATTTGGTACAGAATGATAGATGCCCCTCAGAGACTAACCTCACCTGGGAAGCTTCTGGGAAACATTTCTGAGCTGGCAAGAGGGGGAGGCAAGGGGGGGATGGAGGAGGCTTTGACAACACTGATGTCATTCCCCAGGAAGCAGGAATTCAACATAAAAATGAGCAAGGAGTCTTCACATGTAACCCCCCACCTTCTGAGGCTCTGTCATTGCTTTAGCTCAGAGCCAGAGCCCCCCATGGGAGGACAGGCAGCAAACCCACTGAGTCTGAGGAGCCCGGCAAGGCCCAGCACCAGCTCTCCTCCTTCCCCATCAATCTCTGGGAAGAGGAAGGCAGATGTCTCCCTAGGGAGTTTGGAAGGTATCACCAAGGAGCAGGATACATCAGGTCCCTGTGTACACAACAGGGCAATAATTATTTATGATCAAATATTGGCTGTAGGAACCCCAAGCAAGAAACAACCCCCCATGCCGTGGTGCATGTTTACCTTTTGCTGGAGCCTCACAGCACTGAGCAGGGTGGTGGGTGAGGACCAGCACCAGCCATGCCTCAGACCCAGCACCCCTTTCCAGCTGGAGCCACTGGTGAGAACAATGGGATCTCCTTTGGCAAATTTTTACCACCTTCTCCTCAGGGAACTGAGGAAAAACAAATTACAGTTCCCAAAGCCTGGATGGATTTGGGAAATCCAGCCTTTGGGAAATTACAGTTCCCAAAGGATGGATAACAGCCCAGCAGGTACCAGCACAGCCTGGCTGCTGTGATGTTTGTGTTGTGTAAATTCCCTGAGCCAAGAAAGTAGGGGTAGATACAACCTGAGCTCAACTACTTGTTCTGCCTTCTCTTTCACCTCTGGAGGACCCTGGCTCAGTTTCTGGCTGTCCCTGGGAGAAGCAGTCAGTAAGGTGGCAGCAAACAGTGTCTGCCCAGGATGCCCATATAAGAACAAACTCAAGCTCCAGATCATAAACGAAACCCTCCTCTGTCATTTACTCATCTGACCTGGTGGTGCTGGAGCTGATAAAGTTGGCTTCCTTTTAAGTGGAGGCCAGTCATAAATAAAATAAACCAGGCGTGCTTTGTGTTCCCAGTGCCTTGCCTTTCATCTCTGCTCCTCAAAGCTGAGGGGAAAAGGAAGTCTTGAGCCCAAGGAGAAGCTGTGCTGGGGACAGCAGCAGCTCTGGGCTTGGCCTCAGCTGCACTTGTGCTGGTTTCTGGCAGGGTTGGGATTTGCCTTCCCCTTTCACCAGTGCAACACAAGGCAGAGATTCTTGTTCCAGTGAGCCACAGTCATGGCACTGCCTGGAACCAGATCCTTTCCTGACCTTTCCAGCCAACAAGCATAAAATCAGATCATACCCAATAGCTGGCCAAAGGGCTGTCTGGGGAAAAGACCTTTCCTTCCTCTCCTTCCCCAGCACCAGTGCCTAACTGGAAGGAAGGTGGGATATGCTAACAAGCAGCCAAAGAACTGAAAATCTGACAAATGCAGTGATTCTGGAAGCCACCAGGGCCAAGGCCATTCCCAAGGGCTTAGCAGCTCGTTAGCAGAGCTGACACCCCAAAGGAATATGAAGGGGCCATCAACACCACACCAGAGCCAGGCAGCATGTCCCAGGGGTGTCAGCTCCTCCTTGTCTCTCTTGCCAGGTGTGATATTTTTCTTTCCTTCCTCTCGAGTGAGCAATTTTAAGGCTGGGCAGCTGCAAGGGGCTCCATTTGGAGAGAAATTGAAGTCTCCTGAAAGGGGGTAGGAGAGGTGCAGGATGCAGAGCTGACCCCCCATCCCAGAGCAGCAGCAGGTGTTGCATCAGGCTCTTCTAGAATTCCACCCCTGCGTGATTTTTCTAAGATTATAATTTGTCACAGGGATTTGTCTGGAGTCTCCAGTGCTCTTCTGGTCGGTACCATAAAGTACTGAAGGTTGAGATTGCAGAAATATGGAGATACAATTGCCTGATGCACTGAGATTTAACTCAAAAGAACCCTATTTTTAAAATTTTATAAATATAAAGCATAAATTGATTTTTTTTTCCAGCACCAAACCTGAAGGAGTATTTGTACCATGGCTTTGAGATGGTCAGTGTCTGGATGCTGCTTGTAGACAGCAGTGTTGGAGAGATCCCAAAAGAGGTGTAGGGAACTCTCACAGAGTTGTAGATGTGGGAGAAAGGGAACAGGGGTGAGGTGGTGAAGCAATGTGCCAAGATCCTCCCTGGGGTAATGCATTCCCCAGGCAGCACGACTGGAGCAGAGGGCTGACTCCCCATTGCACAGAGGAGTTTTAGGAGTTCCCTGGAGGAACTGAAATGGCTGTGGAGGAGGTATAAATACCTTCAAGCAGCAGATAAGCAAGTCTGGAGAAGCAGACCTCATGCAGAGGCGTGTGCTGGGGAAATCACAGCCTTGATTTGGTCTGGAGGGGAAGACTCCAGGAGACCCATCTGGATTTGGGGTAACCCTAATTCACCATCCATGACAGAGCTGAGCCTGTCTGGAGCACACCACAGCCAGCAGGCAATGCCCAGGAGGCTCTGCTTGCACCCCAACTATTGTTTTGTGCTATGTTTTTGTTCTGTAAAGCCATTGTGCTAAAACAAAGAGCATGGGGTTTTAGGAAAGGCAGTGAGTCCCTCTGGCTCCAGAGGTGGAGGAAAAGGCCTTAGAGAGAGATGGAGGAGGGGATCGTGGTGCTCTTCCCAGCCAAGTCATGGCTGGTGGCTGGATGAGGATGCTCAAAGCAAGAAAAAGCAAAAGACTTCAAAATGACACCATTTGCAGCCTCATTGCTGTACCCACCATTTAAAAAAAATATTATTTCTTAAATGAATGTAGTAACCTTAATCTAAAATTCTTCCATGAGGCTGCAGGTCTGGTGACCCCTGGACTAGATCCAAGAGACTCTAGGCCTAAGGGTGATTCCAAGAGAAGCCCAGCTCTGGCTGCATCCCAGTGATGACAGCCCCTCTGGTATGGCCATTAAGTACCAAAGCAGCTTTGCAGATGTGAGTCCACTGGCCACACGTGGCTGTGGGCCAGGAGCACTGGGCTGGCTTGTTTGTTTTGGTGTATTTAAGGAAGGTGGGTTGCTGTGTGATCACAGACCTCCAGCAGGTACACGTTCTGAGGTTTGGTGGCTGCTACATGTGTGTGTGAGTACATATATAGGTGAATATTAATAGGAGATAAAGTACCTGGGGCAATATCCAAGGCACCATCCACATCAGAGCTCCTCTTCTCCAAGGTTGCCTCTTTCCTCCAAGAGGAAAACCTGAGCAGGCATCAGGAACTGGAGCATCCCTGTGGGTGAACCACAGAGCCTGGAAGCAAAATAAGGAAAAAAATTGGTGTATGGTGTGTGGAAAGCAGCACTGCCTTCAGCTCCGGGAAGTCCAGGCTGTGTGTGTGGGGACCTCTAGAGACAAATGGAAATAATCACAGGTCCAGACACTCACCCAGGTTAGTTCAGGGGAACTTAGCATGGAAAATCCCATGGGAAGCCCAGTGCTGAGCTCCTCACTGAGCCTGTCTGCCACACTGGGGGCAGCAGGAAAAAGACTTTGGGACAAACAACTACAAGCCATAGCCAGTAACAGCTTCAGGAAAGATGCAAAGTCTGTATGACCAAATGGCTGACAAATGCATAAGAAGGTCTGCTAATAAGTGATTTGATAAACACCAAGTGTCACACTAATGAAGATCCCCTGAAGTTACCAAACCAGCAGATTATCAGCTCCTTTCCTACACAGCCTCCTACCAGCCAAGAACACAACTGTCTTTTTATCAGGTGGTACATGATCTGTGTTCTTAAGGTTTTTTCCGAACTATCACCAAAGAGAGGGAAAAGTTATAGCATTAAGAGCTATACCAGTGCTACCAGCTACCCAATGCTGCCTCCAGCAGCTGAGATTTTAAAAGTATTTCCAGTCCCTTCCTCCTTGCTAAAGAGACAAATCCCTCGGTGGCTCCTGAGCAATGGCACAAGAGGCAGAAGGCAAATCAGTCAGTATTTGGGCATCATTCACGGGTGAAACACATTTGCATCTTTCTGCAACAACCTTTATTCCTCACACTGAGCTGCCAAGAGGAAGCAAAACCTTAGATTTCAGGAGGCACTGAGTATCCCAGAAGTTGTTGTCCCTAAAACTGGAACAATCCAATTTCCCCCTCCTTCCTTCAGTCCTTTCCCCTCACTCCAAACCTGCCTTCAGTTTTTTTTGTTCTCCTACAGGGCAGTCCTGGGGCTCCCAGTGCTGCTTGGCCTGATGCAGCTTTTTTTGCAGGCAGGGAGCAAATTCCATACCTGATAATGGTGGTGGCACCAGCAGAGGCTGCAGAGGGAGTTGGGATATGTCTCAGGATGTCACCCTGCCAGGACAGGCTGTGTGCACAGAGTTGTGGCAAGTGCTTGGTATTACTAGAAAAAAAAAAAAAAAAAAAAAAAATGTCTAAAGCAGCTTCTCCGGAAGTTCTCAAGGCTCGTGCTGGTTTCTGCACCATATGGGTGAGATGCAGCCTGTAGGCACAGAAAAGCCCCAGTATTTGTTCCACCACAGCTTTCTTGGCAAAGTCCTCTGCTATCCCACTGCACCCTACCTTGCCCTGCAGTGTCCTTCCCCAGTCCACTGATTTCATTAGCATAATTATGAGAAGCTTGGCACCATTATTTAGCTTGCAGATCACTCTTTTCCTGTGTGCAGGACTGCAGCACTGCCTGGTTTTGCCCACTACCATGGTGGGCATTTCAAAAGCATCCCCTTCTCCTCACAGTCCCTTGCACATGGTTAGCAGGAGGGATGGTGAAAACACATCCCTTGGGGGGTGAAAATACAACTTTGGGTTCAGGCCAAAAGTAAGGGAGACACTGATCTGAGAGGACAGTGTCCAGCATCCTACTGCAGCCTGAAAAGGGAATGGGTGAGATGTCCCTGGCCCTGTTACCATCACCTCAACACCTCCATCTCACAGCTCCCTGCACGTCCCGATGCTGCCACCTGTAGCACAGAGCTCTGAGCTCAGTGCCTGGAGAGCTGGGAGCTGAGTGAGGAGCCCACAGCAGAGCTCAGCTTCTCATGGTTTTGGTCTTATAGGAATCCAAAGAGGAAAATCCCAGCCTGGGACTTGTTTCTTTCAACCCCGAGAGAGACTGTTGGCTTCTATGTCCACTGGATTGGATTTTGAATCTTCTGCCAAGGGCACCAGAGCCTGGGATAGTAGTAGCTCTCATTCTGCTTATCTGCTGGAAATAAAATAAACACATGACATAGCATCAGCACTGCAGCCTAAAAAGTGAGGAGCTTGTAACCAGGAAAGCCATGGACCCCTGTAGGACCAGCCAAGGAGAACCACAGCCTCCTGTGCATGCAGGGATGGGCCCAGCATCTGGTTTTAATGCATTTACCCTGTAAAGAGACTGTGGGGATGCACAGACACTGCTCCCTTCCCCAGCTCCACCCCATGTTAGCACATGCTGATGGGCAGGATGAAAACTCCCATCACTGAAATTATTTTCATCAGGAAATATCAGACAAAGGCTCCCTCGCTCTGCTCCCAAATCCCTGTATTGTCCCCAGCAGAGGGGAAATGCAGGGCTGGGATGAGATGAGCTCAGCAAAGCAGCATCCCAAAGCCCAAAGCCCAAAGCCCTGGGGCACCATGAGGTGGAAAAGCAGCTGTGACAGAGCTGGCATCAGCTCATTTCTGACCCAAAAAGAGTGAGCAAAAAGGAAAACAGTGAAAAAGAAATCTCTGTTGATCAGGGTGAAGCTGAGCCTCTGTAGAAACCACCATTTCTCTTCTGCCACCTCCCTTCTCTCTAGACCTGGAACTCCCAGTATCTCCCCCACCTTTGGGAGTCTCCATCCTTCCTTCAAGCATCAAACACATCTCCCCCCCTGGATTACAGCCAGGATGGCTGTTCCTGCCCGGGGGCTCCATCACATCAGGGCTCAGGGGTGCCTGGCAGCACTGCCCTTTGTGCAGGCAGCATCAGGGCTGGATTAACCCTTCATGCATGAGTGGGCTGACCCTGCTGGACAGGCAGCAGGATTTGCTGCTCCCCAGCTGAAAAGGAGACCTCAGCTCACTGGGACTGTTAATCCCAGCTCACATGGGGCCCCTGCCCCTATATAGGCCCCTCTGAGCAGGCAGGCAGCAGGTCTGCAGCACGGGGGTGACAGCAGGATGGCACTGAGGGTAAGTCTGGGGACAGGAGGAGGAGGTGGCACAGCCCAGGCTGGCTGATGGGGGACAGTGCAGAGTTGAGGGGGGGGAGGGGTGCGGGTGGAAAATCAAGAAAAGTGGCAGAGATAAGGGCAAGAAAGGCAAGAGATCCTGCAAGACGTGAGGATGCTCATTGCTGTTTTGGTTTGGTCCTGGCTGTTGCAAAGCTGAGAGCTTCATGGGTTTTGTTTTATGGGGCAACAGGACAAGTTTTTCTTCAAGCTGGGCCAGGGCAATGCTGCCCTCATGGCAGCATTTCTAGTATGTAGGGTTTAAACTGAGACCAAAATAGGAGCTGTGCTTTACCACCCCTCTCCGCTGGGACAGCAGCAGCAAGGAAGGAATTTCTGCTTCCTCTGTACCTGGGGTGTCTTCTGTTGTAACAGTGACAAGCTGAGGGTCAAGGCAAGGCTAATCTGGGTGCTGCCATCACCACTCACTGTTTGAAACTTGACCATCAGCTCCTCCTTTCACAGCCAGGGACATGAGTGTGGTCAAAGCCCTTGAATGACAACGCAGAGGCTCCCCGAGCCACTGACCAAAAGCAGTCAGGCAGGAGTGCACTAAGTTGGCCATAGCCACGTCTCAGCTTCTGATCAAAACCAGGCATATCCCAAAAATGTGTTGAAAACCATAGCAGAGAAAGAAACAGGGCAGTGAAATTGCTGCAGGGAGAGAAAGCAAAGCATGGAGCTAGCAGTGGAGATGCCAAGGCTGAAGACTCCCAGCGTGAGCAATAAGTTTCAGAAAGAGGGATGCTCAAAAGTGAAAGATCGTTAGAGTTCTAAAAGAAGTGGGGTGAAATGGCAAGCAGCTCTTATTAAAATGAGTTATTTAATAAAATTATGAATTATTCAAAAAGGAACATTTTCCAGCTCAATTATGCAAGTTTAACCTTGAGGCTGGGGGGAGTGGGTGGAATGGAGGATCAGGCAGGAGCCTGTGGGAAGAGTCATGTAACCCTGAATAGGGTTGGGCTGGATGTCACCTTGCACTGATAATTCCTTGGCCAGTCCTTGTCCTTCACACCCTGTTTCAAAGCACCACAAAGTTTTCCAGTTTTGTACTGCCCAGGCAAGGAGAGCAGAGCATCTTCATGTCTTGCCAACAATTGAGGCATTCAGGTTTGGGATTGGGTTTTTTTGTTGTTGTTTATGTGTTTTGTTTGGTTGGTTGGTTTTTTTCTCCCTGATCCCACCCAGCTCTTTACAAAAGACCTTGGAGACAAAAAATCCCACCTCATCAAGTGGATGTTGTAGGAACTTAATTTCATAAATCTAGAGTCCCCAAGATTATTTAGGAGTGAGGAAAAAGGCAGGGACAGAGAATGTGCCTGGGTGGGAAGGGGGAAGAAAGGAGAAAAAAATAAGAGGGTGAGAAAGGAGAAGTGTGAGGAATGAGCAGGGCTGTGAACCTCTCCTGCCTTGCTATGCTTCACCATCACATCCTCCCTGGCAGTTTGAGGCCCTGTATCCCGAGGGGATGTGTCCTGGCTGGAGCGTCGTGGTCAAGGGCGAGACCAGTTCCCACACCAGCATGTAAGGACACACTCTGCTCCCAGTTCTCCTGAGCCAGCAGCATTGCTCCACGGCTCTCCATCATTTTTCTTTTGCTGTCTTAGGTTTGAAATTAATCTGCTCTGTGATCCTGGAGACCAAATTGCTCTCCACTTCAACCCTCGCTTCTCCAGCTCCAGAATTGTCTGCAACTCCTTCCTTGCCAACCACTGGGGGAAAGAAGAGGTCAATAGCACCTTCCCCTTTGAAGCAAAGGAGCCATTCCAGGTAACCCTGGGTCACTCCATGGGTGTCCTCAGGCAGGACAAGAGTGACCCAGCCAATATTGGGGTCCTCCTGAAGTATCTAGTTCTGCCTTTCCTGCCAGCACCATGCCCAGTAGCATCCCCTCTCTGGCTCAGCCTCCTCATAGTATCTCTATAGTACCCTGGTTTGCTGCTGATTTACATCCAACTCAGGCACAGACATGCAGAGCTACAGCAATAATACCTGGATGTTTGTGTGTTTGTTTTTTTTTCCAGTCGGTTTGTGCTGCCATGAAATGAACAACTAAGTTATTCCCTCCTTCTGCCCAAAAAGAGGGTGAGCAGACTGTGTGTCAGCTCTGGCAGGATTTGGGGTGGTTGTGGATTCCCATGCCCAGATCTGAACACTTGCTGACACAACAGCGGCAAGATCCACTGAGGATGTGTGGCCACGTGGTAAACCTAACACAGCCTCTCTTTCAGGTTGAAATCTACTCTGACCAGGACTATTTCCACATTTTCATTGATGAAAACAAAATCCTGCAGTACAAGCATCGGCAGAAGCAGCTTTCCTCCATCACCAAGCTGCAGATCCTCAATGATATTGCCATTTCTTCAGTGGAAATCATCAAACGAGGCCTTTACTAGAGACAATCTCACAGACCATTCCCCTTGGGGTCCTGATCCAGAGAGGGACCTCCCCTTCTCCACCCAGCAGATGTCATCACTGGCCAGGAAGGTAGCTACAGGTGTCCTTTTTGTGGCAGTGATGGTCATTCCTGTCACATGTCACTAACACAGCACCCAACCACGTTGCTAACTGTAGCCCAGATCACAAAACATCTCCTGTCTCTATGCCTTGGAGTGCACTATGGGCTCTGTAGGTTTTGTCTTTGCTGTTGGGCAGCCTGACAGAGAACTCCAGCATGTGGCAGTCTGCCTGGAATGGTCACACCTGAAATTATCCTCAAAACTGCATTTGCCTAAGAGCAGGGTGTGGGTTAGCACAAGTCTTCAGCTGGCCACATGGTAAAGGGGATGTAAAGGGTGTGGGTGTTAAGGATGGGAAAAGGTGTTTCTTTCCAGGAGCTGGGTAAAAATGCTCCTCTATTTGCCAATAAAATCACATCAAGAAATCCCTGCTGGAATGCCCCTCCCTGGGCAGATCAATTGAGTTATTCATCTCCTGCAAAGCTCCAGACCCAGCATGAGCAAGGGCTGGAGAACTGGGCAGGAGGACACAGACTGAGAGTTGCTTGGTTTGAGCACTGGGGAAATGCTGCCAGGTTGCTTTGGGAGTCCCATGCAGGTAAATCAGGGTGATAAGATTCAACTTGATAAACATTTTCAGAGATTTCTTTCAGCAATTGGGAGATGTTTGTTCAGCCTGAGTCCAGCTGCCACCCACTCCGGGCTTATTGGGCAAGTGATGTAGTGGGTCAGAAAAGGGGAAAGCTTAGAGACACATAAAAGCACCCAATCCCTTCATCATGCACCAGAAATGCAGCTGGACTCCACACAAAAGGATCTGAGGAAATCAGGCTCTAGAAATTATGATAAATTCAGAAGGAACAAAGTGCTGTTTTTTCTGTTATAGTTTCTGGCTTTTCTCTTTGCTTTCTTGTTTTCTTTTCTCCTTTCCAGTTCTCTTTCAAAATCAAAACAGTCCACTTGTTCCTTGCATCCTCTTCTCTTATCCACTCTCTTCCTTGGAGCTCAGCATATCTCTGACTCCTTAACCAGACCACAGCAGGCTAAAAGATTTTGGGTTTACTTTGTTTTAATCACATGCATCATAAGAAGCATAATGTCACAGCATGAAATCTGAACAGGAACTCACTCCAAAAATGCAATTACAGCTGCCCCCTAATCTCTCCTTTGTTCCTGAGACATAAGACAGACCATGTTTCTGATGCAAAGGCAAAGATGGTCCTGCCTTGCCAGGCCTTTCTGTCAAGGAGAAATCACTTGGTAAGAAGTCAGTCCTTGCCTCTGAGTGGGATCTCTCAAGGTCACAGCTTGGCTTCAGCCTTTCCCCAATGATTAAATTGGCCATTTTCAACTCTTCCCTCTATAATCTCAAGGATTTAGGAAGAGATGACCACATAGCCAACCACAACAGAGAATGCCACAAAGTTGACATTTATGAGGCTGCTAAAAAGTTTATAATGTTGTTTTTTCCAGACCATAAAAAACACTAACTGGAAGCCATCCTGTCCATGGGGCAAAGAGTGTAATGGGAACCCAAAATGGTTCCCAGCAGTACCTGCTCCCCTGTCTTGTTACCAAGTCAGGAAAGGTTGGAGATGATGAGACTACCTATGGTCTGGAATAAATCCATCACCACCAGGACAAGAGGGTCATCCCAAATTCTGGTTATCAAGTTGTAACTCAGGAGTTCAACAAACTTTACCCTTATGGCCATCCCTCCAATAAACCAGGCACAAACACAGGCAAAGTCAGGCCTGCAGGGATCTCTGTGTCATACATCTGATAATGCTGAGCTGCAGCTGAAAGAAATTGTTATTTTTATTCATGCTTCTTTGGGGATTGATAGAGACAGATCATTATTCATGGAGGAAAAGCGATGAAATGATTTGTCAGGGTAATACTTTGTGCTTATATGGCTGCAAACTCCACTGATAGCAGCAAAAAACACAACTTTATTGTTCCCCAGAAATAAACACAGAGGGCTACAGACAAACATGGAAAAAATATTTCTAGTACAAATGAAAAAAGGAGATGGCATAAACCAAAAACAAAACAAAAATCAGGCAGCAGCAGAGATAATGCTCTGACTCCTGAACATAGTCCCTCCAGCTCCTGCCAGTGGCTGATCTCACTCCATGAGCATTTCCACCCAGAACATCCAATGGCTCATGACACATCCCCAGCATTGCTGTTGGCTTCAGGATTTTATCCACTGCCTCCTCCAGGCACAACACTTCCCAGGGTTAAGGGCTCTTCAGAGTAAGAGAGGTCTGGGAGCTACAGAGCATCCCTAGGAGGAAAACTCCAGGGCTGGTTGCTTGTAGCTATTTTGAACAGTGCTATGGGAAATGAGAGATGTCCTCCCAGTCTCTGACCCTCATCTGCCCCTTCAACAAGAATCTCTGGATGAAAATGAGCTAATTATGATGGTCAATTAAACTCTCAGGAAGGGATTTGACACATCAGATTTGCTCAGGGGCATCTTGTGCTGCTGTTGAGGTGATCAAAGGGAAAAAACCAACCCTCCAACCAAATTTTAACCCTACTCATGACCTGAGGTTTGAAACTGGAAACTTATGGAGATGAGCTCCTGCCCAGGGGTTTTTTTGGAAGAGCTGAAGGCCTTTGGAAGGGGAAGAAGCAGAAGCAGGTGGGAGTGAAGCTCTGGGAGGGACCAGCATGTCACAAGTCCAGCCTAAAGATCAAACTCTATATTTTTGCTGCAGCCAAGTGCAGCCCAGGAGCAAGGGCTGAAATGCTTCCAGAGAGAGAGAGAGAGATTGCTGCAGGATAGGATTGGGACTGCCCCAGGCAGGATCTGCTCAATATATCAGCAGCTACTGCTCCCAAAGCTTCCATGAACTGGAGAAGGACACCTGATAGAGCCAGCAGGGATGGTGACCTCCTACCTGGACTCTCCCTTCCCCACCAATTCTCCCCGTGTGGGTTGGACCCACAGAGTCCAGTGACACACTCTGCCTTGTCCCCGGATCAACAAGAGGAAAATCAAGCTCATAATCCTTCGTGCGTGAGCTGTGCCAGGACTCCCAGGGCCAAGGTCCCCTCTGGCAGTGTCACAGTACTGCAGATCCTGTGGAGAATCTGCCAATGCATGACCAGAGAGTGCTCCTTGGTGTCACTGACACTTGCTGGCAATCACCCCCTACCCCAGCAGCAAGCACCAGTGATTTTCTCACAGCCTGGTGAGCAAACGGCTCCCACGTCAGCGACGCTCATGGCTCAACAGCAAAGCAGCCCAGAGACATCAGGCTGAGTGATGCTGTCCCTGCCAGCCTTGGCAAGGGACACTCGAGTACCAGACACCAAGTTCTGCCTTGGGATGGAGAGAGCAGCATGAAAAAGGGCAAGGACTTGTTGCCAGTGCAGGGGGAAAAACTTCTAGGAAAGTACACCAGGAAAAAAAAAAAAAAGGAGAAAATCATGCAACTTGCATCTGCCTGCTGCTCACTTTCTCATGCTCTTTTTCTAAATCTTTCCTTTTTTTTAATAATCTGACCAACTTTCTACACAAAAAACCCCAAAACAAACAAACAAAAACCCCACAAAACCAACAAAGAAAGACAAAAAAGTAAAAAGACTTTGACACTTGAATTTTAGCTCTGTACTCTCAGCTTGCGGGCAGCTCTGGCAAGGAATGGCAGGAGCAGAGCAGCTGTTACCCATTTAACTAACAATTCCCCTTCTCCTCCTATTTTGATACCCACATGAGTATCTCCTGATGGACAACAGCTGCCCCACAGCAGAGATCCTCACCCCTCCATGGAGCCTACCAGTGGCTCAGTGATCCTGGACCCACATCTATGACATCTCTAATATGAGCAGCAGATTGCAGCTAGAAGGGGGTCTCTGCTGGAAAACAGAGGGATGTTTCTTTTATTTCATTTAGAGAGAGCTTTATAAAGCCATTTTAACTCACAGCATCTCCATCCAGAGCCAGCTCAGACAGGAAAGCACACCTCCCATCACTTATCTTGCGTGCACAGTGGCAGGTATCAGCTGCAGACATTAACTGTAGGCTGGAGAGGGATTATTTTCTGAAAGTAAGGATCTGCTCAAGAGGCTGAAGAATTGGAAGGTGATAGCATCACTTTATTTGGCAGCTGTGTTATTGTACATCACTACCATCCGAGGAAAGGGTGACAGAAATTAGTCTGATGCCCAAATTTGCTGGCCCTCCAGCTCTGCAGTCTGCTCAAGACCCTCTTGCCAAAGATAGATGCAATCTATTATATTGTTCCTTCAAGCTATATGAACATAACTGGCCAAATCTCTGACTTCACCAGAGCACAGAAAAACAGCCTGGGGATTTCAGATGCTTTCTCTGCTCCATCACACCACTGTAAGGCTGCCTGGGTCTTATAAAGCACTTTAAAACTACAGAAATCCAGGTAAACCATAAAGAAAAGTTCATTAACACCCCTGCAGAGCTGAGGAAACCAAGGCACATGGAAGAAAGGAGCGGAACAGAAAAGGAAGGAGAGAACCAGGGTGCTTTTGCCTCCAGCCTGATGCTCTCACCCTGCAGCTCCTGGCTTGGCCATGCAGCCTGTGCCTAGGTTTGCCTGGGACTTTTTGTGATCCATCAGATACTGCCCTGAGGCTTAAGGGGTTCACAGGGTCCCCCATCCTGAACCCTCCAGAAGAAGAGAGAAACCAACTCCTCGTCTCAAATGAGGGGCCAGGGCTGCTGAGCAGCCCGTGTAGCCCAAGGAATTTTCTATCCCTCTGTCCACAGGTCTCATTGCAGTGGTTTCTGCTACTAAGCAGGATTTTTCTAGCTTCTTTCATTGCTCTAGTGCAAACAATGACCAAAGAGCCACCAACATCCTTTCATTTTCTTCCTTTTCCTTCATACACCCCCTGTCCAAAGCAAGGCTTAGCAACTGGCATGTGGTTTTTGGCACAACAAGCTTGCTGATTCCAAAAATTATGAGGAAAACTGAGATGCAGCTATTTCACCTTCCAACCTCCACCTTTGTGCTGAACTCCAGCTATTGTCAGCTTTAATTTCTTGAGGATGTTCTGTGCTGTGAACATACCCTGGAAGCAGAACAACAGTCGTGGTCAGTGATGATGAGAGGGCAGTGATTGTACTGCTAGAAAATTGCCTGAGTCTTTCCAGATGAGTCACTGCACAGAGAGGTGAAACACCACTATTAGAGAGAAAAAGTCTGCAATTGATCCTGAACAGAGTTAAACAACATCTCAAAGCCTCTGCTTGCCTGATTTTCTACAGACACTTGTGGAGATGCCTTCCAAAAAGCTGCCAAAATTAAATAATAGGTCACAGAGTGGGGGTTGTTTTGGTTTTTTTCCCTTATCTTGTCAAAACACTAGTGCAGGATCCTGGGGAGCATCCCGACCCAGGACCACATCACTCCCTGCCTCCCAGCTGATCCCCTCTAATCCACAGAACAGGAATCCTCAGGATTTCCTGATAAGAAGTATAAAATATAGGAAAGCTTATTTTAAACACATAACACTTGATTACCAAGCCCTTGTTGCAAACATGCTCAAGCCCTGGTTCCTATTGCAACCTGAGCCCAACACATCCACTTTGTGACTCTTACCTGCAAAGCACCACCTGGGCAGAGAATAAACCATCTTGCTCAGAAAGACAACTTCCTTCCTATTGTATCCTCTAAAAGCAGTCTCCTCCCTGACACTGGCACATCTGGGCTCTGAGAGTGCTTTTTTCAGAGCTCTCCCTTCCTTCCTGCCTACCTCTCAGCATTTCATCCCTACAGCTGGGAAGCAGCAAGGGGTGGGAAATTTAAAGCCATTGTCAGAGATTTCCCCCAGCTGGGAATCAGCTGATGGACCAGGGAAAGCTTTGGCATCTCAAAAGCCTCTTGCACCTGGGTATGGAGCACCAGGGAGGCAAAGTTTTCCTGCAACGCTGGCAGCGTGCAGGTAGCAGGATAGAGGACTGGCTACCTTAGCATCCCTTATTCTGGATATTGTTTTACCTCTCTCCCTTCTCAGTAGTACCCTGGCAAACTGCTCGGGCCACTATAGCTTCAACAGGATGAAAGAGAGCCCCCCAAATCTGATCAGGCCACCAGGTTTGCTCAGTTATCAAATGTGCTTGATTTGGGCTTTCAGCCTGGGCTGAGTGTGCATGGTGTTGCCCAAGAGCACGGGACCACCAGAGAAAACATGGACATGGAGGAAATCCCACCATGGCTTCAAACAGCCCCTCAGCTCAGGGGGGAGCAGGGCTGGGTGCAGGAACTACTAAACATTTGCTTTGCTTGTCAGCTGCCACCCCTGCTAAGTCCTGGCTTCTCTTAACTTCTCAAGAGCTTGACTTGGTGCTCAGCAGAACCTCAAAACCTTGTGCTTAAAGTTGGGCAACAAGCTAAGGATCCACAGAATTGATTTCTCCTTGAAAAAAACCACTTTGTTGTGCAGTGCACCTCCATTTAGTGACCTTTTTTTTTAATGAGGCAGAGTCAGTCACTTGTGGTCCAGCAGCACTTTCAGCCCTGTGTTCCCCAGCCTGGTGCTTCCCTGCACTTCTGCAGAAACCAAAAGCAAAGCCAGCTGAAAGGCAGATTTTTCAATCACACTGATGCCAACATGGTGTTTCATTGCTCTTCAGCAAGTGCACATCGTATCAGACACATTCTTCTGAACATAACTTTTAGTTCAGCCACTGTGTTTCCAGAGCACTCAGTCTAAGAGGCTTCCAATAAAAAGGATGGAAGACAAGGAATTCTGCACGTATCTGTTTATGAAAACAGCCATATGAAAACAGTGAGCATTCTCAGGCATAAAAATGCTCATGTTCTCCATCTACAATTCTCCAGGGGACACTTGCAATAGTTCAGATGTTTCATTCTTTGATTGAGAGGGATGGACAAAGGTTTTCACTCATAAAAGTAATTACAAACAACAAACACCAATTCCCTGATGTTTTCTATTTGCTTTGTGATTTGATTTTCAAAGAATCTGGAGTGCATTCGGCATCTTCTGTGTGCTGGGCACAGCGCTGGCCTCTTATCTCCTCCTGGATTCCCAGCCGCGTCAATGAGGTGACATCAGCCAACGCCGCTCTGGAGCTGTGCCAAGGACCTGGACCGCGGTGACAAAAATAACTCGTGGCCGTGCCAAAAGAGGAGCAGCGGGAGCCCAGGCATGGAACAGCCACCAGCAGAGGGAGCGGTGAAGCTGGCTCAGACCTCCCCCAAACCGACGGCACCCAGGATTTAGAGAGATTTGTTGCTGGGTTAGAGGTTTGTAAGAAAGTACCCCAGAGAATGATGGGCACGTTTTTTTTGTTCCATGCAAGGTAGTAAATGGGGATGCTGTTGATCTCTCCTGATGGCAAGAAAGGTCCGGATAGACAGGTTTCAGTATTATTCTTGTTTATATCAAGCACTAGAAATGCTCACAGGGAACCTCCTGGGTTGCAGCTGGGTCCCTGGGAGTAGGACAGAGTGTGTGCAGGATGGGGCTGAGTCAAGGGCTTGGGGAGCATCCCTTAACTCATGGTCCTCCTGACTCCACACCGTCAATCAAAAACTGTGAGAGGTAGAAGGGGTAAGTGGCAATGAAGGTGAGCTTTAGCCTTTTCAAGGGCAGTCTGTCCAGCATCTACCAGCAAAAGCTGCTATTTCGCCAGTGCCAGTGCCCCAAATATCAAGCTGGGATGTGTTCCCAGCTCACCTAGCTCAAGCAGCACCCAGACAATCCATTCTGGTAGCACCAATCCTGCCCCAGCTCAACTGAGACAAGCCCTCATTTTGTTTCACATCTGTGAGGTGAGCAGACCCCATCCCAGCCACCTGCTGGGAAAGAACAGGCAGGAAAAGCAGCAATGTCATCAACCCAAACTTTTAGGTCAATGTGTAGCAGCTGAGACACACCAAGCATGTCAGGAGATGCACTCGAAGGAAGTTAAGAAAGCAAAGAAGCAAAATGCCTTTTGGCTGGGTGCCAGCCATCACCCAGGGGTGAAGGACACAGCCCTGCTGGGACCACACAGGGGTGTGGATTTCACAGTCTTCCTCAGCACTGTCCCCTTGTACTCAGCAAGGAGAAAAGTTTCAGTGGGGAGACCACATAAGCTGCTTCAAGTAGATGCACAATCAGAGGAACTGTTCCACCTTCACACTCCCAAGGTCTACCTGATCAACAGCATAAGCTGGAAAAAAGGTTCAGGGTTTGCTAAACTTCCAGTGGTTCTCAGCCCTGGGACAGTCAGAGCATCACTGTGGCTGTGTGACTCCCAGCTGGTGCTGCAGGAGGAGTGAGGAGGTTGTGCTGAGACAGCTATGCTAAATTTACCCTACCCTGAGACTCAGATGTGCAGTGGGCAGAGCAGGCCTGGGCAGCCACAGCAGGCTGGGGAGCTGCTGTGAGTTTTTCTGAGGTTCTGGCAAAGGCCCAAAGTGACTGACTCACTCCTCATCTCAGGTCAGTTCTTCACAGCTGTAACTCCAGTGAGACCAGTGGGTTATTTCTGATGTGCATTGCTGTATAAGCAGAGCCCAGTCCATTACCCTTGCTGATAAAGGATGCCTCCTGTCTCCAGTGGGCTTTATTTAGCTTCCCCTCCAAAGTTGTTCCACAAGAGGGGAACCAATGTGAAAAGGGTGCAGCTTTTTGTTGTTGTTGCTGTTGGAGACTCCCCATCTTGAGTTATTTGATGACTTTGAACTTGTTAGACACAATGGACTCATTATAATTAATATCTTTGTCCTCCCTCTGGGCTGCACACAGCATATAGATTTGTCATTTGTTGCTAGAGATGACTTGGTATTTGTGAGTTGTGTCAATGGAGGCAAAACCAGATACATCCTAATTATATTGAGCCACTGTTCAACTTAGTAGTCTAGTCAAGTATTTTAAGCCCTAAATGTTCCTTAGCAGTAAATCATGTGGGCTACAAATAAAGTGTACAGGGGAGAGGAAAAAAAAATAAATGCAAATTGTATTTATTGGCTGGAGCATTTGGAAGGTAACTCCCTGGACAAACACTCCCTGGCACATTCCTTCACTATCTCCTCTTGTATTCTGTTAATACCCTACTAAAAGTGTTGACTTAAACACCTCTGTTCTGTTGTTTTCTGTGTGTAATGGCAGGTCTGCCCTAGGGAGGCTGGGGAGGGGCTGGCAAGGGTTTGTGTGCATGGAGATTTCCAGTTGCTGGTGCTGAGCCTGGCCTGTGCAAGTTGCCTGCTTGTGACAGATCTATTTGCTGTGGAGCAGCTGTGAAATTGTAGCAGATTTTAGGTGTCCATGAGAGTATCCATGCATTACCCTGCAAAGAATAATGAGTACCTTGTGCTCTGAGCAACACGGTATAATTAGTTTGTAGAAGTTGTTTGTCTCTGAAGATCTATAAATACACATACATAAAACTATGAGGGAATAAACAGTCACAAGCTTAAAGCAAATGCATTCTAATGCAGATGAGCTCTACAGGCCAATCACATTCCCCTCCCACCCTCAATGTGCTTCCACTGCTGATCTTTCTTTCATTTCACGTAAGGCTGAACAAAAATATTTACTTTCCTCTTTCACATAAATAGACTAAAATGGATGGAGAATTTCCCACGGAAATCAAGGGCATTCACCGTTCAGTGACAAACAGCCTCCACTTGGGCTGTATTTGTTACCTTGCTCTCTAGCAGAGAAGGCAAAGAAGGAAAATCAGAATTAAACACCTCAGGCAAAGGTATCAGTTCCCCTTTCAAACATTGTCACCTGTGATTCATTGTCATCATCTAGTGCCTCAGGTCAAAAACTTCATTTTACAAAATAACCTTGTTCCCCAACCAAGCCCTTCAACTTTTACAAGTGATTTTTTTTCTATGTCCCATTCTATCCACTCCTTCAGTTTAAGAGAAAAGACAGAGATCTGAGTTTCCTTTTGGAACACTCCTTGCTTCAGTGATGTCCCACCAAAACCTGCTGAGGTGCTAACAGCCCCTGCTGGCAAGCACAGAAGGAGGGTGGATTTCATGGAATCACAGACTGGTTTGGTTTGGAGGGGACCTTAAAGATCATTCAGTTCCAACCCCACTGCCATGGGCAGGGACACCTCCCAACAGACCAGGTTGCTCTAAGCCCCATCCAACCTGTCCTTGAATACCTTCACGGATGGGATATCCACAACTTCTCTGGGAATACTGTTCCAGTGTCTCACCACCCTCACAGGAAATAATTTCTTCCTAATATCTCATCTAAATCTGCACTCTTTCATCTTAAAACCATTCCCCCTGTCCTATCATTACATGCTTCTGTAGCGATAGTTTCTCCATCTTTCCTGTAGCCCCTTCAGGTGCCAGAAAGCTGGTCTAAGGTTTCCCTGGAGCCTTCTGTTCTTCACGCTGAGCAACCCCAACTATCTCATCCTCTCTCCATAGCAGAGCTGCTTCAGCCCTCTGATCACCTTCTGCTCCTGGTGACATTGTGAGACTGGAAGTAGGCACTGAAGCCCCTGATACCTCCTTACCTTGCTGCCGCCTATCCCAGAGAACCGCCAGGGGAGGAGAAAGAAAATCATCAGAACGATCATGGCACTATGGCACTCAAAAAGTGCCCGGCATTGCCTGTCCCCTGCCCGGTCCTTCCCTGCCTGCTCCCGGAGCTGCCCGGAGCTGCCGGGCCAGGCCGAGCTGTCCCTTCAGCACCACGGGCGGGCATCCCTAGCGGGGAGGGGTTCGGTTCGGCCCAGCTCGGCTCGGTTCAGGACCGGACCCGCCAGCACTCCCGGAGGAGGGGAGAGATTCGGGGAGCGGTTTTCTGTGTCCCCTGCAGGGCAGGGCAAGAGGGATGTGTATGGGTGTGCAAAGCGCGTGCGGGAGGGTGGCACGTGCGTGCGCAGGGTGGCTGTGAGTGTGCAAGAGAGGGGTGTGCGGGGCACCTGTGGCAAGGTGCGTGCAGCCCCGTCTGTGCTCCGGGAGTCTGCACAGAGAGCGCGGGGGTGCCTGCAGGGGGGTCTGTAGGCATGCGTGTGCGCTGGGGGGGAGAGCAGGGACGGGGGGGCTGCCGAGGGGGTGGGCACGCAGGGGGTGTGTGCAGCGTGTGTGTGCCCGGGGGGGTCAGGACAGAGGCTGAGCCTGTGTGCGGAATCTGCCTCTGCTGCGCTCTGAGCGCGGAGCCGCAGCCGGAGCCGCCGGCGGGAGGAGCCCGTCCCGCCGCCCGCCCGCCGCCCGGTGAGTGCCTCCGCACCGTACCGCACCCCACCGCACTGCACCGCGGGGTAACCGGGAGGGGGGAGCCGCGGGCCTGGGGGCAGCTCGGGAACAGGGACCGTCAGCTCAGCCGCGGGCGCGCAACTTTCCCGGGAGGGAGGGGAGTGACGGCGGATCCCCCGCTCTCCCGGGGTACAGGGGGTGCCGCTGCCCGTTCCCTGTCACAAAGAATCCCCTTACCCCGGAGGTGCCTTCTGCCCCTCCTCTGACGGGGCACGGAGTTCCCCGCCGGCTCCGCCGCCCCTTCCAGGGCCGCTGCCCACCGAGCCGTTCCGCACCGCCCGCCGCTCCCGGCCGCCTCTCAACTAAGTTCCCGAGAAGCCATTTCGGACCCGGCACCTTCCCCAGGAGGGAAAACATTGCCCGGAGACCGCACTCACCCCGCCTCTCTGCACCCTCTTTTACAGACGCGGCTCGTCCCAGCTAAAGATGCCCAGAGCGCTCCGGGCTGGGCGGCAGCAGGCGCTGCCCTGTTAGCCCGGGGTGCCCGGGGGGGCTCAGCCATGAATTCCTCCCCTCCCGGCCCCCGGCCCCCCCTCGGCCCTCTGCAGCTCTGGCAGGAGGAGAACCAAACGCAAGGAGGGCTCTGGAACGGGAGCCAGGAGCTGGGCTGGGAAGAGCTGGAGAAGATGCTCTTCCTCTTTGCGAAGGAGCCCGTCACCATCAGCCTGACGGTGATGTACCTGGTGTCCTTCGTGGTGGGCTTTGTGGGCAACATCATGTCCATCAGGGTGCTCACCCGGAAACGCCGGAGCCGGGTGTCCAGCCTGAGCGCCACCCGCAGCCTCCTCATCAACCTGGCGGTGTGTGACCTCATGGTGGTGTGTGTCTGCATGCCCATCACCGTGGGCAACCTCATCTACAAAGCCTGGGTGTACGGGGACTTCCTCTGCCGGGCAGTGCCCTTCATCCAGGCTGTTTCTGTCTCCGCCAGTGTCCTCAGCCTGACCGTCATCAGCGTGAATCGCTACTACAGCGTGCACAACCCGCTCAACGCCCGCTCTTTCTTCACCCAGAAAAGGATCCTCAGCACCATCCTGGTGGTGTGGTTGTTTTCCTCAGGGATATGCGTGCCCCTCATCTTCATGAACAAACGGGATGAGATCGGGGTGGTGGAGGGCTTGCCTCTGGTGTTTCCCATCTGCAGGGAGATCTGGCCTCAGGAGAGGCTCAAGCAAGCCTACAACTTTCTGCTCTTCTGTGCCCTCTACTGCCTGCCCGTCCTCTTCAACATGGTCATCTGCTTCCTCACCGTGCGCCGGCTGTGGAGCCGCAGCAGCCAGCAGAAGGAGAGCACTGCCCTGAACCGATCCCTCCCAGCTTCCAGGCTGAAGATCCGCAAGAAGGTAGCACAGATGGTGGTGGCCCTGGTCCTGCTGTTCACGATCTCCTGGCTGCCCGTCTACCTGATGGACATTTGGATTGATTTCAACATCCCTACATCTTTGCAGGATGCAGCTCCTTCTCCTTGGATCCTGCAGCTCAGACCTTTTGCCCAATGGCTTGGCCTCACCAATTCCAGCCTCAACCCTATATGCTATTGCTTTGTTGGGAACCTCTACAGGTCAGCCAAGGAAATGAAGAGCAAATACCACCAAAGAATGGTCTCTCTCTTTAATTTCTCTCTTTCTGAAGGGACAACACGTTCCTCAGTCCCAGAGATGCTCTCTTACAGGAGTTCAATGGAGCCTGCAAGGAAAGGACCCTCTGGCACTCCCACCATGGGCAGGAGATTTCAGGGAAGTCATGGCCATAAGAGCAAGTGTGGACACTTGAACTCCTGCCAGCATCCACCTCTGAACACTGTCTCCAGTGAGAACACTTCCTTGTAATTCTACTTAGGAAGAGCACCTCATACCCTCATCTGCATTTAATGATTCTTTCCAGGTCTTTCTCTACCAGATACTTTAATGACACAAAAAAAATTTCTTCTAATCGCTCCCACCACCAGTTGAAAAACTGAGACAGGGAAAGAAGCAGATAACAAGAAAAAAAAAAAAAAAAAAAAAAAAGATGATGTATTTTAACTCAGACCGAGTTTTAAGATAAATGATTTCTACTTGGGATAACTGGACCTGTAGCCTATTGCCCAGTTTGCAGTCACATCATTAGGTAGACCAATTCCCCAGTGAGTGGGCTCTCCCCCATCTCTGGATGCAGAGATGCCATTTGGATACAGCAACGATTTGACTGCTTGCTGCTGCTCATCCTGTGCTGATAAAGAGCTGTGATAATGAGAAGCTCTCTCTGCTCCAAATCCACCAATTGCAGTCGCAAGCAGAGAAGAAATGCTGGAAACAGTATCATAAAATGTAATAGCAGTGGAGAATTTCACACATTTTACTGCTTGAGATTTCATTGTCTGGTTGTATTGTTTCACTCCTCCATGCAAATAAATTCTCCTGATGTGAACAGACAGTGCCAGAAGTGCTAAAGCAACCACCACTACTCCCCAGCAGGGAATTTTGGGGCTTCAGGAGGGATTATATGGCCTTGGAGGTGAATTAAGAAATGCAGTAGGAGAATACTCTTTGGGCATCAGCATTCTTTCTTACAGCTAGGTTCCTGCAGGTGGAGTGGATAGAACTGGCCATCTATTGACATGATTTGCACTTGAAAAACCAGCTCTTGTTCAGTTGTGTCTGTACCAAACAAAGTCAATGGCATGTGAAAATAAAAATAGAAAGGGGTTAGAGCTAATAAACTCAGAATCAACTAATGCAATGCTATTGTTCTGAGAAGGGGAGAATCAAAGTGCTTGCTTTTCCTGAGGATCAGAAGTTGGTTAAAACCTATTTCTTCCATCATGTCCTTTAAAGGAGGAGCTGATAAATGAGTTGTATATTTTTATTAAGTTAGCATCGAAAGGCCCCACTAGAGCTTGAAAATTGCCATGCTGAACACTGGATCTGGATTCACAAGAAAAGGAAATCTTTCTCCCAAAGATCTCAGTGTGAAAATGCATCAGACCAAGCAACAGGTGAGGAAAAAAGAAATAATATGAGTCCCAAAAGGCTGGAGTGACACTAGAGATCAGCCCCTTCCCTGTGCCTGCCCAAGTGTGCAGAATGTGCCCTGTCCCCAGAAGCCAGGAGAGCCCATGCCCTGTGTCCCATGCTCCATGGGTCCCAGCACCCAGAGCAGCAGCCCCAGAATGAACACAGGAACCTTCCTGGGAGAGGACTGTGCATGCTTAATGGATCTCAGGGTATAAATGACCAGGGACTTCTATTTTATTAATTATTACTGAACAAGAGAATGATGTTCTGAGAAATCTAAGACTCAAATAATATCCTCCTGCCTCCCAGAGAGTGTTTTGCTGGCAAAAAAAAAGGGAGATGAAAAACAGGCATTCAACTCAACAGGGTCCCCACCTTTGTAATGACTGTTCAACAACAGTTTACATTAACAATGGAAAACAAAAGATTCCTTCTTAACAGGCAGTCCCATCCACAATTTGTATTCTCTTTTTGTGTGAAGGAGAAAGAAATTACAACTACCCAGATTTACTTTGAGTGAGAAATGGCTTTTATGCGTTCTGGGAGATGAGAACACCTGCATTTTTTCAGGTGACTCAGAAAGGTAATGCTTGATCTTTTAGTAGCTGTGGAGAAAATCCTGTGAAAATTTTATTTCCTTTTTCAAGGCATATTTTTAGGGCTGGCAAGACGCTCTAGGCTGAAGAGCACTAAAAGCTTGTTCCAAATGGCCACTGATTCCAGGTCCTGGAAACAGATGTCCTCCACCCCCAGACCAGACATGACACAATACTGAAACCTCACTGCGTTGTCCTGACCAAAGTGTTTAATCTGCCCTGAATCAACCACATAGAAAGGACCATGGAGATGCCAGTCCATCTCTGCCCCATATGCTGGCCCCGCCTTGAAAATGGCCAGGATGAAATGATGCCACCAAACGTGCAAGAAATCCGTATTTTAAAGTATCCCAGAGGAGAATTATTTTTTCCTCGGTTCACAAGCTGGTGCCTGGGTCCTACCCTTACAATCTCCATACCACCCATGGAAGCAGCATCACACCAAGGACTGGGTGTTTTCCTGAACTTGCTGGTGCCTTTCCATCCTGATGCAAGGTGCCCATGGCTTTCTCCAGCCCCACAGGGCTCCTGACCCCCAAGATACTCTGTTTCAAGGACCACTTCCCTTGGGCAAGGTCCTCTCCTCCTCACACTTTCAAATGCATTTTCCAGTTTCATTCAGTGTTCCTGTTTTCCCCTAATAAAGTCAAATTGCTCACTTCAACTCCCCTTTGTCTCCCTTGGTTGCTCTCTCCTTCCCCACTCTCCAACCACTTCTCCACTCCCTCGATAGTGAAATCTCCTCCTGCTTCTCCCCCTTATCACTCGTTGCCTGCAAATTCCCTTTACTCTAACGATCCATTCATGTCTTTACTCCCCTGATGAAAAATCCCTCCCTGCCCTGCTGATGTGAACGGCTCCTTTTGTGCTGCAGACACCTCTATGTGATGGGCAGGGCTGATTTATTTTGCAGGGTTTACCCACTGGCTGCCAGGTAGTAATGAATTTTGGTCCCTACCACCCCAGGGGAAATGAGAAGCAGTGACGTCAATGTGAAAGCCACCCAGCACCCCCTGTGTGCCCAGACCCTGGCAATGATTTTATTAACCTGACCAGGTCTGTGTAACCAGCAGTGCCTGGATGATTCACACTGGCTCTGAGGGAGGTGAAACCCCAGCATTTGGGAAAGTAGTTTTTAATCCCCCTCCTATCTGATCCCATATCGCTTTAAATATAGAGCTGAGCTTTCCCCCCTCCTAGCTGATCAAACATCTCTTTAAATAAAGAGCTCAGAAGACACCTGAGGGCCCTTCAGGCCACACAAGCTCCTTGTTTCAGACAGCAGGCTCTTTGATAGGCATTCCAGGGAGTCCTGGCCCTACAAGGGATCTGGAGCAGCCAAGGCTCTGGCTGGTGAACACAGATGGTTTCCTCAAAGGAGCTCAAGACAAATGTCCCACACTGATTGTGTGGCTGAGGAAATGTATTTCTCTCTAAGTGCACCCAGGCAGACTGGAAATGTGAATTTTAGATGTCTCGAGGACAATGTTTTCTTGTGGCAATGCTGCTAATGCATCTCAGTCCCACTTTTCTCCCCATGGGTCTTTCTTCTCTGCTTTGCCATTTGAATCAATACCAGCATTTTACCACATTACCAAAATCAGATGTTTAAACAGTTGTACTTGAATCCTATTGCTGTGGTAAAGATATATAGAAAGTTATTCTTCAGAAACTCTCACTGTGAATATCCCATGATCTGTTCTTGTACTGTCAGTACTGCTCAGAAAGATGCCACTGATTTATTTTCTGCCTGTGAGCCACCAGAGAGACAAAAAAAAAAAAAGAGAATCTTTTGTACAAGGTATCACAGAGCTATGTACAATCATAACTTGTATGTAGTCCTCAAATGGAGCCTGATGAATCACTTACATGTTTCGTATAATAAAATACTCAGGGGAAGCCAGGGAGATGATCAGGCAGCACATTTAAGGGCACAGCAGCACCTTTTCTCACACTGCCAACAGCAGCTTTGCTCCTGGGCAGAGGAGGTGGTGAGGGCTGAGAGCAATAAAAAGGGTTCAAGAGGAGAATGGATTGTTCACAGCAGAAAGCACCAACAAGGGCTATTAAAGACCACGGTGCAGCTTCTGGCATAGAGATTATTTGGTATCTATTCTATCATTTCCACTTTTGCTCCTTCCCAGGACACATGGTACCACTGGGAGCAGGGTGCTGGGCTGAGCATCACTTGATCTATTTGGTACCTTTGTTCTTACATCACTATCCAAAAAAAAAAAAAAAGGCAGAATCCTATTTTAAAGAGTAGGGGGAAGAGCGGGGGGTGAGATTTCAGACCTTATATAATTTGATCAGCAGTAAGACTGCAGGACAGAACCACCTGGAGGTAGAACACGTTAATGCTGACACAGCACAGGCTGAGAAATGCTCAGTCACCAGCAGAGCTGCAGCAGAGGTCCCAGTGGATGCTGCACGGGGCCCACTCTGGTGCAACACAACAGAAACAACAGATCTATCCCTCTTCTAGTATCCAACAGCCCTTTTGGTGGCTCAGCACCTTCACTGCAAGAACCCAGAGAGAAGAATGTTCTCTAAAGGGACACTCCTGCCTGCTGGTGGTTTTACAGCCTTCCTGATGCTGCGACTCAGAGAAGGATGGGAGCCAGCTGGTGAGTGACCTGCAACATCAGAAGCACAGTTGCCACATGTCCTCCCACACTTGCCCCACCACAGCACACCCCATACACAACCACCTGAGCTCTCCTACCTTGAAATATCTAAAAAGAATATGGAGAGTCCAGGAGTTGCCTGTGTTTCCACAGCATCCTTATTGTACAGAACCACAGAGCTATCGGAGTAAATTTTCTAGGAAATATCACTGCAGCTCAGTTTACTCTTGTGGTTATATTCAGCATGAAAATAAATCACAGGAGGCTGCTAGAACAAAATAAAAGAGCAGCTATGAGCACCATGAGGAGGTACTACTAAAGACATCACTCAAGCCCTCTGGGGAAGTCAGTCTCTGGGAAGTACTACTCACCTGGCAGGTATGGAGATCATCTTACACTTTCCCAAACTTTTTGGCAACAAATGACTACTGCTTAGGTCTGCCCCAGGGGCACAGGAATTGCATTAGTTGCTGTCTCTGCCTGCTAAACATCTTTTTAGACAAAATCCCAAGACTCAGAGCTGACAACACAGCTGTAAATTCAGTGCAGTCTCATTCCACTGCCTATCCCCAGGCTTTCCTGCCAGCCCATGAGACAGGCTCCTGGCTGCCCTGGTTTTTTCATTCTTAGCTTGAAACAACTGAGAGCACCTGGTCTGGGGCAGAGGAGGAGCCACATTAAGCTGAGTGCCCAACCTGGAGTGGGAAGAACGCTGCTCTCCACCTTTCTGCACACTAAAGGTTGTGAGGCTGTCATATAATTTAATTTGAAAATATTTCAGCTATAAAAGAACTTTTAGAAAACAAATTTTTTTCAAGTGAGGAATCTACACCAGAGTCTTCTTTTTTGATGTCTCCTGCTGATTGCAAGAAACCTCCTGAAGAAATCAGTGCCTGCAGCTCACCAGTAAAGAGCTGGATCAGGACTGCCAGAGCAAGGGACACTGATTACTTTTCCCCACCACTTGGGAAGGGGATATCTCATGGAGCTGCAATGTGACCTTTGATTTTAAATGTTTTCTCTGCTCAAGCTTTTCCCTATTACTGAACTATTGATTGAACTGTGTGATTAAACTATTCTCATTTCTAATCACTCTGGTGAGGCTGAGCTTGCAGAGAGCAGCTGCAAGGACCTGCCAACCATGAGCTGATGATGCTCTAGCATCTCTGGGTGTCTGTACAGGTGTGTTTCTATCCCAGTGCTACAGTCTTTGCTTTTCTTCATTTTTCACTCAAGGTGTTTGGTGTTTTCAAGCCAACCCTTCCTTTGCTCTCCTCAGCCATTCATCCCAAGAATGGAGCTGCTGTCTTAAAGAACTGTATGAATGGCTCTTCAGGCAGATGTATCCCATTACAAGTCAGGAGCTCTTTATTTCTCCAGGTGAGGAAGGAAAAGGTGGCAAAATATTCAGGAAACAGGCTAAAGAAAAAAAAGGGGGAATGAAAGAAAATCCAGCCTGTGCAATAAAACCATTTTAAGGCAATTATCTGGGAAGAAATAGAACTGCCAAGGATATTAAAGCTCTCATGCACCTGCTAATCTTTCCTGATAAAGGTCTGACTGGCTAAACTAATAACACTATTAAATCTGCAGCAATTGCACCAGAGGCAGCCCAAGGAGCTCACAAAGCCACGTGCCTGCAGGAAGAGCATTTCCAGCAGGTTAAGTGGTCCCTGCTCCTGAGATGTCAGGATAACTGTTGGGTGGCTGTGACTCAGAAACCTCCCTAACTGCCTCCCTCAGCTGAGAACTGAACCCAATTTCTTACGGCTCCATCCAGCACTTTTGCTTTTTCAGACTGTTCTTGTGGGGCTCTGGGCAGCACAGGAGAAAACGAGAAATTCCCACAGAGCCTGGATCAGGATTCACAGTGGGCTGACTCAAAAAGTCTCCACAAAGTCTGGGATGTTCTTCAAAAGCTAAAGGCAGAGCATAAACTCTGGCAGAAGTGCATCAAGAAATGGCAAAAATCCTCCTCTGAGATCCTTGTGGCAGGGGCAAAATGAACTCTGGCAGAAGTGCATCAAGAAAAGGCAAAAATCCTCCTCTGAGATCCTTGTGGCAGGGGCAAAGCTGCAGCCCACTCCTCCCCAAGCTGGGGGACAACAAGCTGGGGTGGGAC
The DNA here is from genome assembly GCF_036169615.1 of Heliangelus exortis. Classification (NCBI taxonomy): domain Eukaryota; kingdom Metazoa; phylum Chordata; class Aves; order Apodiformes; family Trochilidae; genus Heliangelus; species Heliangelus exortis. The sequence continues at coordinate 8,640,452 of NC_092438.1, read as the reverse complement.
AAGCAGTCCCATGAGGTCCATATGGTGACCCTGGCAGGCTGGGGGTGCAGAGGTGCATCCAGGCAGCAACCAGAAAGGATGAGCCAAGAGGTTGTGCAAACATTTTTGATGCCATGGCCCCAGCAGGTTCCCCAGTGCCTGGCAAGGTGGCGGGGATGCTGCCTGCCCTGCAGGGAAGTGCTCACAGGGTATCTGCTGCCTGGAAACACGCAGCTCCTGCTTCTCTTTCATTCCCTTTCCACCACTATTGACTTAACCGGAGTTTTTTCTGATTTATCCCAGCAGGAGATTAGAGTGAAGCCCCCAGTGAATGAAATACTGTGAAGGTGAGGCTGCTGGCACATCAGCTGCTGTAATTCCACAGACTTAATGGATCTACTCCCAGTTTACAAGTCAGAGATGGATCTCACCAGAGGCTGAGTACAAAGGTGTCATTTTTACAAAGTCAAATTTATATCTGAAATAAACACCACATTAGATCTTTCCAAGAGGTCTGAACTACAAGGTATTTCATTTTTCTCCCTGCAGAAAGGTGAAATTCTCACTAATGTTTTCAGGTTACCTTCAAGTCTCAAGGTTAGTTATTTTTCAGCCATCTGCTTGTTCCACAGGGCCCCCAAAAAAGCCAACTGTATCCTCCAGGGAGCCCTCCAGCAATTTGCTGCCAGGGGTATAAAGCCCCCTCCTGAGGCTGCCATTTGCTAGGAACAAGGCAGCCTGAAGATGTGCAGCCTCTTGCAGCAAAAATTAAGATAATGAAGAATAAATAGGTTTAAATCGATACGAGCTTTTTCTTGTATACTTCAGAATTAGTTAAAATTTACATATAATTCCCATCCAATAATGATGTAGGCATACCAAGTTCAAACCACCCTCCAAAAATCAGGGAATATCCAGGTGACTACAGGCTGTGAATGGAAATTCATGGCTTAATCAATATCATGTCACAGGGGACCAACTGCAGGAGAGTGAATTGGATCCACACGGACACACATCCCAGAGGAAAACCACATCCACAGCAGCCAGATGTCCACACCTGCAGGCACCTTGCAGGAAAACTGTGTAGGGTGGGAAAGTCTTTGCTCTCAAGTAAAATGACAAAATATTCTTGATCTAATCTCCCCAGTTCCCATCCTGAAGTCCAGACAGGACAGCCCAGAAGCCAGAAAACTGTCAAAATTGTCACGGTAACAGCAAAGTTTTTCTGGGAGGCACAATGCCAGGACTCCTAGCAACAGCAAACTCTTCCCCAGGCTTTGGCTCCATCAAGCAAAAAGTGAAACTTGGGAAAATGGGATGGGTGCTGGGGTTTGGGCAGTGGTAACAGAACCACTACTCTTTCTCCAGGACCAAAGGAAGCCAAAAAAAAACACCACCAGGACACTCCAGGTGTGGTTGGCTTCAAGGCTACAACCCAACCAGAGAGCAAGCCCTTAAATTTCTTATCTGCAGACTTGAAGCTATCAAGCTAAGCACTAAACCAGGCAGGGGACCAGAAGAATTCTTTGCTGCCTGCTCTTGTAACATGGAAGTGTGGCCAGTAAGCTGTAGACTCCTCTGAAGGTGACAATCAGAAGTGACTGGAGGCCACGTCTGGAGGAATGGCACTTTTTGATGAAGGTCCATATCCTGCCCTGTGGGAGCTGAGATTTGCTCTGCTAGTGAGAAGGACTCAAAAAGGGTGAGAAAGAGAAAATTAGAGTTTCATTTTTGCTGATACGCTCAAGCATGTTTGGTCAAGCAACCTTTTCCCATGGGAAATGTTCTGATAGATTCTTGTTGGGTGGTGTTGGTTGGTTTGGTTTTTTTCCCTCCCAAGTCCTTTCTCAAGTGTGAGAAAAGTTAAGCTTTTTTAGATTATTATTATTGCTTGGCATGCTATGCTGGTATAAGAGGAATCTGCAAATAAAGAGGTGAGATGATTGGAGTGTGACCCTGAACAAAGAGCTGGACACCAAGAGTTGAGCACAGCTTAGATTGTGAAGCAGCAAGAAAGAACACAGATGAAGCATCCTTTGGTGAGCACACATCTGTACCTCCTCTGTTAGAAGCCCTCAGAGTGGAGACCACATGAATTTGCCTTCTCCCATGCCTTTCCTGTTAGCACATGTTGGTCTCCCACTCATCCAGGGGAAGGGGTGGCCCACTGGCTGTGACAGTCCCTGCTGTCCTTGCCATGGTCCCCTCAAATGGAAAATGCCAAGGGGCTCTCCCCATGCCACCCTTGTACCACCACACAAGTTGGGATTTGATCTCCCTCAGTCCTGCCACCCCCTCAGGAGATGCTGGGACCCTGGGACCCCCCCAGGAGATGCTGGGACCCTGGGTCCACAGCCCAAGGTTTGGGTCCAGGAAAGGATGGGCTGGAGCTGCACTGACTCCCCTGCAAGGCTCAGGTGCTCAAAAGAAATGCTATCTGCATACATTTGAAAGCATGGTTATTTCATTTGTCCTTTCTTTGCTCCTATTTTTATTGCCAGCCCTTCAAATTATACAAATGAGGTTCTCTCTTGTCTTCAGAGAGTCCATGCATTAACCAAAGTATTAAAATATACTCCTAATCACGGAATCTCTCTCATATATATTTATAGGCTCTGAATTACTGGCATTAATGCAGAAGTTGTTTCAATGCACTTATCTTTTCCCACTGCTTCTATATCCAAAACATAGAGCACACAAAAGATAAACACATTGAAACTACCCCCCCATTAACACATCTGCCAGCCAGTAACAAATGCAAGGAACAAATTTACAAGGAGAGCCAGGAAAGGCTGTAAACACAATTACAGTGATGTGTCTCCACCATTGTCTGATCATTAAGGATGACAATAAGGGAATTAAGTGTTATTCCAAGACTCTGGCTACTTGGGGGCTGTTTCCAACACGTGAAGCACTAAGCAGACAAAAAGAGCAAAGTAAAAAACCCACAGTGGCCAGGGCATACAGACTGGTTTGTCACCTGCAGGAGCCTCTCAGAAATACTGGAGGGGGCAACCAATAAATAAGGAGGGAGTTAGCCTGTATTTTCCATGGTCACACCCAAATTACTTCTCATTTCAGAGAGAATCAAGACACCAAGAACAGCCCTCAGGCACACTCTGCAGAGGAGGGGGTAGGTCAGGATGAAGATGTGCAATGTTTCTCAGCACCAGCAGACAGAGCCATGACCCACTCCAGCCCTTCCGTCACTCTCAAGCTTCTAAAGATGTGCTCAGCCCTACCTCAGCCCCAGTTTGGTGCTGTTTTGACAGATAAAACTCTGCCCTGGAAAGATGCTGTGGTCCAGATGCCTCTCTGAGAGCCACAAGGTGGTTGCAGACCATCTCACAGCCTCCAGCAAGTGTGGAGCCTTCCCTCTAAAAAAGTCCCCAGCGTGATGGAAAATGACCTCTGCTATGTCAGATTCAATCAGCTGCCCTGGCAGGAATCACTCCCACAGCCACACAAAATTTGAGGGATGTTACAAGGAAAACCTGACCTTCAGCATCAATAAGTAATGTTGTTAAAGCTGACTCCTTAGACATTAGTGAGACTGACTGCTGCCCCCCACAAGATGCATCAATGCCAAGTGCACCTTGAGTGTCTCTTAGCCAGAAGTTACTGTAGGTAACCTCTCAGTTTTTTCAATCAAAAAGCAATCACACTCCTCCCTTTACCATGGCTACTGGGGTTTAGTAATCCCCTCATCACCTATTCCAAATTGAGCCTGAAATACCTGTTTCCAAAGACTGAAAGCTCCAGTCTTTATTAAACTGCAAATATCTGTTACTCACTCAGACAAAGCATCTTCCAGTCTGCACGTGGATAAACGTTCCCTCCTCCAGATTGAAGCGTGGTGGGATGGGAAGGGCAGAGAAGGTAAATATTTAAACAGCCTGCAGAAGGAAAGTCATGCTCTGAGACCCAGAAAACCAAATGCTCCAACAAGTGACATGTCCAACAAAAAAGCAAACAAAGGATCAAGAATGAAATATTGCACCTTGGCCACAGGAAGCCTTCCCTTCCCTTTTTCCGCCTTTTGCAGAGAAGTTTAAAGCCTGAATTATCAAAGCTACAAAGAAGGTGTTCTCATTTTGGGGCTGATGCTGCAGAAGCCATCGAAGCCAGGAACAGAGCTCACCATTTGTGTCTTTGCTGTCAGCTCTGGTTACAAGAAACGAGCTTACTGTGAGTTTCAAGCCCAGCCAGAGGTAAAACCAAGAGCAGATCCCTCAGTGCCTGCAAAGGTGCTGCTGAGGAGTCTGAAAGCAGAGACCTAAGACTCCTCAAGATGTGACCCAGGATGCTGAGCACTCCCTTGCAACATTTCCTCTCCAGAACCACTTGGTTCACAGGGTTTTTCTAACACCAGATTCTGGCCCAATACAAAAACTGAACACTGACTTTTACTCAAAAACCACGAAAAGCCAGGGTTGGACTTGATGATCTCTGAGGTCCCTTCCAACCCAGCCAATTCTATGATTCTATGAAATGATATACATTCAAACCTAAATGATCACAATTTGGGTTTTGTTTTTTTTTTTAATAAGTATTGTAAATATGATGCTAAATAGATTACATGACATAAGAGAAAATTTAAATGCCTTTTGGGGTAATATTCAAGATCTGGGGAAAGCTCTTTATGGAGGAGGAAGGAAAAAATTCTGCTTCACAGTGAACCAGGTGAAGCCCTGGAAGGACACATAAAAAGCCTCCGATGAGAAACTGCCCAAACGAATGCACTACATGGTGGCACCATCTACTGGGTGTCAAAAGAAACAGCTGAGAAATAGAGGAACTGAAATCAAGAGTCGTTTGTTGTAGCCAAGAGACAGCAGTGAATGGTGCCTGGGGAAATGCAGAAGAGGTTGTGACATGGGACTGGATGTGCAGGATGCACAAAAGCATCTCCAAAACCCAGAAGAGCTCCTGGCTCCATCTCACAGACTCTTCCCTACCATGGGGCAAAAGGGGAGAGACCCATTCCCACAGGCTCCTTCTTTCTGTAGTCTTCAAAGAAAATAGCAGAGTAGGATACAGGTATTCTCTTTCTGGTGAGGCTGTGAGCCTTTAATGAGCAGACACTATATGAACACTTCTTCCTCCTACATCCAAGATATATAAACCTAAGAGAAACATCCAACTGAAACATTAAGTAACTGCTTTTGAACTATCTTTCAAACCACACAATGGAAAGGCCATGGAGCCAATTCAAAAGAAGGGTTTAAGTTAAACCCATACAATATACACGAAGCCTTTATAAAAGCCCCTCTGCTGGACTTGCCTTGAGTTGATGTGTTTGGCTTTCAACTCACCCACTCCTGGTGTTCTTTGGTGATTCCAGGCCTCACCTTTGGCATGCATGAGACCACCCAGCCACTCCACAAAGCCATGGAGGTGGCCTGTTAATTGTTAAATTGTTTGACACTAATCCAAGGTTTCCACAATGCCACTTTCAGGTATACACCTGGAAATTTTGATGTCTGGATTTAATCTCCCCCATCACAGATTCTGTGGCTCTTGAAGAAGTAATACACTTCTCCATGACATAGTTGGTCCAGAGATCCACAAGATGATATGAAATGAATAAGAATTCATATGTTTTCCTAGGTCTGCTGCTGCAATTTAATACCACATTAGACCTACTGAGAAGCTATTGCTACTTTTATGACCCACTGTGCCCTAGAGACACTCCAGTATCCTGAGAGTGAATTCTGGGACATCAGAAATCATGGATCACTGTATTTTGTCTTGTTCCAGCTCCTTAGGAAGCAACCCAGGATTCCTAGCCCATCTCTGCATTGCACCATGCAACCCAAGGTAAAAAAAAATGCTGTCAAATTAAAAACCAGCTTGAAAGGAATGCAGCATTAAAATTACTAAGCCTCTGGACTCTCCAAAGAAAGGCCATTAAATTTAATTCCCATGCTTCTGAAACTTGTATCAGATAGACAAATTGAGAGGTGTGGGTTTCATTTTTTTTTTTTAATTCAGCTTTGAAAGCTATGGATGCCTCAGCAGAATTGCTGCCTTGCAACCCACGCCTGCTCACATCAAGACTACAGCACCGTGTCTCAGGAATAAAAAAAGGGGGATTTCCACAGGGATTTAGGGTGGAACAAAGTTGTTGATTGTCTTTATGATGACCTGATGAGGTACAGGAATCTTCATTCCACATAAGTGGAACTTAAATTATTTGTAGAGGAGCTGCCTGAACAACCAATTTCTGTGAAGCATGAGGAAAATCTACTTTTCACCACATTTCCCAGATGGAGATAAAAACAACTAGAAAAAGATATTCTGATGGCTTCGTGGTGATTTTGAACTGTAGCTTCTTCCCTATGCACCAGCTTTGTGTCTCTCACAGGTCAGAGACATGGATTTTGTTACTTACATCAACTCTCATTTATGGGGAGAAAGACTTTATCCCTGCTCTGACATAAACCCTTCTGATACCTGAACTTTTACAAACAGCAAAAATGGATTTTGTATAACCTTTAAACTTGCAAAATATTTTTTTTAAATGCACGTAGCAGTGGTTCTATTTTTGTTCCAACCTTTGATGATGATTATATTTTGGGTTCTTTTATTTCCAATTCTAAAACCATGAGAGGGATACTACTTGAGATGATCCAGGTAGCTGCTACAGGGTTATTTTGGTACTTTGCTTTTAAGATAAATAGATAAGGGTAAGCTGGGCTCCACGGAGCTGCACTTTGCAAACTACAGAAAGATAAACAAGGGACTTGTGAAAACACTTGTCAGGAATGCTGTTTATCAGTTGCTGCAGAACCACAGCAGAACAGGGTTTAGTAACATACTTCTTAATACCAATCAATAAAGTAATTGGAATATTTTGAGTGCTCTTTCAAGATTTTCTTTTCATTAGAAATTTAATGTTTAACATTAAAAATATTCTTTCAAAATATCTCAGAGTTGCAGCTTTTTCTAAAACTACACAAAGCCCTGAAATTTCTCCTGCCTTTTTGCAGCCCCTTTGTATGTCTCAAGTTTGTTAAAGCACAGACCACTTAGAAGCCATTAGTCACCTATTGGAATATTTAGGAGGCTGTAACAGCTTTGAAAATCTGATCCTTGTGAGTACAAAGTGTTCGGTGGGATGGGATGGGATGGATACAGCCCCAGATTACTTGGCAGCACAAATACAAAGTGGCAGAAGGACACGGATGCAAATACCATCCTTGAGGCTGAACCAGCCAGAGTGCTCAATGCACCATGCTAGTTAATACCAGACTTGGGCAGACTGATGCCCCAGATGGCAAATCACCCACCCTGGGTGCCTGTCCCTCTAGATGCAGGCAGGATGCTTGTGGGAGGCCTCTTTAGGACAGGGCTTTCTCTCCTAACTTTTTCCTGGCTAGGAAAAGCACCAAGCCATTGCCCAGGCACTGTGATGTTTGCTCCCCGGCAGTTTCCAGGTGGCATTTTAAGGCTACATCTCATAGCAGCAGGAATTCACCTCTTACAGGACCTCTCCCTGTCCATCTTTCCCAGCAAAACCTGGCGATGGGGAAAGGTCCCAAGTCTCCATGCCAGAGATGGCTGTGCTGTGCATGCTGCTCATGCCCTGTTTATAGGAGATGTGACAAGGGACACACTAACAAACAGACACATAGGATGCTCTGTCAGGCTTTGCTCACCTCTGATTCTTCAGCTCCACATCAATCTTCTGCCTTTTCACCCTTCTTGACCAGCAGGGCATTTCTGCATCTGTCATAGTCACAAGAGAGAGAGAGAAACCATCACGGGTCTGGCCTCCCACCTGATAGTTTTTGCCTCCCAGGCAGACAGGGACTTCGCTCTGCTACTGGGTCTCTCTGAACCAGTAGTGTCCCTGCTCTCTCCTGCTGTTTGACAGCCCAGCCTGTGCACACAGAGAGGTCTCATCCACTGAAAACAAGGCAGAGGGCTTTCTCTTCAAAGCTTCAGTCCCACCATCAGCTCCAGCTCTACCAAACACTTGGACAGGAGGTGCTAGCTGCTGTCTGAAGGATGAGGGAACCAAGACAGACCCAGATCAGTAACCGATGGGTTTTTACCAGATGTTCTCCCAGGTCATGGCTGTCTATTCTGCCATTTCCCTTCCCATCCAAACTACTGCCCTTTCTGGTACTCATCTCTCAGATCAGCAAGTCTTTGTTCCTCTCCTTTCTTCACTCTTTCCACCACTGCCTTTTCAGAGATGCAACAGGAATTGCAGCAGTGGAACAATTTAAGATTTTGATTCTGCTGTCAGAAACGAGAAACCAAGAAGTGCTGTTGGCTAGCAATGAGTCTCAGAAGTCCCTAAGCCTAGGCCCCTGCACAACATGGTGTTCCTAAAGTATTTCTGTTCTCCTAGAAAACTCATTCCCGATGGTTTTGCCTCCCCAAGGCCCCAGCTTTGCCCGGGCTGCCGGCTGAGATTTCCAAGCTGGGCACTAGGTGGCAAAACATCCCGAAAAAGAGAAATTCCCACCTCGACCTCTTCGGAAAGGGCTGTGGGAGCTTTGGCGTGTTTTTTTCCGACTCGGCTGAAAAGGCAGGATTTGCAAATCTAATTGCAGAGAGCTCAATAGAGACGGGAATTCATTTGTATTCCCCTCCTACCTTCAGGCAGAGGTATTTGCACACCGGCGGCTGAAGCTCTTTGCTCTCCTGCTGACAGATCCGTGGCCACGGTGCTTCAAATATGCAAAAAACGGTACCGACCGGAACCGAGCCTGTCTTCTGACAGATCTGCTGGCTCCCTGCGATGGGCATGGGGCGAGGGAACGTGTGGCATGTGGCCCATAGAGGTCTGTGACCCTTTTGCTCGGGCAGCACTGTCAGGTTCTCCTACAGCAGCTCCAAAAATGAAGAAAGGATCTCAGCATGGTTTCCCCAACACCTCTCTGTGCCATCTCTGGCTTTCCCCTCTCCTCCTCCTACAGTCCCTTTTGGGGTGGAAAAGGTGCAGTTGCTGCGTTCACTGAGGCAAATTCCCCTGGGAAGCTGGAAATCAGCCCTGGTTTCATGGGAGCTCCCAGGCAGGGGAGGACAATGAGCTGCAGCTGTGTTCTGCAGGGTGCTGAGTGAGGACGCTCAGAGCTTGTTGCTGGGGTAATGCCACCTCTGGTTTTATGGATCCCCATCCCTTAACAGCAGAGGGACAGGACCACCTGTGGAGGAGAGGACACCCATCACAACCTTCCAAATCTTTCTCCTTCACTTTGAAGGGTCTCCAGCCCCACAGATACAGCCTGAGCCTGCAGGGGTTGTCCCATGAAGGAGATTCCCACTGCTCTTTGCTCTGTGTGCAGGACACTCATCTGAACTACATTCTGAGCCTTGCCCCAAACACATCTCCTGACCAGGTCCAAGCAGATCTCTCAGTGGGAATCACCTCTCCTTTCCTCATTAGTGCCAGAGCCTTTCCCTAGTCTGCAAAATCAGACAAAAGATTTAGAACCATGCAAATGAGGCCCAAATATTTAACCATCAGGTTATTGTGCCACAGGGCTGAAGCCTCCACTTGACCCCAAGACCTGTGTCCTTCACTTACCAGTGTGCTTACTGGGCTCTGCCCTGTCCTTCCCACAGCATCCATTGCTCTGGCCAGTTGCAGGGTGCAGAGCAGCTGACTGAAAGTCACTTTCCCCAAAAAAGAGCCAGCTCCTCAGCTCCTTGCTGACAAGTGCCAGCTTCTTATTCCACAGCAATCAGAGCCTCCATGGGACTCTGGGACCAAGCATCTGGCACGGTGGTGTCAGTCATTTCTGCTTTCCCTTCCAAAAGCTCTCCATCCCCCAGCTACAAAACACCCCACACCGTGCTTCACTGCCTGGTGAGTGGGAGCTGGAGTGAACCCAGAGACACCTGGCCTCATGAGCTGCTCTTTCCTCCTCTTCTAGCTCTCGGGATATCCAATTCTCACCCAAACCTCTCCTGACTCTGCACCTCTACAGCCCCTTTGCTCAAATACCCTGTGGCAATTTAAGGTGCAGATTTTGCAGATCATAAAACCAATATTGGCCAAAAGAGGTGACACCAGGCAGGGCCCAGATCTCCAACTCTTGATGCTCTGCTCTCCCAGTAGAATCTATAGGCAAACACATCCCTGCTGCCTTGCTCCAGACAAACTGCACTGGAAAAACTGAGACCACCATTAAGGAGGGGATGTGGGCTGTAGCTCTGCCAGAGCAGGAGACTCTTGAGTGGGCACCTTCAGTCTGAATCCCACATGTCTGCAGGAGCAGTTTAATCCTATGGGAAAGTACCAGAAAAGGATGCTATGCCAACTCCACAGCTTGGCAAATAGAGAGGAAAATATACTAAACAGCTACAACTTCTGAGCATGTTCTCTGTCTGGAATCTGCCTGCAAAACAACTCAAATTTCTCAAAGGGATTCATTATTCAAAACTATTTGCTGAATAATTTCTGTGAGTAGTTGCAGGTCTGAAGCCTGTCTGCAAACAATTCATTAAGAGCATCCAGGCAGGCAGCTATTACTTTGCTCAGACTCTGGTCTGCTTTCCCTAGCTGTGTGTGAATAAATCCAAAGTCGGGCAGGAAGGACAAATAAACATGTTTACAAAATCGGGATCTTGAAAAAAAAAAAAAATTAAAGAAATTGCATCAGCTTAAAATTAGCTGCTTCCACCAACACCTCTAGATACAACTGCAGCTGAAGGAGTTTGGCAGAGAGAACTGGGCACTGGGGGACTGATCCTGGGCTGCCACATCCCTAGGGTGCGGGTCTGTCCTCCAGCTATCCCCATGGTCCCAAGCAAGCAGCAAAACTGGTACTCAGGCAGAGCAAGGAGAGGAGGGGAAACAGGAGCTGCCTCCCCCTCCATCCTTGTAGGGCCCTGAACATCCCAGAAAGAGCTGCCTGCTGGAGGAGCCTGGCACACAACAGCCACCCCTAGCAAATGTCACCAGGCAGCTCTGACAGCTCACATACACATTTGTAGGAGAAGGGACCAACTGGGAGAGTCTTCACAATTGAGGGCTCAGAAAACACACAGTATCACTTGGGTACTGAAGTCACACTCAGGCCATTTTTCCTGCTGAAATCATGAAATAATAAATGTCCAATTAACAGGCAAAGTGGCATGCAAAGAGAAATATTGCCTACAGACAGCTGGCATAGGGCCCAGGGGGTTAGAATAAGAATATTTTATTTGCCTGGGCTTTAGATAAGATACTTCTATTCTCTCTCTTGCTGCCCCTGGGGGTCCTGAGAATATATCAGTTTCCTGGAATAACTTTTCTTCTCCAGTGGTTTTGATGTCCTCTGCCAGCTCCACCAGCCCAAATATAATCTCAAATACTGCTAGACTGAACACAACCCTAATAGCTGGTGTTAGAAAGTAGAGCATCTAACACATTCAAACTGCACTGACTGCAGAACTGAGGCTGTGATGCTCTGTGTGGGAGCAGGGAAGGAGAACAGGGGCCAGCAGCCTGCTTCATTCTTTCAAACAGACAGAGCAGGCAAAGTTAAAGCAGAGGAAAAAAAAAAATCCCAAACCACTCCAGGAATAAAATTATTTGGCAGGAAAACCACTACAGCTTCCAAAGTCATAACCAAGAATGTGCCAATAGGACTAGGCAGATGTCAACTTACCATCAACCTGTCTGGTAAGTTATTAAAATCCAGAGACTATTGAGAGAACCTTGTCTACAGCATTCTGGAGTTAAAGCAAGGCACGTACCACACATCCCTGAAAAACACAGCAGGAAAGGATCCAACTGCAGCCCACTAAACCATCAAGTACACGTGATTTAGATTAAGGAGAACTATTATCAACTAAAACCTCTGTGCCAGGTGTGCAGCAAAGTAAGATTTTTAATGGGTCAGCACCTCCCTACAGGGGAGCACCAGTAGTAACCTAATTGTTTGCTTAACTTGCCCTCCAGTCACAGCCTGGGGTAGTAAACAGCTGAAACCATTTCATTGATGCAACCATTACCCTAAAATGTGTTTTCTGTAATTCTCTGTATCTGTCTGTCCCAAAAGCCTTTCTGAATCCTTGGAAACAAGTTAGTGGTTGGAACCTTAGGAAAATTGGAGGCATCCAGCAGGTAAGTGACTCACTGGAGAGCAGAACGTGACTCAGTTACAGAACTAAGAATGGAAAACTCTTCACCTCGACCTCTCTGTCATATATCCTGGTCCTTGGATACAGCTGTGTTCCTGGTGCTCTCTGCTCTTGGGAAAGGCAGCTCCAAGACATTTACGCACAGGAATAACTGTCTATTAAACTGCTATTGAAAGAGCCCAGAAACGTGACCTGTCGATTCTGTTTCCTTCTTTCCTTTTTTTGTGTGTTTTTTTTTGTTTGTTTGTTTTTTCCTTTTCTTAAGAAATCCTTTCTTTAAATTCTTTTATCTTCCTTCTGTTTTTACTCTTAAACTTCTCGTTTTTTAAACCCTCTCTTCATTTGCAGAGAACTTCACTGGATAAAAACAGGAAACACATCCCTAATAGGTAAAGAGCCCTTAGCATCTCCTGTCTGTTAATCCCTTCACAGATGGTGACTTCCACTCTCCTGGCCCAACCAGAGCCAGAAACAAAAACTCCTCAGAAGCACAGCAAGAAAAACACCTTGTTGTTGAGGCATCCAGGTTCCCTGCCTGTCCAGCAGCAAGGAGCAGCCCTGCTGGGAATGGGGCTGAGGCTGCAAGGGTGCAAACCCCAGAGCTGATCTTCTCTGACCTTCCAGATGTGCTCATCTCCTCCACACCCCTAGCAGGGGGTGAAAAAAAAACCAACAAACCAGCAGAAAAATGAGCATTTTCCCAGAAGTGGGGAATGAATGCCCATTGCCACGAGTCAACACACTCAAAGATATGATGCAGCCAGTCCTGGGTTTTCCTTCCCTTTCCCTGCCACCCTGGTGTGTTTAGGAAGATACAGAAGTTACAGGCCAAGTGGTGGTTGCATTTCCTGAATATAACAGAGCTTTCCCTTCCCATAAACACAATCCCAGTTTCTTATGTCAAGACCAGGATCCTAATGGCAGTTTCACAGCACACAAAGCAAAATCATCTCCAGCAGTACAAACAGTAAAGCTGTGATAAGAGCTCTGAGCCAGAAAAATTCTGCTGAGGAGCTAAATTTCAGCTCCATCACTTTGGGGAGTGAGCTGGTGCCTGCCCAGCAATAGAGTGGGGTCTGCAGACACAGCCACCCACCGGGGGCTGCTCCAGAGACCTGGGAGAGATTGGTGTGAGCTCAGGATTTTGCTCTGTAAGGTGATGACAGAGTGAAAAGGCAAACACAGGACACAACTGGGGAGTGGAAGATGTTTCCTCTCCGCCGGCACCGTTCTGGGAGCCCAGCAAAGCCCCAGTTCTCACCAGTGGAAGTCTGGTGCAGGTGCAAAAGAGCAACCGAGTCACTGAGAACACAATGAGACAGCCTTTTCCTGCCTCTCCTTGACCTCATCCTTTCTCAAACCAAACACTGCTGTTCTTTCAGGGGAGAAATATCCCCCCCGCTGCTTTGGAGCAAACAAGAAAAGAAGAAAAACAAATCCCAATCCAGCTCCTACTATCTTTGGGTAACTGTCTAAAAAGGGCTGAGAAGAGGGATGGCTCAGCACCACGCTCTCAGGCCTCACAGCTGCAGGGCAGAAAGCTGCAGTAGCACAATGGGCTCAGAAATGCTTTGCCAGGGTCAGGCAGATCAAGCCAAACACGTGTGGTTTTCCCCATTTTTCCTGGGAAGGCACCAAATGAGATCTCTGAGGCAAATAGGTAGGGTGCCTAACTCCCAGAAGGAAAAAGATGAGAAGAAAAAGGTTGTCTCCAGCACCCTGCCCACATCGTGCTCCTTCACTAGCATATTAACTCCATCCTGATGGGATTCATCCTGCCATTGCTCCTGATTCCCAGGACCACAGAAAGGCCAGGAAAGGATCCTGCAGAAGGACTTTGCTTGTGAACACATCTGCATAGCACCATGATCTCTATGGTGTGATAACAGGATTGTCCAAAGCAAACACCAGCAAAAACAAAACAAAAAAAAAAAGAAAGAAAATGTCAATCTTAGAGTTAAAAAAAAAAAAAAAGCAGCCAATTCTCTGTGTTCTCACACGAGACAGCATCAGTGCAAAAAGCAAGTCAGAACATTCTAACTAAAATGTTCCAGCAAAGAATCTGTTTCTGGCAACTCAGCTATATTGGAAATTTCCTTCTAATCAGCATAGCTATGGAAAAAAAAAAAAAAAGCTCACACTGACAACAACCTAATCTATACTGAAAGCTATTTCCTGTATATTGAAGGGGGGAAAAAATGCAGAGGGAAAGAAAAAAATCCTTGCCCCTAGTTGTCTTTTTAGCCTAAACTGACAAACTGAAGAGCTTTAGAATTCCAAAAGCAAAGTTTTCAAGCAGGCTCTTTTCCTATTACAAACAGAATGAAAAGCATTACTCTCAAACCTGCAGACTTTCCCAACGTCAGGAACTGCTTCCAAGCACACTGACCTTTTGCTAAGCTCTAAAAAATGTAACAAATGCAAAGTGCAACAGCATCTGGCACCTGCCCTGACATCTTGAATTCACATTCTCATTTGCTGATGAAAGCCACTTTGCATCTTATTTTAAATAGATTTGCTCCCAGAAATCACACAGTAGCCTGGAGTGATGGGTGTGCTGGTGAATCTGGTCCCAACCTGACCTGGTTTTGGTTAGGGGGACCAAGATGAAGGGGACCTCACCATGCAGCATCTTCACCTTTCTGCTCTGCCTCTACCTGGTGCTGTGGAATGGAACAGAAACATGGTTTGTCCTGGCCTTGTACAAAAGGGTTTTGTTTTCAGGCTGGGAAAATCCAAGAATTGCCTCAATTTGGTTGTACCTGTGGAATAACCCCATGAGTTTTACTGCCCCCCATACACTCTTCCCCCAGTTGCAGGTGGGAGGTCTGAAGGACACCTGATGCTATTTTGAGAACCCAAGAAATCCAGAAAGCTCAGAGACATCTAAATAAGAACAGGAAAAAACAACAAAATTGCAGATCCCAATTTTGAAGCAGGGATTATCTTCCAGCCCCACCAACCAGGGACTTGCCATAACCCCTGGATCCATGCAGAGGAACCTGACCAGCAGCCACTCTTCATGTGCTGGGTTCTCTCTTGGGCTGCTAATGGTGGCTGGAACAGGCAAAGAAGGACACAGGCTCAGGGATGTGGAGCCAGAGGGATTGTCCACAGCTTTTAGCAGAGGATGACAGCCCCACACCCAACCCAACATTTGCTTTTCCATGGCAGCTGCACAGCACAAGAAGCCCCAGGACACAGCAGGGGCTTGCTGAGGAGGACTGAAGAATGACACTGGGGTGACAGGGAAGAGTGACCACCCTAGAAGTGACAACCCATTGCAATGTGCCAGCTGGAATCACAGAAACCATCCTTTGCTTACAGGAAACAAAAGGCCATAACTTGGACATATTTCATCCTAACAAAACCCTACAAGTTTAAACATTTCAGACATGTCCACCTGCCTGGGGTCATGGCTTGATTCTGATACTTGGGTTTACATACAGATACACATTCATCCTCAGAATGTATAAGGCACAAGTAAAGACAATCAAGAGCAAGCCTAGGTCATCCTGATCTGAAGCAAGAAGCAGAAGATCTGCATTGCTGGACTGCTCTTGTGTTGCCATGTTATGCCAAGGTGGGTCCCCACTGTGCACAGCACTACCCAGAACTTGGGAAATGCTTCTATACACTCAGTTCATTGATTTCTCATTAGCTAAAGGTCACTGAAAACTCTGTAAAAAGCTTTATACTCTCAGCATGATCACTCTAGGTGACACAGACTTCTGATTTACCCAAAGCAAAAATATACATAGCCTACAATCAATAAGGCATGCAAAGGTTGAGAGGGAGACAGAGAAAGGTGCCCAACAGCATGGGAAAGGTCACTGGCACCATGGCTCCTGCATTTCCATCCCCCATGGACATTGTCCTGCTTCCAAAGCCTGACAGCTGGTGAAGCTGGAAGCCTTCCTGCCCCAGCAAGGAGCACCTTAGCCCACTGCTATGAGAGTCTGCCTCTCACTGACTTCTTGTTTGGTCCAAGCCTACAAGTCCCCTCAGCACTGGCATGAAGCCACATCTATTTCAGATAACCTGACCCCACATCGTGTATCAGAACCCTTTGGATTTTGCCCACTGGATTCTGATAACAATTCAATTATTTGTTTTCCCCTCTACTTTGGCCCTTGCTCCCACCCCTGGAAAAGCAAACAGGGCAGGTCTGGTCTCCATGCAGCAGCATATGACACTTGGTTTCTCAGCAGCCCCTCTCACTCTCACTACATTTACCCACTCTGTCCATCCCCATTTCCTTTATAGATGCCCTCAACTCCCCCCCCCTTTTTTTTTTATCTTTCAGAAACACATCCCCAGCCCTGCTCCACTCCCTGCTGGCCACTCCTTTGGCCACCACTTTCTTTTTGACATCTTCTTGGCTCCTCTCTGTCCCCTGTGCTCCTCCTATGTTTTCCACAGAGACCTGTCCAGGGTCCAAACAAAACAAGAGTCAATCTCAATGGCATTTTGATCCATCCATTTTGAATTCCTGCAACGACAGAGAAATAAACACTAAAACTGCAGCTTGTCTGCCACAAAATGTGGTTTTGCCAAAGCTGCGTGTGATCCATCTGCCTGAGGGATAAAATATAGGATTTGTGGAGGCACTGCCTGGAGGGTCAGGAAAAGTCTCCCTTATTTGTTCAACACATTATTCTGGCAGGGCTGGGAGTGTTCTAATACTGGTCCAGGCTGACAGGTGGATTTGGCACAGCCTGAGGATAAGAACCTGAGACAAAATTACAAACACCTCCATCAGGTGAAAAGCAACAGCCCTGCTACTGCTCACTGCCATCCTCACTGGCTGAGCAGCCTCTACTCAAGGACATTCAGCATTTTCCAAGATAAAGACAGACATTTTGTTCAGAGGAAGAGGATGCTTGGTGTCCCTCCTGCATCCTGAGCTGCCTGGGAGCCAGGCAGGGACAGAGCAGGACTGTGAGCTGTGACCTCCATGCACTTCTGCATCTGAGTTCTGCCCATGGACCTTTACAAGCCCTAGAACTCTCCAAAGGGTGAGGGCTTCCTAAATTTAATGCCAACAGCTTCCAGACTCACCCTGTGGGATGAGAAGTCTGGACTGAGGCAGTTTTCTAATGGCTTTCATTGCCCAGTGCTGCAGCTCTGTTTTCCAACACTCCCACCCAAAGTATTGCTCCTCCTGGAGACCTCCAAACCCCTTAGGGACACAGCTCAAACCCAGGAGCCCTCCAGAAAACAGGTGCCTCCCCCATCTCCTTTATGGGGGACAAACAGAGGACAGCTTGAGTGAGTCAGCAAAGGGCCTACAAAAAAAAAAAAAAAGAAGTAGCACTTCTCATTAAAAACATGCTCCTCAGCTTTGCCTCGTGGTCTGAAGGAGAGAACGTGGTCCATAACATCAGTCCCTGTGTTTATGACACCAGGATTCACTGCCCTGCATCCCCGGGCAGCCTGAGGGTCACCCTCCCTCTCCAAATGCTAAGGACCCTACCAGCAGTGCCCAAACCTCACAATTCAGGTGGCAAGGACACCAACACCTGGAAAGCCACTGAAATAAAAAGCAGTAGTCTCAAGGTGCAAAAAGGTGAGTACAGGCTGGTGAGCATCCCTGTTGATCTGCCCCTGAACTGACCACAGTTCTGTTGGTACAGGAGAGAAGATAAGGCTGCAACTCAAAGCCTCCCAAGGCAAGGTAACACCATCTTCACATGGGCCAGCTGGATTTAAACATTAAAGAACAAGAAAGGCCTCAATTCAAAGAGGTTCAAAGGTTCAGGACACAGGCAGGTGAGGAAACTTCCCTCCCTCCTTGTCAGGGGTCAGGCTGCTGATCTCACATCTTCCCACAGGAATCAGCTACTGCAAGTTCTCTGTTTCTTGTTTTTTTAAAAAATATTTTATTCTAAACCATCCCTGAATGAGACAAAACCACAAAACACAAAGTGGGGCCAGGAGGACAACAAGCCACTGCCACCAGCCAAACAGGAAGGCAACGTGACACTTGAGGGAACATTGGTGGTGCCAGACATGGGGGGCACACTGAGCAGAGATGAAGGGAAAGGAACTGTTGCCCCCCATCATACTCCAGCCCTTTGCAACCCAGAGGCTGGGCACTACCTACAGCACAGGATGCACAAACAGAAGCTCCTGCAGAGCCCCAGCCAGGCTGCAGGCTTGGCTTGTGCTTTGTTCTATCATTTCATGGGGCATCCGTGACAGGAACTGCTGCTGACAGCAGGTGCAAGAGGTGTAACCCTGCTGGCATGGGAACCAGGCTGGGGGGAGCAGCAGAAGTGTCTGCCAGAGTCCAGGAGCAGAAAATGGGTTTCAGATGGGCCACTGGGGAGCAGCCACATGGCCCTGGCTCACACAGACACAGCCACTGCAGTGAGAGGCAGACAGCCCCAGTGCCATTCCCAGCATCTGTCCCGCATCTGCCCAGTATCTGCCCAGTATCTGCCCAGCTTCACTTCCAGCACAGGACCCTGCCCAGCATCCCTCCTGTCCCAGCATAGGGCTGTCCTGTAGCACCCAGGCCAAGTACTACCCAGCTCCTGCAAGGACAAACCTCAACTTCCACAGTCCAAAAGAGATCCCCAATTTGGATTTAATGAAGGGGAGAGCAGAAGAGCTCCATCAACTTCACTCCAGACCCAGTGCACCCATCCTCCTCATCTCTTCTGCAAACAGCCAGGTACCAAAGGCTTTATTAAATTCTGTTGTGGTTTGGGTTTTCATCCCCTCATTCCCTTCACTTTTTCCCCACCCTCCTTCCTTTCCCTAGAGGGTTTATGAGCAAGATGAGGGTGGGCAAGCCCTTAAATTCAAGTACACGACTTACTTGTCAGTCACCACACCCCACACCCTCCCTGGCACTGCTCTGCACCACAGCCACACAGCACCCTGCCAAGTCACTGGCTTTCCCTGCAGGCTGCCACGAAGGTCCAGCTTACATAAGGAGGAACAAACTAGCTTTTCTTCACCACCCTTTCAATGCTGCCATTCATCCCCTGCCCTCCATCCACCCAGTGCCACCTTGAGGGATACAAAACCCAACAGCTAAAATGCTTCATCTCGTGCAAATCCCGGGGCAAACTTTGGTTGTCCGTGGGTAACAGGTTCAGGACTTTTTTCCCCCTAAACCATAACTGAATTAAAGGGTTAAGGCAGAAAGAAGGGAGATGCAAAGGTACCCATGTATTAAGGACACGCTGTACCCTGGCAAAGCCATGTCACTGCTCCAAAAGCAAAGAGCTCTGAGGCCTGACAGTCCTTCCCTGAAGGATGCAGGGGCTGCAGGGCCAGGGCACATACATCCCACTGCAGAGGTGAATCCAGCATCAAACAGCAAGGGACCAAAACTGTTCACTGGTTGTGTAAAGACTTTGGCTCTGACACTGAGCAAGCACTAAAGCTGGTCTCAGTTCTACCCAGCTGGAAACATCTTAGTCAAACCCCAGGTTATTTTTGCATCCGTTCATCAGTTCTGCCTGGTTAGAGACTTCGTGCTGACTTTGGCCAAGTGGCCAACCCCAGGGAAAAGCAAGCCAGGAGGGGAACAGGACATAACTTTGCAGGCTAAGCATGAAATGACAAAGCCAGGTTTATTCAGACACAAATAGGCAGCTTCAAAGCATTTTTCCACCCTTCATAAAATCAGTACTAGCATCATAATCATCTGCACTCCAGGATTTTTTAGCCCTCTTCTGAGTTCAGGCCAGCATGGATACATACTGCCTGCCCTTTCCAATCATTTTGTCATTATTTGTCAAATACCAAATTCCAGCTCCTTTAGAAATCCAGGGGGGAAGGAAGCATGGCTGGTTGAACTTTTTGTCCTTCTCTACACACCAGACACACACCCCCCACCAACTTTTACATCATTAGGACAGAGCAAGAAACCCACAAAAAATTCCCAAAGCCAGAGGCTACATCCCAGTTCTGGCAACCCAGCAGTCTTACCACAAAGCTCAGAGGAGCCTGGATCCCCTTCGACTTCCAAACAATACATCCACAGTGGTGGAAGGGTGGGGAAGGAGAGCTTCAAAAGAAAAGAGCAGCAAGGAACAAGCTATTTAGAACCCAGAGGCCATTCACTGCCACACGAGCCCTCTCCATCTCAGCTTTCCTGCTCTTCCTGGGAAGCACTTTGAAGCGTGGCAATGGGAAATGAGGAGAGAGCCAGCAGCACACAGTGTGCTGGTTGGGTATGGACCAACAAATATAAAAATTTCTTGTATGTCAGAGAAGACTGGACTTGACAGGGTGAAAGATGGAAAATACAGAAGGCAGAGCCCAGGGTGGCCTTCCATATATTCTCCTCACTGCAGCTCCTTGGGTGCCACTTGGACACAGGCAGCCTGCTGAACCTTCCACGTGGGGTGTGCAAGGGCTTCACCATGATGCAGGGCAGTATTAGCACATAATGTTGGAATTTACCTCCTTTTTCCAGCCTAGGATGGAAATAGAGAAGTCAGCTCACTAAAAGTCTCCCCTCTCTAGCCAATGCCCACAGGGAAAGGAGGGCTTTCTGTTCTATTGCTGTTAAATTACAAGGCAGACATAAGGTGAGGGTCTACTCTCACACCACACACAGCAGTTGCTGTGCAGGATTTGCAGCCATTTTTGCACCTTCTCTGCTAATCGCACAACCAGGACCTTGCTGCCAAAAGTGATGGTAACAATCTACAGCCCATTCCTCCTCTGCCCTGGGTGACAGGCACCTTGAAAAGCTGCTCCTGGGCTCTCACCTGGGACAAGCCATGGCCACAAATCACAGGACGACTGTAGTTGGGGAGGTAGCAGCTGGTTTGAAGGGGGAACTGGTGTCACTGGGGTACTGGTTGGAGCATGGCCAAGCACTGGTCAGAGAGGCAGGAAGAGACAGGATCAGATCAAGAGGTGCAGGGGAAGCAGCTGGAAGGAAGTTTGCATGACATCTGCACTACGGTCCCACAGGTACACATACTAAATATCAATTAAATTTAAATTAAAAGAGAAAAAAAATACTTTGCAATGAAAACTGATGAAAAACAAACATGCTGTATCTTTGAAGAGAGAGATGAACCCACCCTGAAGAAATGTAAATGTAGCAGGAAGCAAGAGACTCCTGGGATTACTCATTACAGGAGACAAAAATCTTGACATCGTTCTGTTTTGCAGCAATTAGCTGGTAAGTGGAAAAAAAAATTAATAGAGCAACATTTTTCTATTATTAGTTTCAAATAATGACTCAAACAGGCACTTCCTTCTTCCACAAGGTGTGAAGAGCTAGGCACCAAGACCCTGATCATGGCCTCGGGCACATTTAAACTGCAAATATCTCTGCAGAAATTACAGCAAAGTGAACACAATGAGAAGCAAAGGCTTTGTTTTGAGTGTAACTACTAGCAATTGCTTTTCATTTATAGGTTAACAAGCGTGGTACTGTGTACTTGTTAGGAAAAGCATGGAATGCCAAGAAGATGGAGATGTACAGAGATTGGGGAAGCAAGGAGAGAGAGGGGAAAGGTGGTGCCTGCTGATGGCCTTGGAGAGAAACTGAGCAAAAGGCCACTATAAAGTCTGCCCAAAACACAAGGTTGTCTCCCAGGGCCTGACCCTGGAACCTTAATCTCCAATACCACCCACAGCCTAGGGAAATAATTAAGCATTTCAGTTCTAACAGAGCTGCCTGCCTGATCTGCTAAGCAGACAGTTTTTGCCGAGCAATTCAGAGAAAAATAGAAAAGCAGATTCAGCTGATGAGACACAAAAAGTCTCTCTAAAAGCATTAATTTCCTTTGGGAAGCAGCCCACATGCTCCTAGCACAGTGGGCAACCATCAGTGCTGCAGCAGGTCCCAGCAAGGCAGATGATTAAATCTGCATCAGTCATTTGGTATAAACGGAAAGGCAGCGGATGAGGATGCGGCGTCACGAGCAGGAGCTGGCACTCTGAAAACAAATGAACTTGGAGTTCACCTTGATGCCTGCTGATTTAAAGGAACTTTTCAGATCTTCTTCCAGGGATAAGCATCTGCATCCCTGCCACTTCCCCTTAGACTGTGCACTGGAATAAGGACAAAGCACAGTTCTCACCTCCCCCTTCTGCAAGTGGCTGCAATCTTGCGACCCCTGCTTCTGCCCAAGCTACTGCAGTGTGAAGCCTGGATGCCAATTCCTGGACACCACGTCCATCCATGAGCATCCTCTGCCCATCCAGGTTGGCCACAACCCCCAAGAACTTCAGGCACCATGTCATGGAAGATACTCCACACCAGCAAGACATACAGGGACTGAGGAACCTCAGCTTTTTGGAGAGCAGAGTCCTACCCCCACTTTGCCAAAAGCTGAAGCAGTGCAAAAGTTCTGTGTCGGCCACCTGCATGTCCCGAAACACCCCACAGGGCCTCTGTCACTGCTCCCCACTGCCATTTCCTTCCTGTGATCCTGGTACCACCCTCACCAGCCGTGAGTGATGTGTGTCACCAGAGTGCTGGTATCCTGCCAGGGCTGTGTGGCAGAGTCAGGAACTGACCCAGCTCAGAGCCAGCACCACCAGATGTGGCTGAAGGCACCACCACCAAACCCAGCTCCCAGAGAGATGTGAGTGCTCAAACCTCCAAAATGGCAGCCCTGAGACAACACACAGAGGCAAGTGGATAATTTCTTGGGTTTTTTTCTTTTACTTTTCTTTTTTTTTATTTATTTATTCCTTCCCTTCCTTTGCCATGACACACGCTTTGTATTAAATATTTTAAATATATTAATTTTTAAAAAGTATTAATAAAAAGCCACTGAAGACACAGCTGGCAGAGTGACCAAGGGCAGTGACCCATTACAAAACATGGGGACATTTACAAAAAAACAAAAAAACCAAAAAAAACCCAACCCAAACCAAAAAACTGGCATTTTTTGCATATGCACAGCTGGCTGGAATACCCTGGACTCTGGCATTATTGCAAAAATGGAAGGGGAAGCAGTAGAAAAAATATATTCCATTGTACCAACCTGTATGGGGAAGGGAGTTAAGAGCAAAAACGAGGAGGAGGCTTTAAACATTTTTGGTATTTCAGATGTTCCCTCCCACACCCATCACCCAGTCATTTCTAGTCTTTAAGCAAGTTTTCTGGCTTGGGGTAGCCAAAGAGTACAAAATCTGCTTCGTAAAGCTTGTAGAGCTGCTGCCTCCAAGCCAGGGGGATATTGGCAAACCAGTTCTCTTCCCAGCTGCTGGCAGTCCTGTTCCGGTAGCTGGGGGGAAAGCGAAGCAACCTGTCCACTTTGAGGAGCTGCAAGAGATAAGCAGCATCCTCATCCAGAGTCTCCAGCTTCCCAATGAAATCGTAGTCTATCTGGCACGGGTGGCACAGGCGGTAAATCTGCCGCCAGTGCTCATTGAAAGGAACCATCTTCTCTGTCCTAGGATCCAGCAAGTACTGGATGAAGTCAGAAAAGGAGACTTTGAGGCCCGCCCTGAAGGCCTCTCGAACGGATTTGGGAAGGTTGGTATGGTTGGAATAGAGCTTTAGCATGGGGATAGCAAAGCGCTGGTAGAAGTCCTCGTTCTCCAGCTCAAATTTGCTGCGGAAGGCGGAGATGAGGCGGACGAAAGGGTCCCGTACGAAAAGGAACTTGGTGTACTTCTTCAGCTTGATCTTCATGAGGTGCCTGGAGAACTTCCCATAACGGCGCCAGAATTTGTTGAAGGTCAAGTGGGTGCTGGTGTTGTGGACGTGTTCCCGGGGGATATCCAGAGGGTTCCGGTATGGGACCCCCTGGTCCAGCAGGCTCTCACTAAGCACGATCATCACCCGTTTCCAGTTGGTGCAGGCAACCTTGGGGACATAGCAGTAGATGATGCCATGGCGGTCATCAACGATCAGGTGGTTGAGCTCATAGTTTGGGATGTCGTCAAAGGAACGCTCCTTGGTGGAGAAGGTGAAGCTGGAATTGGCACAAAACTCACGCAACCTCCTCTGCCTCTCTTTCTGCAGTTTCTCTTGGTCCAAGGTGTTCCTGTCATTGTGAGTAGACCAGTCGTAGCCCCGCACGTTCTCCTCCAAATTGCTCACCACAGGCTTGGAGGAGCCCTGGATGAGGAGCTGCTCGGGTTTTCGGGGGATCGAGCTATTCTGTTTCAGGCTCGAACTGAGGAGCTTTGCCAAAAATTCATCCACATCTGGCAAGGCTTCCCAGTCTTCACCTGCTGTGATACCTGGTGAATGAGGCCTGGAGAAGGACGTATGCAGGTAGAAGTGAGCTGTTCCCACGTTGTCCCAGTACACAATGATCAGGAGGATCATGAAGATGGAGACCAGCACCACAGAGAGACGGAGGAGCCGTGCTTTGGTCATCCTGACACCTTCTGTGATTGCTGGCTTTCACCTGGATTCACCTCCGGCTTCCTGAGTGAGGCTTGGGATCCAGCATGGTGCTGCAGACCAGAAGCCTAGGAAGGTACCAGAAAAAAAATTAGTTGAACCCTTAAGCACTCTGATTTGGTGAGAACGACCTTGCACAATTCAAGACTCATCATGGGGCTGACCCATCTTTTTCTGGAGAGCTGTGAGAGCCTGAAGAACCCATACAGAACCCATGGAGAAGAGCTGACTGGCCAAAAGGAGGCGTAGTGTGTTGCAATTTTACCCGTTTCCATAGCAATCTTGGTTGTTTTGTCAATCTCAAGCATCCGGAGTCATGTGATTGCAAGAAAGGCTCTGTCTTCATTCAAAAAAGAAATAAAATATGAAGACCTCAGGCACAGAGTTTAGAGAGGGAAGTTTGAAAGTATTAAAAAATGCAACTTCATACAGAAAGTATGCAGAGCCAACTACCTTTCACACTTCTTTTATTTTTAAACATGTCTAACACAAAACAAGAAGCAGGGCTCAAACTACAGCTTTTGTTTGTGCTATCACACGTCTCATCTCCCCATGAAGATGCTCTGTGCTGAAAACAAAGACCTTACTGGAGTTATGAAGACATAGCTGATGATGCCATTGCCCCAGTGGCTACAGCAAGGCCCTGTTGAGAGAATATCACTGACCTGAATGCACCACCTCATCTAATCAGTGTGAATGCCCCCAGCAGATGTCACCTCCATGACTTTTCTTAGTAGCTAACTCATTCTGTCAAGAACAGAGATTACAGTTTTCCTACAAAACCCCCCAAAGGGACATGGCCACAATAAAAGCCACACATCAATAAAAATCTAAAGGAATGAATACTTTTAACTGAATGATTTCTGAGATTAAGGATGCCCTGGTAAATCTGTGTCCATAGGACATCTTTTCCTGGTTTAACATAATTTTTATTTCTCTCACACTCATCCTTAACTACTCTTGATCACCAACAAGAAGCAAGAACTGTTAAAAGGATAACACAGAGATCTTTTCTGAAGGGTGAAGCAGGTTTGATATGGTTTTTTTTGTTTTGTTTTTTCACACCAGCCAGTCCCATCTTTTCACTGCTATCTGCTTCCCTGCTGAGTCCCAGCCTCCTTCCAGCAGCAAGCTCTTCAGGGGAGATTTGTCTCCCCACTCTGCCAGAGAGAGGGAGGAATTCAGTGTAGCTGTAGCTTAACACATGGCTTTGGTCTGCAACACCAAACTGTGTTACCTGGAGCCAGGCACACGAAGAGGAGACAGAGGAAATGCAGACATAGCCCTCTGCACTCAGTGGAGCAAGAAGCAGGTATTACTCAGCAGTAACTCTCTATATTCAGCAAGTCATGATGAGGATGGAGCACATCTAAGAAGAAACACCCAGAGAGATGAGTATGGAGTTAAAGAGAGGGCAAATTACATTTGTGCGTCAGCACTTCAGGCCAAGCATCTTGGTCCAACAGCAGAAGATAATGGAGTGATGCTGCCAAGCCTACTGCTTGGCACATCTCTGGGTTTGCATTTTGCCTGAATCTGTTCTTGCTTTCAAGCTGGTTTGCTGTTCAGGGCAGGGACTGCTTTCTATTCTGGATGAATAGGGTGCCCACTGTGCACATCATTCCTAGCACGCTGGGTTTCCAATGGTGCTCAAGACTTTCAGGCTGGCTGGAATGCAGCAAGCCCAGAAAGCTGCACAGAGCCTGTCTTTCTGCCATCCCCATACCCAGCAGCTTCCACAGCTTCGGGCAGTGCAGCAGCCTCCAAGCATTTCTGCAAAGTCATCCCACCCCAACACAGACAGCTCGACCTCTCAGCAGCAGCAACACAAGCAAATGAAACGCTGTGTGTGGCACATGCATTCCTGGGGCAAACAGGAGGAGAGCTCTTTGTCAAAGCCACCACCATAATGTAGCTCTACCGAGAGCACCCCAAGGACTCCAGACTGCTTTCCAGGACACAGCATGCAGGCCTGCCCAAGCTTTTGGCTTCTCCAAGACACACAGCAGTGAGCAGCACGGAATCGAAATGATTCCACTTCTATTAACTCTACCAGTGCCAGAGAGGAACCCTGAAAAAAGAGCAATAACACAGCTTAATTCTCCCTCGCAAGAAAAATGCTACAGAAAACAGAACTGCTCTGTTGACCACGATACATCCTCTTCCTGAACACTTCATAAAAGACACCAGACTAAAAGCACAAACCAGAAGTCTCTGTGCACATCAGAGGGAACATGCTTCCATCCTCCCCTTGCCAGAATCAAAAGGAAAAGCCTCCAGGAGGAGCCAAGAATTTACATTCAAGTTTAACCCAAAGTCACCAGCCAATATGAACGAGCACCAGGATCCACACAAAGCTGCTTCTGTGACATGACGCCAGCAAACTGGGAAACTGACCAAGTGCTAAAATCATCCTGCAGAGTGCCCTCAGCAGCCACCCCATGATCATCTCTAACCTTGAAGCTGGCCTGGGTGTGAACCAAGGATTCTTCTCTCCATCCCAGAAAGAAAGATGCTGAGTTTAAGAAAGATGCTGAGGTCACTGGTCCCACCCTCTCCTATCACAAGCAGCCCCATGGCAAATAATCACATCTCAAGCTCTCACTTAAAACCAGAAAAGAGGGATGTGTCCACAGCACTCTTAGCACAAAAGCTAAGATGCAGCTTCTCAGGGACTTGGAAACCTTATTTGCACTTCACAGCCCCAGAGTAACTGTTCATTCTCACAGCAAACAGCAGCTTAACTAATTCTTGTTTCCTTCTTCCACTTTGGTCAGCTTCGTGCAAAAACTACGTTCTCTCACATCCTCTCTTTGCAGAAGAAAGTAACTCCAGCCTGCTTACAGGAGCAGTAAGGCCTACAGAAAAGAAAGGATCTTGCACACAGGTATGTACCAGAGACAGGGAACAATAAGCCCTTTCTATGGCCAGTGATGGTTTCGAAGGGTCTGTGCCTCCAAAGGCTTGGGTGCAGATTCCATCCCTTCTTGCTCTGTGTTCCCCAGGCTTATCCCTCACCTGACTCCCTGAGGACACACACAAGGAACACATCAGGCACTAGGCACCAGCTCCCAGCTCACCTCTTCCAGCAGCCACTTGTTTTAATACAGAAAGATAAGGGTTTTCTGGTACCTTCGCTCTGCCTGATTCTGAAGACAGAAAGAGATGACATGAGAACTTGTAAAAACAACAAAAAAAAAACCAAATTGAAATGGTTACTTTCCCTCAGGGCACCTGTATTCACACCAGCAATCTCTACCCATGCAGCTTTCTTTACCAAGGTACACACCTGCTATCAGTTCTGCTTAAGGAATAAGCAGGTCCTAGAAAAGTGGAACTTCTGCAGTTGCAGGAAAAGGAGCTCCCATCACCCATAGCAAACCAATGAATCATAGAATCATAGAATCATAGAATAGGCTGGGTTGGAAGGGACCTCAGAGATCATCGGGTCCAACCCTTGATCAACTACCGCCACAGTCACCAGACCATGGCACTGAGTGCCATATCGAGTCGCTTTTTAAATGTCTCCAGGGACGAAGAGTCCACCACCTCCCCAGGCAGCCCGTTCCAATGTCTGATCACCCTTTCTGTGAAAAAATTCTTTCTAATATCCAATCTGATGCTGTATCAATAACCAGAAACTAATTCATGCACTTGGCAATCACCCAATAAATTGCTTCTCCCCAGCTCTCCCAAAAGCTAGCACCCTTTGCAGAGCAGGGAAGTTTTAACCCTTGTAATGACATCAGCAATCATAGGAGTATAAGTGCTCAGTGTAAGCAAAAAAGAGGGCTTGCATTGCATATTTTACCCCAACTTAGCACACACGTGCTAGAGACCAGCAAAAGAACATCCTAATCTACAAAGCTAACTCAGTACCTTCCCTCCCAGCACTGCCACAAAGCCTGGTTTGTACAGGCTTGGCAGCACTGGTCACCTCTTTTTTAATGTCCATACTTGGAAGTTGACTCAATAACCCTATTTCTAAGATTTCCAGAAGGAAAATCCCAAAACACACCAGGTCCTGTTAGCTCATTATCTCTGTCACAAACTTCAAGCACAGCCTTACAAATACAGGGGGAGTCTCAGTAATAGATATACCTGTGTCTATACATCTGCACACCCACTATCGGGGCCAGAAAACCCCAGCACATTTCTTCTATGTCAACGCAGGGGCAAGAAATCAGACCCTGCCACTCGCAGCACCAGCGATTGCTTAAAAAAAAAACAAACCCTAACACCTCGATTTAAGTTTTCTACTGGACCTAAGTTCAGCTCTGCACTGAAGTTTAGCGCATGAAGTTGAAGCGGGGTAATTCCGCTGCCGGCCGTCTCTCTGAAGCAGCGTTTAAAACGTCC
Source organism: Heliangelus exortis (assembly GCF_036169615.1). Taxonomy (NCBI): domain Eukaryota; kingdom Metazoa; phylum Chordata; class Aves; order Apodiformes; family Trochilidae; genus Heliangelus; species Heliangelus exortis. The sequence goes on along the minus strand of NC_092438.1, from coordinate 8,611,678 downwards.
TCAGAACCGCTGCCCCGAGGGGGCTGTTTCCCGGCTTTGCTTTCGTAGCCGCTCCCGAACCCGGAGCAACGCAGACTGCGGAACCCCCCGGCACAGGCAGCAACCCTCAGGCCCTGCACCGGCAACCAAGAGGAGGGTGGAAAACCCAACGTTTCACGATTTGGAGAAGAGGAACAACCTCGCAGAGCCGCCCATCACCCCTAAGCGCCCACGGACCCAATCCCAGCACCGCCGAGGCGCGATGGGCCAGGCTGCCCGCCCAGACCCGGGTCCCGCCGAACCGCCCGGCGCTGCGCCCTACCTGGCACGCTGAGCCCGCCGGGGAGAGCGGAGGGAAACGCGGAGAGGCCGCCGTGCCCCGACCGCAGCTCGAAACTGGAGCTGGCCCGGTCCCGGAGCCGCAGCGGGGCGGAACCCCGCGCCGGGACAGCCTCACCCTCGCCCCGGGCAGCGCCTCCGCCCAGCCCGACCCCTCGGGCACCGACCCCCGGTGGTCCCCGCCCTGTCCGCAGGCACGGACCGACTCCACCCCGCCATGGGCGGCTCCGCGCTCACCTCTTGCCGGGGCAGCGGAGCTTTCCTCTTCTCCCTCTTCTCCTTCCTCTCCTCCTCTCACTGCCGATCTCCGTCCCGCCGCTACCCGGGAGCCGCCGCCTCTCGCGAGACGCCGGGCACGGGGGTCCCCGAGGGGCCGTGGCGCAGGCGCCGCTCCGCCCGATCCCGATCCCGCTCCGCCCGGCCCCGCTCCGCTCCCGCCGCTTCTCTCCAGCGGCCTGGCATCCGTTCCCCGCCCCGGGCTGCCGATGGGGCTCCGGGCCCTGAAGACAACCGGAGCCGGGTCTGCAAAGCCGGTGGCGGAGGGGGATGCCCGGGAGCAGAGGGGCTTCCCGGCACCTGGGGGCAGCAGCCCCGGCTCCGTCCCACACGCCGAAGCGAAACGGAGACCCCTGTAAAAAAACGGGGGTGACAAACGATGCAGAGAGGACTCTCCTCAAAGCTCTCTGAACGGGGCTGCATTGCCAGCCCTCCGCCCTTCAAGCAATCATGGGAAGAAAGTTTAACCTGAGACTCATTCCATTGCTTATTTCAAGTCACTACAGGTTGCCGGTAGCCTGCATGGGCATTTAATTTCCCTGCAGATTGGGGGCCTGCAGAGATCAGAAACCCCCCTCCAGCACCTGCCCTGCCCCTGGGACAGGACAAAGAGTAAGAGTGAGCAATGGATGCGGTGGCAGTAGTCCTTGTCCCGAGATGCATGCAGCATCCCAAGACCAAATATCACTGCTTGCTGGAGCTCCCACTTAAATATAGGCAGCTCACAGCTGCTCTGTAGAAAATAAGAAAAAAAAAACCCACAGCCTTTTGGGTTCTAGCCCAGCAGTCTTAGAAGCAAAGTAGAGATAACAGAATACAGCAAGCAGATAGAAAATGCTGCTTGGAAAGCTCAGAACACTTCAAGCTCCCTTTGCTACTCTTATTGTCTGTGACCTAGAACAATCAAACCAAGCCCTTAGCATGGTCCCACTTTGTGCTGTTGGGCGTCAGCCTCATCTCCAGCAATTATTGAAGCTACAAATGATAACTCGCTGATTCCACCTCTGGGATACCTATTCCCAATTTTTACATTTATTAACAGACTTAAAATGTGTGGTTTACAAACAAGGACGTTAGCACATCACGTGGCTCTGTACTTTTCACAACACTCGTGGCAAATTATCAAACTTTTTATTACACAACATCCCTTCCAGAAATCCAGCTTCAAACTGAGACGTTTCGCTCAACTGTCCCACTCTGTATGAAATAGCTCCAAACACTGCAACTTTTCATGGTGATTCAGCCCAAAGGTATTTAGTGGAAATGTATATGCTTGGAAAACTCCCATTTTCCCTCACTTTTGGCCCTTCAGTGTTTGAAGGTCACGTGAGGTCTTGTAAATACAGGCTTGGCTCAAGACCTGCTGGCACAGGTTTGTTTTACACACAGCCTGTGCTTATTTTATTTCTGTGTCCTTTTTTATATCTTTGTTTATCTGAAAGCGTCAGCTCCCAGGGACAAGTGTTCCTGACCCCCTACTTCACCATCACACCTCTTCCTGCTCCTTCCAGTTGAATTAGGAAAATTGGCTGCTTGCTGTACCAGCTACCAGACTTGCATTGCTGCCTCGCCTCAGGGGTTTAAGGCATTTTACAAATACAAATAATCTTAGCATCCTCACCCCTGAAGTAAACTATTTCTCATCTTCCCAACAGATAGCAAAGGAAGAGGCATAGAGGAACAGGGAGCACAGCATCACGCAGCAAGTCAGAAAGAGCACGTAGGAGAACTCTTTGCAAATGCTGCAGCTGTAAAAAAATGGATTTTTTTTCATCCATTTGAAAAATGCACAAACTTAACTGAGCTTGTTATCTTAGATTCTCTGGCAGACCTAGAAGGGAAGCCATTCCTCTTTGGGGAACAGAGTCACTATGTAATGACTAGAACCACTTTATCTGCAGCATATTTAAAAAGTGAAGAAAATACTTAATGAAGCCCCTTATGGAGAGGGCTCCTGGCTGGAGACATTTGTTCCAAAAAGAACACATTCCCCACAGTTTACCTCCAGTCTAGCTCTTCTCAGGGTCTCCACCTATCACAATGCTGCTTCTCCCAGCTGCTGTCAGATCTGAAATGCTCTGTAGATGGAAAAGAGCTTGGAGCAATCTCTGCCTTCTCTCCCAGCCAAACATCTGCTCACCCAAACAGCATTCCAGGAACATGTTACACCCCCCAGCTTCACAGCAATGCACAGTGACAGCAGGGAAGAACAGGAAAACTATTTCTCAGGCATTTACATTTGGTTTTAATAGTCAGGGAGCCTTTTGGACACAAGGGTGGCATCCACACTTTTGCCTCGAGAAAAAAGGCTGCTTGGATTCCATGCTGACATCTTCTGGGAGGCAAACACCCCTGAGAAAATGAGGTTTTCCTCTCCTCTTGGACTCTGTTAACACCCTACTTGTCTTAAACTGAATCTAACAGCTAAAAGCACCCAGTACACAGGGAAGACTTGTGGTAGGAGTATGAAAAAAATAACCTACGGCATACAAGGTCCCTCTCCCCACTGCTAGCCTTCGCTTTCAGCATCACAACACAGAAAGTAAAATACATTTTAAAGCACACTCCTCTTGCATCTGCTTCCTCTACTTCCAGCATTCTTGCAATTGCAATCTCTTGGGACCATAGAGAGTTCTGGTCACTTTGATTTAGTCTTTGGCTGGTTCCCCACCCGGGTGACTGCTTGCTGCTTTTGCCGACTGCTGGCACCATCTGCAGGCCCTGCAAGTGAGGGAAGATGAAGTACTTGGCTGAATTTCTCATGCTGGGGTTTGAGCATCGTTGCCAGTCCAAATGGGGAAAGACAGACTGCCATGGGCTGTGGAGGGGTGAGCTGAGCAGAGGCAATAGGATTGACACATCGTCACCTCTGGGTGACGCCGTTGGTGGGAGCAGTGTGTTGTCACATGGCTAACTCAGATTAAACTTTCTACTTCACATATGGATTAGGCTAGGATTAACATTTTTCGAGGTGTTCATATTTTCTCTTCCTTAGAGGGTTTTTTTGGCTAAGAGGGAGATGGAATGCAACTCACTCTGGAACGCTGCCCGTGTCATCTGCTGCAAAAAAATAAAAGGCTTAAAACTTGGCTGTAAAACACCCTTACCCATGTGACTGCTTTCCCAGCTGGTCCATTTATGTTGCATTTACAGCTCTTTAGGTTAAGATTGCAACAGATTAAGTGCTGAAGAACACAGTAGTCCCTCCTGAGCCTGCCAGCCACATGTACTCACCCTTGACTTGCTTCTGGAGGACCCGGTCTTTGACCCCATCAGCTCTGCCCTGCTGCCTGGTGCCTGAAGGATCGTTTTGTTTTGGCAGCACCTCTTGTGGAGTCCTCTCTATCAAAGGCAGGGAGAACTTCATTATAGACAAGTGCACAGATAGAGCACAGCTGAAAAACACTTTGCAATGCATGAGTTGCTAGTTAGCTCACTAAAATGAATTTTAGCATTGTAAATTATAAGTTAACCTTTTAGTAAAAAAACAAAACAAACAAACAAACAAAACAAAACAAAAACAAAAAACAAACAAACCTAATCAGCACTTTCTGAGAGAATAGGGAAGGATTTGGACATCCATGTGCCCTAATCTCACCCTGGCCTTGTGTGTCTGCAGAAAGCAAAGTGACTGAAGCTGACAAATGGTCAGGCTACCCAGCCTCACCTTGGTCTCCTTGCTGAGGCTTGGTTTGGATGTGAACCTGCCTGGATGTAAGGACTGAGCTCAGCAACTTGTTGTATGTGGACACAACTGAACACAAATGCCTCCCCCTAGATTACAGGAGGCAGTGGTCTGCAAAGGATATGCTTTCTTCCCCCTCAGAAGCTGCTTAAGACCTTCTTTAAAAAAATTAGGATCAGGTTACTAAGAGTTCTTTGACTCCTACCTGACTGGTGACTGATAGGAACCTTGACCTTTGTGGCAATGGATATGTTACCTGCAGCTTCTGAGAGATGGAGGAGGCTGGCACGGTGCAGGTGGTTCTCACAAGCTTTGTCTGTAGTTGGGCTTGAGGGAGTCCAGTCCTTAACTTTTGAGGTCTGAAAGACACCAAGTAAACATCAGTGTGATACTTTTCACCTCTGATCGTTACAATGTTGTACCAAAAAGATTATTTTCCCACCCAACTTTAGCTTAGCCTGCTGTTTAGACAGGAGGTCAAGGGCATTAAAGTAGGAGAAAGATACTTATTTCCTCATGCGATTTGTACTGTTTCTCTTAGCATATTTTAACACCACCCTGGCTCCCCTGGGTCTGTGCCTTCTGTTCAACCCATTCCCATTAGAGAGAAACACAAAGGACCCACGCTGTGGAAGTTTGGGTCAAGAGAAGGAGATCTTCTCTTCCCAGTTGTCTTCTCAGCAGGGATCTCCTGGTGTCTCCTGGCCGGGGAGCACAGCTGGCTCCAAGCTGCAGGCTCCAGCAGCAAACTCCTGACACTTGTACTGCTTCTTCTCTGAAAATCTGGGGTGGAATTAGCCTCTAGATACTTCAGCTCAAGCCTGTCCTCCTCAGAGAAGTGGGATGAGGAGACTTTGTTCCCAAGGTCTCGGTGTTGGGCTCTGGAAAGGCGTCTGGCAGCAATGAGAGAGATGCTTTTGGCAGCTCTTTCCATCAAGGATTCCAGACTCAGTGGAACAGCAGCAATGTCTGCAGGTGACTTCTTGCCATGCAAGTCAAGAGAGCTGGGGGAACTCAACGTGGGGGTCATCTTGTCTGCAGTAACACCTGTTGGTTTCTGCTAAAAAGCAAAGCATAGTTGGCTTTTCATTTAATGCTTTTATACTTTCCCCCTTTCAAAGCACTTTCAAACACTTGGAAGATATTGAATTTCACCTGAAATAATAACTTCTGTGTGTAGAGAAACAAAGGCAAAGCTTTTTGATTCTGTATCTCCCACAGAACCATGGCTACAAAAGGAGTCAGCTGGCAAGCAAGAGATTTATGAGCTCCTAAGGCTCCTTTCCATTCCAGAATGTTGAGTGAAGTCAGTGTCACCAAAGAGCCACCAAATCAGGGCCCAGCAGATCAGTTAATGGTGTGAAAGGAGGTGCCTACCCCAGGAAGCACAGGTCCCCTCACACCAGACCATGCCACATCCCTATTTACAAGCCCTGTCACTCTGCAGGACACACCAAGTGGTTCACATCAGGGAAAGCCTCAATTGGAGGTGACAGCAAAGCCTTGGACTCTTCAGTGAATCCCAGGCCTTAAACCTAAGGCCAGTGTTCCAAGAGTGATTTTACTGCCTGCCAAGGTTTACTTTTCTCACTTAGAATAGATTCAGATGCAGTGCACATTCTGCCATCACAAGAGGCAGGTGCTAACTACAACAAATGTGCCTTGAATTCAGTTCCTGGCATACTGACCTGCTGAACTGGGCCTTTTGACAAGAGAGAGAATGTTGGGCTGTGATGGGCATCCAGAGACCCATCCTTCCTCCAGGGTGTGGTTTTAGATGACAGGCAACTGCCACTGTGAAATGAATACACTGAGAAGTTAATAAGTAAAGCACAGGCCCTTTATCAACAGAGAGAGATGAGATGTCAATGTCCTCATGTCCTAGAAAATAAGTCTAATAATGAGAAGGGTTCACATTACCTGTCTGACTCAAGGGTGGTGGAGGGAATGTCAAACTTCATCCCCCAGGGAAGATCCTTTGTGCTCCCAGATTGACCCTTTCTGACTTCATCTTTATTTAGATCCAGATGCTGACTTATGTCCTGTGAAGAGCTGTTATGGGGCTGCTGGAAGAGGGAAGAATGAGACCTTTAGCAGATTTTTCTCACTGTAAAGGCCCTCCTCTAGCCCTGTCACAAAGACACTCTTGATACCTCATGTGCTTTTCCATAGTTCTGGCCACCTCCTATTTGATCTTCTCCTGTGGAAGGGCACTTGAGGTACTTTAATCTCTCATGTAACAGCATGACAAGCATTAAGTTTATTATTCAAGGTGATACCAAACTCCTCAACCTGTTCAATCTAGGCAATCACAATAAACACAATAATCACAATAAACAAGAGACACTGCTGCTTGGACTCCCTGTTGAAGTCTGGCAATTTCCTGGCAGCCCCTTACTGAAAACACTCACACATTCTTCCAAAGACAAAGGGGCAAGCAGCATCTTTCCCTCCTTGCAGGAAAGACCTGAAGACCTCAATAACAGCTGTGCCAGGAACAAGCAGAAGCCTCCAGAGAGGGCAATCTCCTTCAGCAGCCACTTGGAGAGTTGGATGGCCATGATAAAGTCCTGGGACAGAATGGATTCCCCAGGACAAAAATCTACTCTGCCTTACCCTGAGCATGTTGGACATCACTGAATGCAGCAGAAACAGGCGGCTCAGTGTCCCCTCCTCCAGCTCAGAGAGGTGCAGGTGATGTAACCTCAGCAGTGTCTCTGGGACAGGAATGTTCTGGGCTGGAGTAGAGATGAGAAGGAAAAGTTAAAGGTTGCTTCTAGGTAAAGAGTTGAGAACTGTGGGGTCATGACACCCAAGACAAGCTTTTTCTGGATGGACTGTTCCCCACTTTGGCATCAGTAAGCAATGCTCAGAAATCACAGCAGAGCAGGGGCAAAGATGCTGCTTTACCTTTTATCAGCATCTGCTGCTGCTGAATTATTTCTTCACAGAGTAGCATGTGCTGCTGCAGTTGCTGGATCACAAAATCTTTCTGGCACAACAGATTCTCCTTGTACAGAGTGTTTGCCTGCAGCTCTGTGTTGCCAAGCTCAAGCTCATGGGCTCTGCAGAGAAGCCTCAGCACCTCCTGCTGATCCTCACTGGTGATTTGTCTGGGGAAAAACTCCTCCATCTGGGAAGCTTTTTCCTTGGCGCTTGCTAAGTGCTGCTCCAGCTCTGTCTGATAAAGACAGGGGTTATCAAGGCAGTTCAGCTTCTTGGGATAACAAAGGCATCTGAGAAAATCTGTGCTGTGTCCTTCCTGCTGAGATTAAAGTAAGATCTACAAAAAGGATTTTGCTTATTTTACTAGCAGCCACCATGGCAGATGGATCCAGATGCACAGTTGTGACCTGGAGGACCTCACAAATATTGGACACCAAAAAATAAATCAGCAAAAGTGATTACCATAAGATTGAAAAACCAGTGAGTGACAAACCCTCAAAATATCCCTGAAAGGGGAAAAAGGAAGAATTAGCTCACTGATGGGTGGGCAAGCCCAGACAGTGGATTTGTGAGTTTTCCTTATCCAAAAAAACCACAAGGGACGGAGGCAAGATGCAAACATCAGTGCTTCCACACTTCAGCAGAACAAGGTATTTAGGAGTCCAGTTGCAATCCAGGTGCCACCCTGCTTTTGTGGTGCCAGCCCAAACCCACAAGAACCTCTCTGAATTACACTGCTGCCATCCTGCCCCCGAGGCACCTGCAGAGTTGTGACCATAAGGGTAACTTCTCCTCCTCACCTTCAGGGCTGCTGTCCTGCCTTGCTCTGCCAGCAGAAGTTTGATCTCTTCTCTTGCTACTGTAACTTCAGGAGGTTCAGGTGTATCTATGATATCCACTTCCTTCTCTTTCTCCTCTGTGTTTTCATCATTCTCCTCCTTTGCTGACTTGCCATACCTGAGTGCACCCTGAGCCTTCTCTTGTTCCCAGCTGCCAGAAAAAAAAAAAGAAAGGAACTTCTAGGACATAGTATCATAACTCCAATGATGCACATGTAGCCCTTCCTCATATCTGAACATCTTCTCTCATGGCAGCAGTGGAGCTGATCAGTCCAGGCTGCTCTGTAGCTGGACAAACCATGCTGAAGGGCACAAACATGTGCTCTTTCCCTGGCAAAGAGAACAGTGCTTTTCCCCACTCATCACAAATCGTTCCCAATTCACAGGTACTTGTTGAAGACCTATAATTGTCCTGAAGACTGTTTTAACTACAACTGACCCAAATCCTAAGGGACTATAAAATTTACAGAGGCATTAAGTGGGTGACTAATGATAATGACAAGGAAATGACACCTACTTAAAATTTATCCAGAAGGATGCTGCTGCTTTCTCTGACTGGAAATTATAACCAGATGCAGTGCATTAGGATGGAAACCACTTACAAACACAGGGTGACTGGAATGTGAAAGGACCAGCAAGCCCAATCTGCACTGCCATCCAGTTTTTCCAGTAAAGCACGAGTCCAAAATAAGATCCAAATACAAGTGAGGTGTCTCATTTATACTTTGAGTCCTGAGGTTAGGCTGTAGGACAGAGGTAGTTGGTTGCCTTACAGAGTTACATCAGGCAATTGCACTGCACTGCAGCACCGTGTGCAGGCTGCAGTCTCTTTACAAGCACCAGGAGGGATTAGGGATGTGCTTCTCCAGAGCAGAAACCACCCATTGGAAATATAACACCATAATCTAAGGCTCAGAGTCTCAGGGACTTACTCTACCCAAAATCCCTGGGTACCTTTTGCAGACCACAACCCTCCGCAGTATTTCCTTGTCACATTGTTAAATCTCAAACCTACACCTGCTCTTTCTGCATGAGCAATTAAATCTTCACTTTCACAACATCCTTTTGTCATTTTTACTGGGGGAATCCTGGGCTATTAGCATTTCTCACCATGGGTTTGGAGGTCCAGGTATAAATTTGGCTCAAAGCTAAAGAGCTACTCACTCTGTGATTGTTAGGAGGTGCCTGCAGGTATCAAGGTGCAGCTCAATGTTGGTGTTTTCCAGCTCCATCAGTCTGTGACACATCTCCATTTGCTCCCTGAAAGCCCCCAGCAGCTGTGCCCTCAAAGTGTTCATCACTTGGCCACTGTCTGCCTCAGAGCCTTGGTGCCTCTCTGCTGCAGGAGAAGATTTTCCTCATCAGACATCAGGCCACATAAACTACTGCCAAGTCCCCACAAAACTGCTCTCTAGCACCAAGCCCCTCAGGCCACATGGTACAAGGCATTTGGGATAAAAGACTCTGCTTCATTCTGCAGTGCCTTGAAGTTTATCTCGTGCTTAAGAAATCTGATCTATCTTGATGACTGTATTATTAGCCAGAAATAGGTCTCATTGCTATTGCTTTTGTGAGTATTAAGAGACTACTGCATTGCAGGGACATCTCTTCCCCCCTTCCACCCACCAAAAAGAAAAAGGTGTCTGCTTGCTGTGCTTGTTACCTAGAAATGACCTCGTGTGTTGGTATTTTATACCTCATGTCTTGTCTGTCAGAGAACTTGACTATTTTTATTTGATTCCTTGCCAGATTCAATGACAAAAGGAACAATCCCCAGGGCAGCACAATCAATGTTTTAAAAGCTTCACCCTGCCCCACTTGCTATTGTATTTTCTCATAATTAGGTGCAATGAACAATACAAAAGAGCTCCGTGTCCTGACATGACCTTAGGTCCTGTGATGATGCAGCAACAAACTTGGTCACTTCTCTCTAAGAGTCAGGATTTCCCACAGCAATGCCACCAGTTGATGTCAAAGCTCTTTTCAAGGGCAGATTTGTAAAATTTAACACATTTTAATGCTGGAGAAGATGCTGAGAAGGTTGGGTGTGTTGTCCAGCGTCACACAGTACATCAGGGACAGGCTCACACAGAGAAACAACATTTCTACTCAGCTTCTCTACAAGCACTGTTTAATTGGCTGCCCTCTGCTACATCTGCATGGAGGCTCACCAAGGGCTACCAACAACACATCCACACAGCTCATTTCCCAGCTGCCTTCTCTCCAGAAATCCCAGAGCTGTTCTTGTTCCTGGATCTACCTTGCAGGTCTCCAAGGTCAGAGCTGACTGCACTTTTCTTCTCCTGGTTTTTGACCCTCTCCTTCAGATGCTCTGCCTCCCTGTGGAGGTCCGTGATGATGCTGGTGTAATGGTTGATGTGGCAGGAGACATTCTGCAGGTTACATTTTACCTGGTGAGTCAGAAGATGTGAGCATTTGTCCTGGAGTTCATTATTGATACAAGAGCTGCAAACAAAACTCTGCTTTCCATGGGAGGGGCACTGAATCCTGTGATGGGGAAGAATTTTCCCTTCTGGGTGGGAAAACTGTAGATTAGTGCTTTTCCCTAATTGTAAGAAATTTCCAAAAGGTAACAGAGAAAAGTCAGGTATGCTGTGGCCACAGGGAAACCAGAAATCAACATGATTTTCACACTTTGTGGAACATCATTGTTAATCTTTCTTCACCCCACAAGCCTCTCCATTTTATTCCTCCTTTCTTCAGCCTCTCAGTTCCTTTCCCAGGCCCAGCATCCCCATTGGGACACTCCCTATACATTGTCCTCCCAATCTTGCTACCATCATTCCTTCTGTTCTGCAGAATACATCATCCTCTACCTTTTCATTATTCCACTCCCTTTTTCATCCTCATATTCCTCACCTCATCCATGACCCACACATTTTCTACTGTTCCTTCATCTGCTTTTCTTCTTCACACTGAGCTTCCACATGATCCTGCACTGCCCCCTCCTGAAGTTTGCTCTCCATTCACTCATGACATCTTTTTGCACCTTGCAAGCTTTTAATCTCAAACCCCCCACCTCCTTGAGAGTTCCTCACTCATTTACCTGGGTCTTGATGTTTTTTGCTCGATAGGCATAGATCAAGGTCATTCGAGATTCTTCAAAGGAGGTACTGGCTGGGCTGATATGTGCAATCATTACAGTCCTGCTGTTGCCCCCTAATGAGTCCTACAGGGATGTAATGTTGCTGTGGTTAGTGTGGCCATGACAAAGCCTTGCTGCTCAGGATTTACCACTGTGGTTTTGTACCCCTGCAGTTCACTGAGATTCTGGCGGAGAATCCTAATTAGGAGTGAGGGAAGTGCTGTCAAAAGAACATTCATTAGGCTCTCTCTCCATCAACAGCAAAAATCAATAAGTAATTAACTTTCTACAAAAGAAAAATTTTTGCAGGAGAATCACAATTTCCACAAATGTGCTGGCAGCTTCTCAATGCTGCTCACACCACAAGCCTGCATCTTTCTCCATCTCTTTTCCTCCCTGCTATCTTCCAGAAAACACATCTGTTGTGCAGTGGTAGCTCAGGGCCAAGGCTTGAGATGAGATTCATAAATGAGGTTGTAACACAACCATAAAATAACCAGTGTAGCAAAGAGCATGTCTGCAACCTTTCTGATTTTCTAGGGGAGAGACAACTTATGACAGCACACAGTCACTCTCAGTCTTTCTTCCTCCTGTCCCAACAACATCCAAATATATTGACTATTTTCAGCCAAATCTTATAGACAGCATGAAACACTCCAAGGCAGTAAGATAATTTAAAAAATCACTGGCCACCTGTGAGCTTAGAGATCTACAAACAAAATCTATAGGATTTCCTTAACCCTACAGCCTGTCCTTTCTTAACCCCAGAGCCCACAAAACAACCTGCTTGTTACAGAGACAGCACTGCCCCAAATCAAGCCCTGACTGCAGTGCCAGATCCTGAAGGAGCATTCCAAGCTGGGTAAAGACAACACACAGATATCTTCAAGGATCAGCTTTTGAATCCTGACAGATTTAGGAGGTGATACCAGCAACAGACACCCCAAGCTCCTGCTGACCCAGGGTGTACAGGTACCTTCAGCAGACGGGTGAGTTTGCTGTCTCGAAAATTGACAAACTGGGCTCTGCTCCCCCCCTTCTCACTCAAGGCATTGATGCAGTTGCCCAAAGCCAGCAGTGAGAGGTTGATGTGGGCTCCTTCCTTCATCCTCTTGCCCCGGTTCTGACTCTGTTGGGAGGAAGGGGGGGACAGAGACACAAAGCACACAGTTCAGGAGGGTGGCTCTAGGTCTGAGGAAGACACACAGCATCACCCAGGTCAAGGTTTGGCTGCCAAAGCAATGCCTCCTGCAAACCCAGCCTGGAAGTGCAGGGAGTTAAATCCCCCTGAGACACAGGAATACATCTCTTGGAAAGGTTGACCCAGCTCTGACCTTTTATTCTTAAAAGGCAGCTATTAATTATCTTCTAAAGATTATTTCAGAAGTTAAGCTGTGTAACTACATCACTCCAGAATTCCTGGTCTCAATGAAAATACTGAATATGTAAAATCTCTCTCCCACAAATATCTGAGTTCCGGTGTTTCCTCCTTCCCACAGGAACCAGCTGCTTGTTTTCCACCCGCCAGCATCCTTCTATTCCACTGGTACCAGCTTTCTCTGACAGCCCAGCTGATCCCTGCCTAACAAGCTTCAGCTTCTCTTGAGCTGTGAAATGTGCTGCTGCTTTTTCCAACCTGAGAAAAGGCTGCACCAAAAAGCTGGTTCACTTTTTTTCCCAATTGTATTAGTTGGTCTCATAAAAGATATGACCAATACCACCAAACTTTGTATTTTATTTTCAGATTCAGATTTTATTTTCAGGTACAAACTACTCCTCTAAAGCAACAGAGAAACACCCAGTGGGGGGGTTTCCCCAGGGATGAGGACAGGCAGGCAGACCCTACACAGGAGGCCAGGGAACCCAGCCTGGTGTCCCCCAAAGCTGCCAAGCTCCATCCTTACCTGGGCTGCTCTCTCAGACCCCGCCAAGTCGACCATGAGGAGCTTCCCAACTCGCACTTCCTCCCCCTGCCCCTTCCTTTGGCTTTTCCGTGTCACTGTCACCTGCAGCACCGTGTGGGAGCGGGAGGACACGGGGTTGGCAGCTGTGGGTTCCTGGGTGCGCTGCTTGTTCCCCCTCATCAGCAGCTGCACGACCTAAAAGATGCAGAGAAAGCCTCAGGGATGTGCAGCTCTGCCCAGGTCACAGCACGGTGTTCCCCACGGGCTCAACCCCTCACCCAGGGCACAAACTCTGGTCCTGCTCGTGCCAGTGGGGGTTTTGCTGGTGATTTCCCCCAGATCTGCCCTTGTGAGCTTGGAAGTTGGGGTTTGGGGTTGTGCTGCTGGCAGGTCCCTTCATCTCCTGCCCAAGGCAGTGCACACCAGTGTGGCTTGAGGGGGATTTGTTATTCCTTCTCCCCCTCCAAATGGTTTGTTGACACAAATCAAAGCACTCCCATCCTTCCAGGAAAGCAGGGTGCACCCTGGGGAAGCAGAGCTAGCAGGAGTTTAGATGGGGATTTTATCCTGGTTTCTACCACTCACATGGCTCCACGATCAGCACTTTCCATCTAATTATTCACATTAGTCCACCACGTCCCTACTGCAAAAGGTTCTTGCTACTGTGTGTAAGGCACAGGCAATAGGAAAGTGTCAAGAAATTCTAAAGCACTGATGAATGAAAGCACAAACCCTCTCATAATAAGTCCCTCATAGCCCAAGGTACCTCCTGAGCATTTGTAATGGAGACTTCTGTAAGTCCTGCTATCTGGATGCTGCCTCTGGGGTCCTCTCTCAAGTCCAAGAACCCCGAGGATGGATTCAGGAGGTCACGGATCACTTCATTATAGATCTGAGGGTAAGAAACAAGGGGTTGGTGTGAGACTAAATTTGTGTCCTTAGATCTGCAAAGAGGGTTGTGCTGATCCTGTATGTCTTGGGGGTTGAAGGTTAGAAGGGAAGAGTCAAGCTGTAGTAACCTAAGGGGAGTGCCACGTGATGGACAGACTTCAATACCCCACTTCCGAGGGCTTTTTGAATTCCCACAGAGCCTGGATTGAGGGCAGTACAGATATTTCACCTCCAGGTAGGACATGGAGACTCTGTAATCCATTTCCTCAGTGGTAGCTTCAAGGGCTTTAAAGAGGTCTTCAAGGCTGCGGATGTAAATCCCTGGTTCACAGTCTGTCCCAAGCATCGTGTAGGTTTTCCCTGCTCCTATTAAAGACACAAGAAAGAGCAGCAAAGAACTTCCATGTGACCAAGTTTCCACAATAAATAAAGCCTGATTTCCTGCTGATTTGTGTCCCTCCTCCCTTAAACTTCCCCCAGTCACTCACCCCATATGAGACTGCTGCAGTCTCATTTGTATGTTCCATCCAAAGTGGGTAGGAAGAGGACTTGCAGGTGAGCAGGTAAGTAGGGTAACTGCCCACCTAGGTGTTCAGAGCTTGGGTAGGATTGTATCTGCAAATAATCTTGAGCTTATAGATGTGTTCTACGGCTGCAGATCAGTCTCCAGCATTGCACAGACACCCTCATCTCATTCTCTTTTTCAACAGGAAGATTTGACTCCACTGAATTCCACCCCAATTAAGTAATTTCTCAAACAGGGGATCTGTGTTGTGGCTTTAACACTGAAGGAAAATCCACCCTTCCCCATAAGAATGGTATTTTATGGCTTCAATCTCATCCTAACAACAGGCAATTGATTTGCATTATAGTTGATTTCTGGTTTGTACAGACACATTTCATTCATTTGGAGCAGTACAGCCACAGGAACTACTTTACCTGTTGGACCATATGCAAAAATGGTTGCATTGTAGCCAGAAATTACTCCTCCTATCAGGCTTTTTGTCGTGGACGCATATACTTCCTCCTGATTCAGTCAAAAAATCATAAACTTATGGTCAGGCACAACAGCTGTCCAAACAATCTATACTTAATTGCATTCCCTGTGAATTTCTCACTATGTTTTACAAATTTCCTGGGCTTTGGAACAATTCGCAAACTATCTGAATTTTGATACATCATCAAAATGAGCAGAAAAGCACAGAGGCTTATTGAATTTTCTAAAGGCACACAAGCTGCCGGAGCTTACTAAAATAAATATCCTTGAATTGGATTATTTTCTTGGACTCTGAACATGGAATGCTTTAGTTTTAATTTGTGTCCGCTGAAGAAGGGAGTAAATTCTCTCCCTGACCTTATCCTTTATTGAGAGCTGCCACCAGGCCTCCAGAAATGTCTTAGGATGTGATGGTGCAACACTGAAGAGAACACAAGTGACTGAATTGCTTGTGAGAAGCAAGGCTGTGGTGGCATCAGGGTGATGACAAAATGCAGGTGCTGATGAAATCCTCACTCTGCATCCATTTACTGGTAAAACACAGATGAGGAAGGGCACTGGAGCTCACTAGAGCTTGGAAAGCAAAAGATTCAGAGGGAAGAAGTGTGTGAGCACCAGAGCCAAGCAGTGTGACCATGATCTCATTCAGCAGAGACCTCAGGACACAAAGCTCTTCATCTCCCCTGAGGTGTGCTGCACCTGGGGAGCCCCAGTATGGGAGGAAGAGGCAGACTGAATACTGCACCTCTTACAAAGGAAAAATCCTCCCTGGCCTCTCACCTTCAGCATTGTCACCTTTTCTCTGGGTGATGTGTGGCCTCTGGCTTGTGCAGTTCTACTCATCTGCCAAAACCACACATCTAAGCAGGAAAAACAACTCTAATATTAAGCCTTCTGGTTAAAAAGTAATAATAATTTAAAAAAAAATAAAAATGAAAGGATGTTACCTGGGTTGCTCTGTGGTCAAAAACCATGTCAAATACAAATGTTTTTTCTCGGGATCTGTTAGCTCGCAGGATGTCATCTGGATCTTCACTTGGATCCATCAGGACCACCTTCTGTCACAAAATAAAGTCAGAAGAAGAACCATTATGCCTGGGTTGTGTTAGCAGCCTGTTGGGGTTTCTCACAGCACTATCACTCTTGTATCTCGTGGCCAAAAGAACATTGCATGGCAGCTCTGCCTGGCAAACACACAATGCAGAGGCTGACAAGGGGTTTTTTTTAATACTGATGTTGTAGCTTCTGTAGCTTGGAGAACTAGAAGCTGCTGCAAAATGCTTTGAAGGTCCATTGTGCAGTGGAACAGTTGCTTGCGTTTGGTACTAGTGGTTATTGCAGGGCCATGGGACTCAACAAGCCCCCAAGCAAGTAGAAAGGGAGCAGGGCCTCTTACCTTCATTTTCAGTCTAGATTCAGAGGAACTTGCAAAAGAAAATAGTTAAGGTCAGGAGCAAAAGTGCCCAAGGTCATCTTGCAAAGCCTTTTCTGCCTGATAGAAATATCTGCATTGGTCAAGAACAGCAACTTCATTCCATTCCTGGCTTTTATGAAGGAAAAAAACAAAGGTGAGAGAGGAGTTGCAGTGGGTAACGGAACTGGTTCTGTTTCTTTTCAGTCCCTTAGGATCTATTTTAGTACCTAATTATGGCAGTGTACAATTACTGTGGAGAATGGTCCTCTTTCTCCTCCACTGAAACTGCTCATAAGGAGATGATCACGTCTCAAGGGAAGGGACAGACAACCCTGCCTCCTGCTTCAGAGCTGCTTTCACTCTCTCTCAGGTAAACAGATCATTAGAGAAGTAGCTGCAGCACAGAGAAACCAGCACTTGACCTACAGAATAGCTGCTCTGGTGTGCCAGGCACAGGAGATACACAAGGGTCTAGGACAAGTGCCTGTGGGAGTTCAGGAAATGTCAGGACTGGTTTTTCTTTTGCATTTCTTGCTAAATTCTGAGTTTAATGAGCACCTCTAGTTTTGACCTGCAATCTTTCAATTACCAGAATAACTGGTCCAGTCCAGACCTTAAAACTTGAAGCAACACCTAACATATTCCAATGAGAATGTTGGTTTATCCACAGTGGAAGTATTTGCCTGCAAAAGATGGGTTGACATGTAATCATCTGCACATGCAAGTGTGATGGCCATGAGCAGAGCTTGGAGAGTGAGGTCAGCAAGTTTCCTTTAGAAATTCTGTCTGTAACACTTTGGGGCCCCTTTTAGAGCCCTTGTAACATCCAAGCTTTACTTGCAGTGAATGCACACATCCAGGAGTCCTTCTCTTCCAGTCTGGGGCTAACACCTCATCTAACCAGCGGTTTTCTAAAAACACAATTCTTCTGCTATTGCAAGGAAGAATTAAAACATAATTAGACACAAACAGAGTCAATTTTGAGTTAGGATTAATAGGCAGACAGAAGCAGCTCTTAATGAATTAGGTTGGGAGCAAAAATAGCAGGGAACATGATGTAAATCAAAATACAAGAAATCTAAGTACTTCAACTGCCCAATCAATTAATACCGCTTTCATAATTAGAGTTATTTGCATTATTCAGAGAAACTTAATTCTCATAGATAGAAGTTACTCATACTAATGTAATGCACATTTCCTTCCCAGATTTCCATTAAAGAAAACAGATCTCAGGGCAGATGATGCAAGTCTGAATAAGCTTATACAGAAATAAAGCTGCTAACCTTGTGAGGTTAAATGCTGCTTAAAAAACCAAAAACGATATTTCATGAGTAAACATCCAGTGAAGCTGAACTAAAACTGCATTTGTTAGATAATCCATAAAGAGGAAAAGACAATCCATAAAGAGGAAAGCGAGATTCATACTCTCTTTGCTTCTGAGGGCTGCTATCATTTGAATATTGCATGGAGACAAGATGTATTACAGAATTCACACACATTTAGAAAGGGTTCTGGTGAAGCATGACAGAAAGAAAAGGGATTTACAGTGGAAAAGAAAAATAACAATGTCACAATAAAAATATATAAATAGATGTAGTGGAGCATCAAAATGGGAGCAAGAGGTAGAAGATGCAGAACTGGACAACAGAAGGTCCATTTCCATAGGATACTCTAACTCTGCTGCGTCACAGCAAGACCAGGAGTTTTGCAGGATTTGAAAGCAAGAGTTTGCACGTGAACCAGAAGAGCCAGAGCCTCGTGGTGGGGGATCTTCTGGAGCCCAGGCATGACCAGACCACCCCCCAGCTCACCTGCTCATCCCCTCTGTGGGCAGTGACAGCAGCTCCCTCCTGCACTTCTGCTGCATTGATGGGACGGATGCGAAGGGCCACCTGCAAACACACACACACACCCACACCTGGTTTATGTGTGCTGAGGCCACCCCAACCTGCCTGCACCAGCAATATCTACAGTTTCTTGCTGCATCTCTTTAAGCTTAGGGCCTGGAGAGTTTAAGGAAGTTGGTGAAGTTTAAACCAGTTCATTCTCCCATAGTTTGTACTTTTATCTCGACAAATTCTTCCTCCCTCTTCCCCTGTTTCTGTCTCTAACACAGCAAGGCTCCAACTGGCTGACAGAGGAGGTGGCAAAATTAACTCAGCTGTGTCATTTGCTGCTGCCAGTGGGAACCTTTGGAGATCTGGGACCGTGGTACAGAGCTGAGCATGCTTATATTCCCCTAGTGTTCCCAAAACACTGATTAAAGTTATCCATGACAAAGAAAGGGAATTGCATTTCACTAAGTACCCATTTCATTTAATCCTAGGTAGCAATCATTATGAGCCTGTTCAACCAGATCAGAGCAAGTCAGCCCTGATCTGTGCAGGTCCCATGGGGTTCCTCAGAAGGTGGAATTCATGGCAGGACTGGAGTGATGACAAAGCAGCAATTAACTGCCAGTGCCTTATGCCACAACTCAATCAATCCGGAACACAGATGATAATTTGACTCAATGATTTGAAAGACACAGGCTGTACTTGACAGTGTTAATAATGTACAAGAGCACATGTATTTCAGCCTGTTCAACCTGCAGGTGAAGCAGGAGAGAAAGCCAGGAGGTGTGCTGGATCAGTTTTGGGATTGAGTGGATCCCCCTGAGGTTGAGGTCCTGCTCTGGCCCTGCCTCACTGCACCTGGAGGAGAGCTGCACACTCCCAGATCTCAAAACCTGGTGGATAGACCCCTGAGAAGACCACCCATTCAAATCCCACCTCAAAGCTGCCCTTGGTGTCTCAGGTAATAACAGAGATTTGAAAAATTCTATTTTCACCTTCCCCTAGCTGTTTTTCCTTCCATAAAATACAGCAGCATCCCCTTCACAGCTCCTGACAGGAGAGCTGATGCTGATAAAACACTGCATAATGCACATAAATGGTGCCTCATCAGTAGGGAGTGCAGTTATTGAAAGAGCTTGTTCTATGGCCCCACCAGTAACAAGCAACTGGTTTCTATAGGAACCAGATTTATTTCCACAGTAACAAGTCAAGCTACCTGTCAACTTAATGAGGATTTCACGAGCAGCTCCCAGTCTCAAACCCTATAGCAGACATTTTTTAAAGTAGCTCCAGCAGCAGCAAAGGAACATTTTCTTCACAGTGAATATCTCAAGAGTCCTTGCTTTGGATGGCTTTTAATATTCACAAGAATGCAACAATAAACTTAGTTTCATCATCTCCCTAAACATGTCTGAGTTACACTGAGTTATGAGCATCTCATTCCCATGAGCTGAACTCATCTTAGAAGCATCTGAAAATACTATCTGGTACACCATAATCCCAAATCCTTCAGGACCAGGGGGAGATAGTGAAAGTCTCTCTTGGACAGCCTTCACCTCTGGAACAGTGGTTAATCTCAGTAGTTGGTAGCCCTTAGCACTAAGGGTAAGAAAAAAAAAAAAAAAACCCAAATGAGTAGCATGTGGAGATGGGTCACACCAGGTACTAAGGCTTCATCTTGCCTTAGAGAGGAATGCAAGGTATTCTAGATATTATTGACTTTATTTTAAGCAATTCCACTTTGAGCAGAGGTTTGTGTGTCTGCCCCACTCGTGTTTCAGCACAGTGTGAGGGCAATACTTCAGTTTAACAGAGCCACAGGGCTGGAGGTTGAAACTTGGGAAAGAATTACATTTTCAAAGCACTCCTCTCACTCTGCTCAACACAGGGAGATGCTGTGGTCCTGGTGCAGACTCAGGACTATAATCCCAGCTGCTTTTAGTTACTTATTATCAATCCATCACTCAGAAAATCACCATTCAGGGAGGACTAATCACCACCACAACCTGCCAGCTTACCCAGTCTCACCTCCCTTACTACATTTTTATTTTTTCCTCTGCAATGATACCTATACCCCACTTTTACAATAAATCACACAGAGCTTTGCAAAAAGAGAGCAAGCCTGAGGTTTTTTTGTTTTGTTTTTTTCCCTCTGGCTTGGCCACAGAGACAAAGAACAGAGGACAGATGGGGAAAACAACTGGAAGGATGCTGGGGTTGGTTACAACCCAGCTGCTCCTCCACATCCTGTGTCCTCCCCTAAGCAAGTAGACTCACCACAAGCTGCTGCTCCTTCCTGGCTGAGCTGCAAGATGCTGCCAGCTCAGGGCTGGGTGATTTGCTCAGCGAGGTGCACATCGAGTTGGAGCAGAAGATTGCACAGGCAGGAAGCTGGGTGGCTCAGAGGCAGCAGCAAACACCCCAGGGAAGGGAGAGGGAGGGAATCTCTGTGCTCTTCTGGTGGGAGATGGCTGCAGAGAGCAGGGGAGGCAGCAGTGGAACACTGAACTGAAAGGCAGGAAGGGGTAGCAGCACATCCCTGCTGCTCCAGGCTGTGGGAAGCACTGTGCCACCACTGCACCTTGCAGGGGACATGATGGAAGGGGTCAGGATAAGCAAAATGAAACCACCTGCAATTACATCAGTTCTTTATATGCAAATCCACCTGCAAAAGCTCTTGGTTGAGGACACAGCATTCATTTTCACCTCTCTAGGATGCCACCTTCACCTAGGATTAAACACGCAGCACAACCAGGTACAGGGGCCCACAAGTCCACCAAAAACAACAAGAAGCACCCTGGCCCCTCCAGTCTTGCAAAAGAACTGACAACAGCCATTGAGACAGTCAGGAAACAGTTTGCTACCTTCCTGGGCTAACTGCAAACTTCCATTGCATTTTCACCTCCCACATAGTGGTATTTCACGATTCCTACATGCAGGAAAGCAATTCTTCAGCATTTTTAGTGTCAGTCCATTCATTACAACAATCTATGATAAAACAAAACCAAAAAACAAACCCACAAGATCACCTTTTGTCTTCATTATTTATTGGATAGTGAGTCAGAGCTCATGAAAGTTACAGTAAAGTCTTTATTAAAAAATATTAGAATTCAAGAAGTTAAACCCGCACTTAGCAAGTGAACAAGATTTGCTCTGTGAAGTTTCCACTAAGGACAATAGATGGTAAAAAGGTCATGAGAATGTTTATTTCTTACAAATCCAAAATAAAGACTGAAAGTGAAGACTAGCCCAGGATTATATGAATTGTTCCAGTTAATCTTGCTATTTAAGAAGAACAATTAAAAATACTTAAAGACAACACTTTAACAAGTATGATGCTATCCTACTTAATGCTTGGGGTTTATTTCAATCACCACCCAGATTCTGGAGCCCTGAAGGCATTCAGTGGAGGTAACAAGTGCTGTTGGAAGCCTTTTTCCCCACCCATATGTTTCTATACAGTACCCACAAACCTGGCTCTGTTCTGATCATCCTTCAGAAGCTCATGTGAGGACAACAGACCACAGGCTGAAAACCAGCAGCAAGGAGTACTTGAAGCTACAAACTTACATGGGATCCAGTCCAACAAGACCCTTCTCCTCCCTGCTACAACTTTTCGTGTTATTCCAAGATATGCCAGATAAAGTAGTTTACCAAACATGCCCTCATAAAGCAATTTCAGGAGCACATAAGCTGCAAAAAGCTTTAGAAGCAACACTACAGAACAGACATTCAAAGGGAGAAATACCAGCACTACAGATGAGGAGAGGCCTTAAATGCTGATCAGGACAACACCTTGTCAGCTTCCAAAATTACTAGAAGAGCACCAAATTTTGTTTTTTGGGTTGTTTTATTCCTTCTTACCGATGATCCACACTTTAGAGAAGCACCTTTATAAGATAATTCATTTAACATTACATTTCTTTACTTTGAAAAACAACCAGGAATAAAATACAGTAAGAGATACATCTTAAAACTTCATTGCATGGAGACAGGGGGAAAGAAAAGCCTTTCAACTCAGTTCATAACTTAAAGAACAGTTGAGAACAGTGAGTTACTTCAAAAGCCAGTCAAGAGGGCTCATGTCAACAATTTCACTGGCCAGTCCAGGAGAGGAGACAGGAACATCCTAGCTCTCCTCTGCCCCTCAAATGGCAAGCAGCAGGCCAGCAATCTCTTTCACTGCTCTGACAATATCCAGAAAAAAAATTCTACTCATAAATACGAAAAGAAGTTGCTCCAGCTTCTCCCCTCTGCACACAGAGGGCTTTAGAAATGAAATCAGATAGTGTAGCAGGGAGCATAAGGCATGAGTATAGAGAGCACTTCCCTGGAAGTTTGCAATGTTCATTAGGATTAGATTGATCCAGTAATTCCTGAGGCTGCTATCAGTTTGCAAACGGCTTAAGAAATCTGCTCATTTTCTAGTCACTCCACTATAGTGAAGATGTCAACTTGTCAGAGTAATGAGCTGTATCATCACTGTAAAAAACAAACCATAACACAAAACCAGAACCATAAGGATAAGATTTTTAAAAAATCCAAAGCAACCACATAGTTTATACAGCAAACAATCTTGCTCCTGTGGGAATGTTTGATTTTCATCATTCAGGGAAAGATTCCCTACAAACAACACATAGCCAGCCTGGTTTTAGTATAGGTCTGCTTTTATTTCCATATTCAGCTCTGTGAGGGAGACATCCTTTCACAATCTGAAAGGAGGAGGATATAGCCCACTGTAGTGCTGCTTCAGCACACTAAAACACATCATACGAAAAATGGCTCTGCTGCCTTTTCCCCAAACAAAATGAACATCTGTCCATGCACCTGGGACATAGAAAGAGTCCTGAAACAGAAACATTGCGTGGGTGCGTAAGAGAGAGGTGCACTGATGAACCTCACCTCGCTGGCAGAAGTACCAAAAAAACCACCAGTTGGTAAGTACTGCACAGGAGCTGGGAAGTAAATACTGGTAGTAGTGGATTGAAAAAGAAAAAAAAACAACAAACCAACCAAACCCCAAAAAAAAAAACAAAACAAGGGGAATAAAAATTTAAAAGCAGCGCCTTGCCAGTATCTCACCGCAGCAGGCAGCAAGACTTCAAGGCACTACAATGTGTCAGAATGGAGAAAACCTGATGCATCCACCCTTCCAGAGTGCAAGAATATGGACTAAAAATTCCAAAGATGATGTAGGCTTTCTGAAAGTGAGCGAACTTCTTTTCAGCACAAGATATGGTGGTGCTGCAGAAAAGGAAAAGAGGTGAGTTAGTTCCTGTGTTTTATACGAACAGCTCAACCTTACCACAGATGCTGGCTGTAAAAGACTACAAAAGCATGTTGTGCACCTCTTTCTAAACTGATGTGTGTTTAAAGGCAGGTACCAGGAGTTTGTTCCAAAAAGTAAAACTTCCATTTACCACTAAATAAAATTCCTTTATTGAGAAAACTGTTAAGAATCTACAACTCAATGTGTTAAAAAGTTGATCCTGACTCCGCAGTGGATTTGATTCCTGTGGCAAGACAGGACAGAGAGTATTCTGCTCAGGACAGCTCAGAAATCTGACCTGTGATTTTCAGAAAAGCTTCTGCTTATCCCCATGAGCCACAGAGAACACTTAAACCAACTCAGCAAATACTCCATTCACTCCTCCAAAGAAACTTAACTTTCTCAAGCAAATTATTGAATCTATAGCAAAAGCCAACAGGAGTTTCTCTCTGCAGAGAGGTATGCAATCTTACCACAGTTTTATTAATTACTCTGGTTCTGCAAGGGTAATAATTTCTTCATTGATAAAAAATTCAACAGTCTCCTCCTCCCAGTCATCAACATTGCTGTCCAGCTCATCTGTGTCTACCCCTGAAATGGAGAAAATATTAACACTGAATGAATCAAACAAGGCAGCAAGGGAAAGATTTTGTTCTCTTGGCACAGTCTTTAAAACCAGCACTGAAATAAAAAGTATTTAGTGCTTTAAATTGTAACAAGGACATACTAAATTCATTAAATGACAAACAAGCATTCCTGTCTCCCACAACAGGATTTTCAGGTTAAATGCAATGTTTAAACCTCTTCCCAGTCTTATCCCAAGGTCAAACCAACGCTTGCCTTGAAGTGTAAAGAGGAGAGAGAAAACACAGATACAAAAATCTGGCAGCCAGAAATATTTGCACTTCCTCCCATGAGAAAAAGACGAGATAAACTGTGGTTCAGGATTAAAAGTATAAATAACCTGCAGAGAACAAGGGATTAGCTTTGGAAGGGAATGGAGGGAGAGAAGTGGATGAGCCCTCAGAAGAGGGTAGTTATTTTGGAAGGAGCAGCAGTTATTTAGCAGCAAAGTCTTTACAGCTCCCATGTGGGGCTCACCTCCTCGAAGCTCTAAGCGCTCGTTCCTCTGCTCCATGTATAACTCTTGTGCCATCTTGCGGTACTTCCTGAACTCTTCCATCATTGTCCTCCTCCTTTCCACCAACTCCTGCAGAGCCAGGAAGAGGTCGTTAAACTTCCCCAGTAACTCAAATCCACATGGGATTAATTTGTTAGCAAGAAACTTTATTTTTTCCCCATAAACATAGTTACTACTGATTCAGAAAGAAATAAGATCCTTATCTTACATAATCAAAAAGCTTTTTGGTGAGGTTTGTGGTTTGTTGGTTTTTTAATTCAAAGAACTTTAATTATTTTCAAGACTGGCTAATATAGCAAGTTACCAAGAACCCCCAAATTTTACCATCTTTGCTCAGTGAGGTATCACCAGTCACTCTCCAGATTAACCTGAGAGTTGAGCAGCATCTGTCTGAACCACCTGTTGGAACTAACTCTGAATATGCAGAGTTAGAACATGCAAATTAGAGATTTGTTATAAAAGAAATTTAATTTACATGTCACTATTACAAAATAACTAGGGACAGATTACAAGATTTTCATCTACATTTTTATATTCCAAAAGTGTCTTGCCTTTGAAGCTTTGGACTGGCTCAGGCGATCCTTCTGCTCAAATATCTTGGAGTACTTCTTCAGGTCCTTTTTAATTTGCTGTAAAACAGGGAACTAGGATGTCAGACTGGCTATCAAAACCACCACGTTCTGTCAAAACTCCTTCAGTAAGTCTAAGCAGGCTTCACATTTCTGACAAACATCTCTCTTCTAGGCAATTCCCCTTTGCTAACTTTTTGTTCATTCTTCCTGGCTTACAGATTATTTAAATGCTTTTGTACACATGCAGTTAAAGAAGAACAGAGAGTTAAATTAATTTTTTTATTCTTTATACTATTTCACTGTGAGAACAACTGGTCACCATTTCTCTTGTGTGCTTAGAGAACAGTTGGTATCTACAGTCACTACCAGAAGTGAGGTCTCACACAGCAATACAGTGGGGGACAAAAGATGATTTTGTAACAGTTCAAGCCTCATCTTCAAGAAAAGCAAGTAAACCAAAAGTGCCAACACACCAAATCAATGTCAACAGAAAGTCAGTGGAATACACTACCTTTATCTGATCCTCACTGAGCAAGGTAGCTGGTCGTGGTCTCCAGAGGAGCTGACAGAACCTGTCTTTGTTGTTTTTCTGAAGCAGACGGCCTTGGAAGGTCCATAACCAATATGCATTGTCCACCTGGAGGAGCAGTGCACCATCTCAGTCAAGATAAGCTACAAATCAACACTCTGGTCCTCACTCTTGACTCAGGGTCTTTTTTTTGTTTTTTTTTAGAAAATCAGCACCATTCAACAACAAAACCAGGGTGCTTTATTTAGTGTCTTCTTTGCACACATCAAAGTCCTCAGCAAAATATTCGTTCTGCTGAAGCTTTGTAAGTTCTGGAGGATCCCAACAGTTTAAAAATAAATCAGCCCTTCTATAATATTCTTAAGTCTTATTAGATTCTAGGAGAGATTTATAATGCAGTGGTTGGAACCATGCTATAGTAATGACAGGTGTAGTAAAATCCTGCTATTCTGAGAAGATCACAAGGAGATAAAGTTTTAAACTGATAAAGACAATTAAAATTCTGAAAAAGGACGTCCAGTTTAGATTCATAAACTGCCCTTCCAGACAGATTTTGGACAACTGGTGAAACTCATGGCCCAAATAAATATTGATGTTCAGAAATTAACATAAAACTATGGTGCAGGTTTTAAACTGGATGATGAGTGACAGGTCTCCACTATATCTTCCTAACCACTATCCCTTTTCAATACTTCTGGAAGGGAAAGAAAAAAACTAAAAAAAAAAAAACAAAGGAAAAGCACTGGTACCTTGTGGCTCCACCAAGACACAGAAGTCACAATGTATCTGCCTGTAGGATCCCACTCCACATCTGAAGCTGTATAATGTTCAGCAATGTTCATCATGGTGCAGTCAGATGTATCAACAAATGCTAAGGCACCGTTCATGCTGTAAAGACAAAACAATAGAGATTGGTTTGCACACTTGTACAGCCTGTTTGCTTACAAGCATTTCACAAGCTGCATCTTTACAACTCCTCAATGCAACCAAGAGACAGGCTCATTCCAGTCTCTGTGGCTAGAAAGCAACACCATGAATAAAAATGAAAATCCAAGAGAATTACACTTTTGTTTCTGTGTTCAATGTCCCTTAGTCCATTTTATTTTTGTTCTTAAAAGTCACAGTGAAAACTCAGTGTAGAAAAGTTACAGCCCAAAATTAACCATATGCTTAGACAATTAAGTAGTTAAGCCAACACAGAAAAAATAGAATTGGTTGTCTGAAAGCATATAAAGGCAAATGCAACTCAACTGGTTAACAAAAATAATTTTCACTTGCTCTGACATGAAACTTTCTTGGTAACTCTCTTACAGAACAGCTCTGTCATTAAGAGCTATTGCCCATGAGAAGGCACAAGGCTATGACAACAATAAATGCAACAAAAGCACCAACATGCATATTCAGTAACCTGTGCAATTCTCACCTTCTGAGGCCAGCCAAGACTACAAACTGTCCTTGAGGACTCCAGAATATCGTGTTTGCCTGCTGCTTGTCAAATGTTTCTGGAAAGAAACAAGACAAATTCAGAAAAATCTCTCTATCTATTGCCATCACTTAAGTTACAAGCAGTCAGCTCCACCCATTCCTGAAGACTGCAACTGAACTCAGCAAGTCCTGCAACAGTCCTTGTCTCTACACTCCTAGAGACAAAACCCAGTAGCACCAAAACATCCAAAGCTAGCAGAGGAAGGGAGGATATCAGAAGACCTAAGTTGGGAATAAATTTTTATCTAAAGTGAGCCAAGCCTGTACTATCACCTTGCATGCACCCAAAGCCACAAAATTATTTGGGCTTGTAGGCCTTTTATTCCCAGATCCTGGACTGATTAAAAGTGAAAACAATTTAGTTGCCACCAAACATACATTTCTAGAACACAATGTCAGGCATAGCACCTATTGTCACACTATCCACCACAAACACCCACAATTTTGAGTTTGCTGCATCAGCTGCAGTGCCAAATGCTTAGTATTTGCACCTTGTTTTTTTTCAGTCACTTACTTATGAGATCTATTTTTCCATTGTTTTTAACATGGTAAAAGGAAACAGAAATTCGTGGAGCTTCTCCATGCAACACAGCAAATTTGCTTCCATTGGGCTCCCAAGCAAAGGCTATGATGCTTTCTGTAAAAAACAGAGAGGTCAAAACTCTGTCAAAAGATGAAACAAAGCTTGGATTTCAAGCAGTTACAAGGAAAACCAAGACACTGAAGAAAGGGAACCCATCCGTTAACTGACTTTGCCATACAAATAATCTTTTAAAACACAGGTTAAGGCAAATGTAGACAAACAATATCTTATCTTCTATGCAATATTATCCTATTATCAGTTCTACCTCTTTTATTATGACCTGCTTTTCAGTTTTGTAAGCTTTCAAATCAGTCACAAGTATGAAGAACAAGAAAAGTTTTGATTTCTGAATTTTACATGAGCTACTCTGCAACGTGAAGATTGTAGCTCCAGTAAGAAGAGTTAACTTCTTAATTACATCACAAGCTGACAGGTATTTTTAAGAAAAAACACAAGCATCTACTCAAAAAAGTAGAGGATCAAAAGGAAGTAAATACTTGGCATTACCTTTCATTTCCACCACATCCACTGGCACCTGTTTCTCTCTCATTCGGAATATTTCAAAGTTGGTCACTACTCCCTAGAAAGGCCAAGATCAGCTCATTAAGCAGCACAGAAACAGCAGAGCAAGTAATTTTATTGCTAGGACAACTACACAATTAGTCTATCAGGATGCAGGATGAGAAATGGAGTCTTTAATTTAATGTATTTAATGACAACATATTCAATACAGCACACCTCATGACCAAACACATTCTAAATATTTCTGTTCTGATAGAGAGCAACTGAAGAATTGTACAAAATAATTTGGTTCTTTTCAGACAGTTATGGAGTTTAATTAAGACAGATAAACATATAGCACATTGTGCATCATGGACTGTTCAGCAACTACTTAACTGTGAGCATGAAAAGAGTTGAGGCACATAGCCCTGACCCAAGCCCAAGATGCCACCAAAGTCAAAGCAAATCTTGGATGCAAGCATTACATTCATTTTGCTCTCCACATGCCTCAAATTCAAATGGGAAAATAGCTTTAACATTATCTGCCTTACACTGTCTATAATAAAACAGAGTACTCTAAGAAAATGAGGTGTCAGCGTGAGACAGAACCAAACTTTATTAATTTAATCAGAACCCACATACCTGTGTGCCTTTGGGAGTCCTGTCTACCTTCACACACAGGTAATCACCATTCTTCTGCCAGTGTAGTTTACAATCTACCACATTGAACAAATTCCGAACACGAATTTCTTGTCTAGAAGGCAGCTGCATCAAAGTTACTCTTGCTGGGATGTCTTTGTCCTCAGGCACCCAGAAAGCAATTATGTTACCACCTGGAGACCATGAGAAGTCTCTACAGGAAGAAAGTTCAAAACACACCATAATTAATTTTTAGTTAAAGACACTACAAGTAGAAACTGTTTTCATCATTGGAGCTAAACGTTTTGGACAAGTATCAACTTTCAATAAGGACAGGTACAGATGAGCAACTGAGGACAATAACCTTCACATCATACCAAAACAGACTTATAACCTGGTATTTAAACTTCCTGTATGACCAATGTTAATAAAACAGAACATGACACTAAGGAGTAGAGGTTACACTCAGTGTAACCAAAGATTTGAAACAGTCTGCTTAAACCACTGAGCAAAATAACCCTATTAGATTACACTGGAGAGAATCCTCTTGCACCTGGGTACACTTAATTTTCTTGTTATTTCACAGTACCTTAAAAATACTTCTACTGATCAGTGTCTAGTGTGCAGACACACACAAAGACAACAGGGAGCATACTAAATACATTGGTTTAAGTCAGTTAAGAGATACTCCCTAGAAAAGTGTGCTCCAGTTTGGTTTTATAGACAAGAAACAGGACTCCCAAACTAGACCCTGGATTAAACTACCAGAAAGAGGATTTTAAACTATACAGCTGCAATAAATGCAGGATTTTTCATCCCTTTTTACTGCTTTGTCTATTTTGACCACTTCAGCATATGAGGCAGTTAGCTGTAGTCAAGTCTATAGATTACTTTCACCATAACAAAGCTCCAGACATAAAGACCCCAGCTAAAGAGATCAGTTGGCTTTCTAAAGGAATAGACTCACCTTATCCCATTGATTTTCAAGCTTTTTTTGTCCAACAAACCCATAGACTATAAAAGAAAGTTGTGAATTTTCAAGTTAGTAACAGTCTTGTGTGTACACACACCTTCTGCTCTTATTATTAGATCACAAAACTAGGAAACTGTGTACAATTCAGAGATCCTGTATCCAT
Organism: Heliangelus exortis; assembly: GCF_036169615.1. Classification (NCBI taxonomy): domain Eukaryota; kingdom Metazoa; phylum Chordata; class Aves; order Apodiformes; family Trochilidae; genus Heliangelus; species Heliangelus exortis. The sequence goes on along the minus strand of NC_092438.1, from coordinate 8,581,612 downwards.
GTTTTTTATCATGAAAGTATCTCTACAAATACAACAAAAATTGCTGTACAGAATTCTTGAGCACAGCAGCCTGAATGACAAGGAAAAGCAAAACAGGCTACACTAGGCTGCAAGCTATAGTATATTTTAAGTACTTAGGGATGCAACTGCTACTCAGAGCTGGGATGCATCACACAACCTTGATCCTACCAAATCTTTTGGGTATTATGTTATATTAAGCTGTCTCGTGCTTCTGGAAGTGTGGTGTGAGATTTACTGTCAGACTGAGCTACAATTTTTACCTAGGGAAGAGCAAGACAGCAACAAATGAATTTCTCCCCTTCTCAGCTCACCTCTAGAGTGTATTACTAAAATACACCTTTTAAAATAGAGACCATAGTTAAAACTGACATTGTAATGCAGTGTTACACAAAAAAAGCAAGAACTTACAGGTGTTTCATAGATGCTGAGGGTATCTGAAGTCATTCGGGCAAAGAATTTACCATCATGACTCCATCTAAGCAAATAAAAAGGAAAAAAAAGAGACTTATATAGGTACTGCCTTTTTAATTAAACTAAGCCTGGGACTACTTGTTCTCTCTACACTAATTCTGCTTCTCAACCTACTTAAAAATAGGCCAGTGAGCTGAGTTTTCACAGAGGAATCCTCTCTTCTTTTGCCCAGTTAGAATATCCCAGATGGCCTGAGGGCCATCCTGTGTGTCCATCAAAGGGCTGAAGGTCACTAAATACCTACAAAAGAAATAATAAATTTCACTACTGAAACTTCACCTGAGACATCAGTACAAGCAAGCTTTCATCCAAGTGGTATTTAAATACAATGCACTTTCAAACATCAGTTTCTCTAGTGAGGTTTTTTTTGAAGGAAAAACAACAGCATGATAAAGAAAGCTTCCAAACTCACCAAATACACTGTTACCTAATATAGTTTTGCCAAGAGAACATCATCTGTTTGAAACCAAATACAAACCCATTGACCTTAGCCAACCTGAACTACAGGTATGCTAGATCTCTTCATTTAAGGATAAAAAAAAAATCTCTTTAAGAGAAAACTTAATTGCTTCCAAGATGCATCTCAGTCCTGAAAGAGTTTTAGCCATCTACAAAGAGCTCTTTAACATTAAGTAAAGCTTAAGGAATTAATTTCAGTACTACAGATTTGGAGACTGCTACTCAGTGGAAACTTTTCAGAGAACTAGAAATATACTGCTACAGACATCACATCCAACTAGAAAGGAAAAAATATAATCTTTGCACTTGGGATAATAACAGCTTCAAGGAAATTATTCCAGATTATGCTAAGCATCTTCCCTGAAGTTAGAATGTAAGGGACCTAAAGGAGATCATCTGGTCCAAATATCCAAAGTTGAATAAATGTAAGGCAGTTTCATTCATTCTAAGAAAAGTTTATGCATAAAAAGCACTACTTCCACAGGCAAAGGAGGAATGGAAGACCCCAGCAACATGAGATTTGAAAGAACAGCAGCCACGATGCAAGTGCTTTGTCCTTTTGACAAAATGAACATCCAGACCAGTGCCATACTCCATACCTTTCACAGGGTGAGAAGTCAATGAGCTGCACTCCTTGGTGACTAAACCTTTGAATCTGCTTGAACTTCTCTCCACCCCAGAGGGCGATGCCTCTCTGGTGGAAGGTGGCCAAGTAGGTTCCCTTCGGGGACCAACGCACGTAGGTTTCTGTCCATCGCTGGATTTAAAAAAACAGACACAAAGGGTTAATTTTATGCTGCACTCCTAAAGGGGAAAGAATTAATGAAGATCACATTTTGTAAATCCATTTACTAAAGGGAAGATCTCCAAATCAGAAATACCTTGGAGTACCTGCTGGGTTTAATTTCATGCACATAGTGTGCAGTACTTACTCTTCAACTGGAAAACTGTCAGTTGAGTTCTTTTCAACTTACTGATCATCTGTTAACAATTAAACCCACCCAGGTTTCCTTGTTGTTATCTCAGAAGTATGGGTACATATTTCAAGTTTCTTAAAAATACAACTATTAACCTTCAGCTAAATTAGAGAGGTATCAGCAATACAGAGCACAGCCAGTGACCATGGTGATGAGCAAAATTACTCATCATACCAGAGCCAACTTCTTCCTACTGTAATGCATAAGGGTTACTAAAAAAAAAAAAAAAAAAAAAAAATTCTTCTGGTTAACAACAGTTCTCAGCAAGTCAATTGCCTGCAGCAGACAGGCACACTAATTCTGCCTTTTATATGCTGTTACCAAACCAGCTATTCCTCTTTAGCAGCTCTGTGGTCAGCAAAATGTGATCAGAAGCAGCATACTTAAGCCTGTACTCAGCTCTAATGAATAGCACTCCTCAAACTCTTGACTTTGCATTTTCAGGTCTTTCTGAATCACCTGTAATATACAGATGAAGGCAACTAATAGGCATCACAAAGAGTTATAAAAAACAACAAAAAACAAAAAACCACCACAGACTAACTCCAACTTTGTTTTACCTAAGCAGCTATGCCTAATTCTAAAGGATGTAATTTCACCACTCGCCTCTTCGAAAGGAAGAAGTATTTCAGCAACAGGGGAAAAAAAAATAACTTTTTTATAAAAATGAAAAACCTGCAATGTCATAAAATGAATGAGACTGACAGTGTATCTGCAATGTACAGCACTTCCAGAACACTCACTGCTCTGTCCTCAATTTGCACAGGTTCCTTGATATCGTTCCAAAAAATGGAGGTGCGGTCTCCTGACTCGAAGATCACACTGTACTGATCCCTACAATCAGGATCTTCCAACCAGTAGCGGAGATTCCCCTAAAAAAACAGAAGCAAAAAGATTATTACTGAATCAGAGGCTAAGACAACAAGCTCTCCAAATTTTCATCTGCCTGGCAGGTGGAAGCTGGTCTTGCACAGAGAATGCAACTTTGGAGTCATCAGTTTTTCAAGAGAAATTCAGTAATTCAAACTACTGGTTACTGGAAGCTAAGAGAACAGGATCATAAGAAGGCAGACCTTCAAGGTGGCTTGTGATGTTCAACACTTTTTGCCTAAAATCATTTAAGCCTTTTCAGTGTTTGTGGGTTTTTTTATTTTAAAATGCATCCCTTCTTCCACAGGTTTACAAAGGTAGTGGTAACAAACACAGAAGCTTGCCTCAAACATTTAAAAATATATGAAGATGCTTCCAAAATTCTATTTTCAAATGACTTGTGCAAAATCATTACTTAAGAGTAAGTTTTACCCTATGTGGAACTACTAAGCAGAACAACTAAGTTCTTCCTGTCCCTTCATGATAGGGAAAACAAAAGAACAGGAGCACATGATCACTACTGCTACTTATGATGAACTTATGCTGCACTCTAAACACGTGGCTTCTATTTACATGCAATCAAGTAGTAATTTTACCATATGCTGAATATTCTTTCCCCTATATCAAAAAATCCTTACCAAATCCTTAAATGGCTGCTTCTCAGGAATTTCCCATTCATCACTGATTGTCATGTACCTGGAAGAGCAATATATGGGTTACAGGCTATGTAGGAACTTAATGAAAATCCCAGAATCTGCAGATACAGTAATATCTACAGATATCTACAGTGACAGTTGGACTCACTTATCAAAGTCTGTGAAAAGGTTGACTCGGAAAGTGTGCTGCTTATCCAGTTTGTACCCATCTGCATTCTTCACAGCATCCACTGCATGGGATGGAGACATGTACTCCAGAAAGATGTACCTACAGTGACAAAGGACAAAAATAAGAAGTCATTGTTGACTATCTAACAGGCTCATAATAAAAAAAATTAAAGGGGGATAAACTAAGAACTCAGTACCAAACATCTACAATATAACTTCTTGTCTTGTCCCTAATCAATTAGTGTCAAAAGCAATTAATCTCTATTTTGGCCACAGGCACACATACACTTTTTTAGCTGCATGGGCCTGACCTGCATTAGACTGTTTCCATAATTAATTCCCCCATACACTGTAGCTTAATGAGCTATTTACCTTCTCAGCTCCCTCTGGAACTTCACTTGTGACTGAGACTAAACATAAGAATTGCACAGACTAAGGCTGAAGAAAGCAATGAGCATGACTATGAGGTCACTATAAAACTGGCCATAAAATATTGACACTAATAATATTGACACTAATGATCAAGGGTAAGTCAGAGCAGTGTTTCCATCCTACTTCCAGTAGGAGTTATCATCACTTACCCTTTTGTTTTCCCATCTGCTTCTGGATAAAATTCATTGATAATTTTACCAAACTTGGAAAATATTTTGTGGATGACATTCTTCAGTTTCTCAAGTCTGTCTGGTCCAACCTGGGGAGCATTATCCACGACAATTACTGAGTCAATTCCATCTGCTTCCTGTGGCTGATCTTTCAGTATATCACCAAGTAATTCTGCAAAAACAAAAAGCATACAAGAAACTACAGCACCAGCCTGCATCATTGAGGAGGAAGGTTGAAAGATTAAAAGATAAGTGATAGTAAGGGAAGTTTTCAAATTTCAGGAAAATGACTCAAGCATCATTTAAAAAGCAATGCAGTGAGTGAACCCTCTGTTGAAGAAATAACTGAATACACAACACTCCCAAAGACTTTCTTGCTAAGAGGCATGATTACAGTTTCATGACAACATCAAGCAGTTGATTCAAAGTCTCTCTAAGAAGTACCTTACATTGAGGACATCAACACTTGGACTATTAACACTGTTTCAGGAGCTGGAACTGGCTAACAAAATCCTCAGAACTGCCAATAGAGCATACAGCTAGAAGATTTACTGCTCAGGCTCTGACTCAAAATTGAGCAGGCTCAGGCCTTGCTCAAATTTAACTGGGTGACTTCGATAAAGAGTACCATGTACCTCCCACCCACATCACCAGACTTGAAGCATAATTCCAAACCATCTGCCATGCTGGGAGCTCTGCATGTCTTCCAATTATTATAATTATGTTTGAGAACTCAGGCTCTGCCTAAACCTTTAATTAAGCACAAAAACGAAGGTCTAAGAGAAGACACTGAAAGTAACATTTAAACTTGCTGCAAGTGAACACAAGCACACACCTTTCCATACTCTGGATATTCCTCAACCACTTTTCCTATATCATCTTACAAACTTTGAGAGTACTTGCTAGTGAGATGGTTTGGTCAGTCCCTGAACTACCAGCTTCCAGCTTCTTTCTACTGGGAAGTTACTTACAATGTGGAAATTTCTGCTATACAGAAGGGGGAAGAACATTCAGAAGGACTGTAACACTGCAGCTGGGGGTTGTGTACCACACTGGGATAAAAACAGTTAAAAGGTACAAAGCCCACCTGTAAATGCACAAATTTAGGAACTTCAACAACAAAAGTTCAACAACTTTTCAAAGTAGGCTTCTAGACAGACATTCTGTAGAGTTCTAGACACACCTAACTTCAATCTGTCCCTTGAGTATATTCAATCAGATTCTTTATTCCATATCCACCAAACAAACCCCACTGGTATTGTATGAATTTAAATATAATTCTCAAATTAACCTTATCTAACTACAGAACTGTACTGACCCACAGATCCAGTAAAAGGCAGAAAAATGAAATCTGTGAGTCAATTCTCAATGGTCTGAGCTAAAAGCATTAAAAACAAGGACATGTAAACAATAAAATTTTGAGTCAGATTACATAGAGTATTCAGAGAACAGGAAAAAAATCCAAACACATGTGAAAATATTTAAAATATGAAAACAAATTAAAAAGGATGTTAGATGTGTTGATCTTTTGAGCACAATTTTGCAGAATTTTGCCAGGTCTGGAATTCTAGAAATTATTCTGCCTACAAACAGCGCTGGAAAGATCTCTAGAAATGAAGTAGTATGCTCATTTTTAATTTCAGACTACAAAACCCCCTGGACTTCTGTAACTGTAAGCTTGAACAGCTTATTACTTTACGTATGTAAAATCAAAGCATGTCTGAAAAGGACATTTCCACAGAGGCTTACAAGAGTACACAAAAAAGTAATATTTTGGGCTCTATCAGTCATTTTACCACAACCCCTTCTCAGAAAAGCCTTTGTAGGCCTACAAACAAACCCAAGAAATGCATATTTAGATTCACGTGCAAGAATACAACACAGTTTTGATTCACCACAGGCTAACAGATTAAAGACAAAAACCTACATTGTTCCATTTCTCTACCTTAAATTCAAAATTGTGAACAAAGGAACCTTCAAAGGGTAAGAAGCTGGTTTAGCCAGCTCTTATTCCACCCACAAGAGAAGAGGGGTGTGGTGGGTACACAGCTATCTTCAGCTGGCAGTATTTTAAGGACCACTATCATTATCTGAAACAAAGCTTCATTGCACCTAGGTGGTTATCTGGCACATCCCTTCTCCTGCTTGAACTCTGATCAGCTGTTCTGCCATGCCACACCATTCTGGAAAAAAAAAAAAAAGTTGAAGTAATGCATCTGGGATGGTCCAAACCTAAAGCTCAGGCTCAGAGCTGTTCCTGAAGATGTAATATTACCATAAACACTGAAACAGCCCTGGCTCAGTGACACTGACAGTCTGCCTTTCCCCTTGGAGAGGCAGGAGAATAAGGAGGTTAAGAAGTAACACACAGATGGAAAGCCAGACCAACAAGAGTGACTAAACTTCAGTACTGTAATTCAGCTACTAACACTGCATTATTCATACAGCTGAGAAGTTAAGCAAATGAATCCTTAACAGTGAAAGAGGTGAGGATGAAAACTATGCCTACTTTCTCAATATAATCTTCCTAGATGTAGACAGATTGTATCACACAAACACTTAAGCAGACAAAAATATTCCAGCTACATAATTGTATATACAATTTTGCCAAAGTCTCTTGAAAGAAACATACAAGTTCAAAGAGCTGTACAGGCTACTAAACTGAGAACAGCAAACACTCTTCTAATCTAAGGTATTTTTTCTGGTGTTTTCTTATGCTAACACAGGACGGGAACACTAGAAGGCACATCCATCATCTGTATTACACCACCAACTGATACAGCTGACTGAACAGATTATCAAATGCTTTAAAAAGCATACTAGGCCTATCAACACATAGGATACCCATAACTAAGACTCTACAACAGCACGTGTGCTAGAACAACTATTGTGAAAAAGAGAATCTTACTATTTGAGAACTGAGATGACTTTTCTAGAAAGAGTGAGCTGGAAAAAATTAAATATTTATTTCTAACTAAGTACTCCCATAATTATAAATCGAATTACACAATGGCTTAGCCCTTTTGAGACAGCCAATATCCAATACTTTTGAAAGAACCTCAACTGCCAGAAAGACTTCTTTCCCTATTTTCTTGTTATGAATTACCCACATAATTTCATGAACACTAACTCTTCTCAAACCCATATTATGTATTTATGATTTCACTGGAAAGAAACAGAACGATGGCACTTAGTTTGTAACCATCCAGCCAATAAGTTAACTGTTTGTAAAAAAAAAAAAAAAAAAAAAAAAGTTGAGTTCAACTCAGGGAGGCAAACGCCAACCACACAAATTGACGATTCCGTTTTGGGAGGGCAGAACACAGATCGGTTCTTGAAGTTTAAAAGCAGTTATAAGCTCAGGATTTAAACGGTACCGTAGGGCGCACACATACACCTGCAGAAACTTCAATGAAGACACCGGGACGGGATGGAGAGGTGTTCCAAGTTTCGAGCATCCCACTGCCAGGCCGGAGAGGCCACCAAGGGAAGACGGGGGAGCTCCAGCTGCCAGGCCCGGGGGGGCTGGGGGAAGCGGAGCGTTTCCCAGCAGTGGACCCGGTTCCCCACGCAAGCACGGCTCGGACCCAGCCACCCCCCGCAATCCCCGGCCCGGCACCAGCCGGCTCGGCCCGGGGCAACCGCGGCCTCCCGAGCCCTCCCGGGCGGCGGGCAGGGCAGGGCCGGGACTCTCCCGCCCCCCCGCGGCCCCTCCCTTCCCCTCACACCGACCGGACCAGGCCCCGGCCCCGGCCCCGAATCCGGCTCCGGCCGCCCTCCCGCCAACGCCGCCGGCCCAGCCCGCACCTTCGTCGCTGATGTCGTCCACGAAGTCTTCGGGGTCGCTGAAGGAAATCTCGTCCTCGGGTTCGGCCGGGACGGCGGGAGCAGATTCCCCGTTCTCCTGCGCCGCGCCGGGCTCTGCCGGCGGCTCGGCCTCCGCCGGTGCCTCGGTCTTGGCCTCCGCCGCTGGCTCGGACTCGGGCTCGGGCTCGGCCCCGTCCGGCGGCTCAGAGCCGGGCTCGGCCTCCGCCTTCTCGGGGCTTTCGCAGCCGGACGGAGGCTGAGGCGAGGGTGGCTGAAGCGCCGGTAGCTGCTGCTCGGGCTCGGCAGCTGCGGGGGCCAACTCAGAGGCGGGCGGCGGCTCAGGGGGCCCCGGCGGCGCCTCGGACTCGCCGACTTCTTCCTGCCCCTTTCCCTCTTCCTTCTTCTCCTCCTCCTCCTCCTCCTCCTGCTGCGGCGGAGGCGGCGGCTCGGCCGGGGCCCCTTCGGTCTGCTCGGGCTCCTCGGGGGGCCCCGGGGCGTCGGGCGTCGCGGCAGCCGCGGGGCTCTCCTCGGTGTCCTGCATGGGGCTCAGCGCTGGAGCAGCGACCGGGAAAGGAGGGGACGGGGAGGGGGGGGAGGGTGAAGGCTCCTACCGCCGGGCCATGTGCGCCAAACCCAGCAGGCCTCGCGCGACGGCGCCTCCTAACTGGGGCGGAGCGGCGGGGGGGAAAGGCGGCTCTGGGGAATCTCGGTACCGCAGCAGCGCCTGCCCATCACCGCCGCTTTCTGACTCCTCCGCTCAGACGCGGCTGGCAGCCCCGTCTCCACCCACCCCTTGCTCGGACAGCGGAGGCTTCCGCTCCTTCTCACCCCTCGGCAGCCGTAGCTCCCCCTGTTTGATGATTTACTATGGTGGAGTCCAAGATGGCGCCTTCTTCCAGTCGACTGAGGTGGGGCTCGGCCGAACCATTTTTTGGGGGAGGAGGAAAGGGCGATGCGTCGTGACAGGGAATTGTGTAGGCGTCGAGTGAAGCCTCCGCAGCGTTTTCGGCCTTTCGATGTGTTTCCCTGCCCATCGCCCTGCGGAAGGTGACCGGACACTGCGGTGAAACTTCCCCCCTACAGCCCTTCCACCGTGCGCTCGCCCAGGCCTGGCGGTGGGCGCTACCAATATGGTTCAAGGGGGGACACACACGCTGTGCTGTGAGACCGGCGGGGTTGTACATGGGCCCGGGGGGTCAGTGTCACCCCCCTGCGGACAGCGGGGCCGGATGGTACGGCCCGATGGCAGTCGCCACATCAGCTCCGTGAGGGGCCCGGTTGGGGGGGTATAGCGGGGTAGGGGGTGTTTTATGTGGGGTTTTTTTCTAAAGTAGTATTTTTTGTGAGGTAAAAAATAACGGTTTACGGCCAGCACCATCGCTGCGACGCTGGGGTTGACGGGAAAGGCTTTCCCAAGGGGCACGGTGACCTCTCAGGGCAGGGGCACAGACAGAAGGACAAGAGGAATGTCCCTCTCTGGTGCTTCCCAGGGAGCTGAAGTGTTATCTTGTGTAATCTTAACCTTTTAGTATGATTTTTAAACTACTGAAGTTTTCTCTCTTTCTGGCTACCAAGTGACCAGCTTTCTGAAAGAGCTGACCTCTCTTTTATTGATTAAACCATTACACCGTGACTTTCTCTCTCAGGCAGCTGCAAATGTGTCGAGTATGGTTTGTTTTTTTTTCCTTAATATGCATCTATTATTCAAAGTGATAAGAGGAACTTGGAGCTTGGCTTGAATACCATCTTCAGGTTCCAGTGACGTTATTAGAGAAAAAAGATAACAGTTCTTGAGTGTAACAGTGGAGTTTTGTTTAGTTTTTGCTGTTTGTTTGCTTTTGTTGTTTTGTTTTCGATAGTTTTCTTTATTTTACCCCTGTACTTTCAATCAAATAATCAAGATACACAGAATAAGAATGCCAGGATTAAAAAAAATAAATTGTGAGAAGAGCATAACAGGAATTGTACTTAGAATTTTAGATTTAGACCCTGTTTTCTATTAGAGTATCTTTAGTGGTTTTTTTTAAAGTCTTGAGATAAGTTATTTAGGAAATTAGGCCAGGAAACCCCAGTTCTGTAATTTATCAGGTAGTCACAAGATGGCATCCTAACACCACCCGAATTCAGCTGGATGAGCCTTTCAGTTCCAAATTTAAGCTATGGGCGATGCTTGTGAATGGAAATTATGAGTAGTGCTTCGTGTAGTGATTTTTTTTCCCCTGGTTGTACCACGGTAGTTGATCCCACTTTGCCTTCCTGGTTTGTAGCAGCATTGGCACACCAAGGTGTAAAGAAAATGCTGTTACCTCCTCTGTCATCACAACCATGTGAGGTTGTGATGAGGTGAGGACAGTGCTGTGGTTCAGTCCACAGCTGGATCCTCAAGATTCCATGGCTCTTTTAGGAGCGTGTATGTGGTCTCTCTTGCCTGTGTTTCACCACTCTCACATTGTCTGGTGTTGGAACATGCAATTTGTGCCTATCACCTTTCTTCCTGTTTGCAAGCTTAACTACTACTTTTACAATCACTTTGGTTAAACACTGAATCCAAATGTTGGATCCTCATTTCCTTTCTTTGCACTTTCCCTTATGTTACAGCAACTTTTTATTTATCTTCTCTTCCTTCCTTCCTTCCCCCTCTTCTGTCACTATCTCACTGCTATTCTTTGCCTTCCAGTCTTCAATTTAGCAATCTGAGGGCAAGTGGGACAACTTTTTAAAACCAGAGATTTTGGCACTGGCAGCTGGAGCCTGTTACTGTATGTATTCCTTATGCAAAACTCCTAATCAAAAGGAAATTTGGGGAAAGAAATGTAGCAGGAATGGCTTTTTATAACACAACTGTCAAACCAGCAGTGCCTCATGAATTTTACTGAGTGCAAGTGATCTGAGAATAGTGGAGCTGACAGCACTGTTTCCTAAACTGATTTCTGAAAGAGTAAGCAAGCTCTTGTGATCTGTAGGAAATTTTATCTCATACTGATGGGACATGCACGGAATGATACACTGAAAGGCCAGGGCCTCAGGTAATCACATACTTCTGCATTACATTTGTTACCTGGAACCTGCTGACACGTGCCCTTCCTTTCTCCAGTGATTGTAGTTTCTTTATGCTACAGGTCTTCCAGAAGCTTATGCTTCCTTTACAGTAAATATGGAAGTGTACTGTAATTAATGTCAAGAACAACTTTCTGCCCCTGTTCAAAAATTATGTCTGCAATTGAATTATTTTTTGCAGTATTTTTCTTCAAGACTTCTGCCACGGATTTCAAAAGCAATCTTCAGTTGAGAATGTCTTATTTATACCAAATAAATAGTTATGCTATTAGCTTAAGTACAGACCAATCAAAGATATGTAGCTAAATGAGACCGTGTTGATTCCTCCATTCATTTTCTCAAAAAATGCTGCATAGGCAAAAAAAAAAAAAATGTATAGTGCTTAGTTTTCAGAAGTGCTGAGCGTGCACAACTCTCCTCTGGGCTGCTGTATAAACATGATTTGAAGGGCCTCTCAGCTTAAATAATGCCATGCTTTTTTAATTTCATACACAGCATTAGTCTGCACCCACGCTTCTGGGGATCTCAGCTGAAATAGCACTGAGGCAAAAGATAGAAGGGAAGGGAGAAATCACTCAGGTCATTTCATGTCTTTGTAGCAGCATGAAAAGTTCCAAGGGAGAGCACTGGGATTAGAATTACTTGCACCTGAAATAATTCTGACTTTATAATTTCCTGGTTTAGTTCTCTATAAATATAAGGGAGATAAATATTTTCCCAGGATTAATAAATACAGGGAGCATTAATTAGTGAATGCATCCAAAACTTCTGGAGGTCCAGAATCTGTACATTTTTTTGTGTCTTGCTCGTTGGATGGTGTTTTCAGGAAAATCACTCCAAAACATATGCCTCATTTTTCACCAGTGTCAACCACGTTATTCCTGACTAATAAAATACAGGAAGTGGGGGAAAAAAACACTTTTAATAAAATGAGAGGCATTCATACCTGAAATTCTTATATTTGTGCAGTGTTAGAAAGTGTATTTGAATTCCAGAGGCTTGTACTTCTGCACTTCTGTGCTTTCCTGAACAGGTTATTTATTTTCTACGATATTTGCCTTCTTTCTAGTATATAGCATAACATGCTGCAATGGCTTTTCCTTCAGAAAAATACATCAATCCACTTCAGCTTATCTTCAGTAATACTTAATATAAATCCAAATGCATAAAAAAAAAATCTACTTTATATAGCTCACAATGAAATCTATCTTAAGTTCACATTCCCAGCAAACCATCCTTTACAGTTTATGGAGGGGGGGGAGGAATATTTCAGAATAAAACCTGTGTTAAGACCATGAGCCGATCACTTCTATATTTTAAGGTGTCAGAAAGATTTATTGCTAATCTCGAAGTGGTTTAGAAGTGCTTTGAGCAATCCAGTCAACAGCAGGGATGGGTTAGTGCCGTCTGAGCCCTTGTGAGGAGGGAGGGAGCTGACAGGTACCCGGAACCCTTGAGCCCCTAGACCTGAAGTTTGTGTTGAAGTGTCTGTGTTGAGGTGTTGTCTTCGGGGACATGATGGTGAAGTGCTGTCCTTCTGCACCGCAGAATCTTGGGGTGCTGCTGCTGGGCACCTGAGCACCACACCTTTGGTGGGACAGCGGCTTCGGGACACACGAGGACACCCGAAACGGGGGGTTCGTGGTGGTGGTGGCGGCCGCACCGCTGGAGCGGGCGAGGGCCACCCCGTGTCGGCCAGCGAGGAGCCCTCTCCCAAAACCCCCATCAAGCAAACCCCTTCCCTCCTTCCCTCCCCACGCTTCGGCCCCCCGGGAGGCGGCCTCTCCCCGCCCGCTCCGCCCGCGCCCACAGGCGGGCGTTGCGGAGGAAGGGGAGGGCGGCCGGCGGGCCCCGGCCTCACATGACTGCAGCCGCGATGGACGGCGAGGCGCCCGCAGGCACGGCGGGTACCGGCACAGGTACGGGGCAGCGGGTGCCCGCGGGGCGGGAGCGGGCAGCGGGCATTGGGGCAGAGCCCTGGACTCGCTGTCTTCATTCCCTCCTGCGGGCGGTGCGGGGAGGCTGAGAGGGACTCCTCGGGAGAGGTGGGGACCGCTCCCCCCGCCATAACCTGAGGGTAAAGAGGTGGCGGCGCCTTCCCCTTCTCAGACGCGGTCCGCACGGGGGGAACGGGGAGGTGCCCCGCCGCCAGGCCACGGCCGGGCCTCGGTGGTGCCGGTTCGGTGATGATGGTGGGGAGTTCCCTCCCCTTGCTCGGGTGGCCTCTGCCCCTTGGTGATAAATACGGGCAGAGCCTCGGTGGGCGCCGCGGGTCGGGGGGTTTGGCTGCCCCGGCGGGGAAGTGTGACCGGGAGCGGCCCAGGGGGAGCCCTTAGCGCGGGGAACGGGTACGAACCAGAACCTTTCCTCTGGAGGGTCATGCGGCGTTTTGGTGAGTGCTGAAATGGTTTTATTTCGTCTCCCTGACACTCCGCCTCCCCTTCTCCTTCTGTCCCTCTTCCTTAAAATGAACCCCGGGGAACGATTTCTGGAGCGGTTCAGTGGGCGATGTCAATGTCCCGAGCAGAGGCCACGTCTGCTCCCGATTGACCCAAGCCAAGAGCAGATTCAGGGTAAAGAAGCAGCAGCTTCAAACGCTTAAGTTTTAGGAGCGTGCTGCTGAATCTGGGACCTAGAAACTTGCAGGCAAATGCTGCCAGCACTTGTGAAATGAGAAACGGAGGAAGGTCCTGCGTGGATTTAGAAAGTAACACTCTAGGCTCCTGAAAGTTAAACTGAGGGAAACAGGATAGTACAGTTCTCTCGAGTTTTCCTAAAGTGTCTTAAGTTTCATACTGGCAATACTGCTCTGTGCATAGTATTTTTTTTTTCTCTGTTTGCTAAGAGAAAATAGTAGAGTTTACAAGTGGGTAAGTTTCATGCAGGAAAAAATGGTTTGGTTGGATTATATTCAGGACCCAGTGTGAGCGTGCATTTGATAAGCCTGTGATGCTCCTGATGCAGATACTGCTTATAAATAAATTATTTTGGAATATTTCTGTCCAGGACTGATGTAAGATATTGGGATATTGAACAGCAGCCTTTGTGGAAAAAAAAATGTCCTACTGTACCAAAGAGCGAGCTTGTTCAGGTACGTCTATTACAGATTTACCATCTGCTTCAGGAGCTTTCTAGAGATAAAGCAATTGTTTCTGAGTGTTCTTGACCTGCTTAACCTCTGCACTGGTGATGGTGCTTCTGTAACTGATGTGCTCAGCCTTGTTGAGAAAAGCTGTCTGTCCTTGACTAAGCGTATATTTTGAAGACTGAAAGTAGGTATCTAATGGTCTTACAAAAAAAGAAATGCTGTGAAAGCAGGGGTGCTTTTATTTCTAGCATTGTTCTGCATTTTCAGTGATTCTGGAAGTTTCATGCCAGTATGTAACTTTTTTGGAAACTGATGACTATTCTAGGAGGATCTGAATCTCCCAAGTAATAATGACAGGAGCTGCTGATGCCCACCTGTGACAGTATAAGCAACTGCTGTCTTTTTTTATTCTGAAGGATTAAAAGTACTTTAGAACAATCAAAAGATAAAAGAAAAAGGTTAATATCCAAGACACTGAAGTCAGTTTTGCAAAGTTGCTTGTGTTGACTTTTTTTTTCCCCTCCTTGATGCCACCTGAGGCTATTTTGCAATGAGCTAATCCAGGTGTGCTGGCTGGGGAGGGAGGGACAATGATTTCTGCTTTTCTTCTGGTGGTAAATCTTTAACTATGTGTGCAGCCTGGAGGAGGGTTTGGTAGGGAGGCCTGTACCAGTTGTAGAGAGTAGAATTTGCACGTGACCACTCTGATTTCCCCCACGATCTTCAAGGTTTTGTGGCGTGATGCAGGTTGGTGGAAAAAAATGGATCAGTTACAGATGTGTGGAACAGGTACGGAAGGAGGGAAGCTTTGATGATTGCTTTTCAACAGAGTTGAGGTGCCAATGAGCTTCCTCTAAATATAGGGAAAAGCTGTTGGGAGGATGTAGTGTGTGGAGAATGCCATTTTTAAATGTTTGAATACTAAGAGAAAGTTTTTCCCCAGTGTGATTAAGAGGGTGAGAAATGCTCAAGGAAGAGGAGAAGCAAAAAGATAAAACCTCTGATGGTGTTTTCTCAGCCTGTATAAGAAAAGATGATTGTAGAAACTTGGCAATTCTATGGCTAAGCTTGAATTCCCTTGTAAAAGTTTCCTGTTGAACAGTTGTATCTGGTGCTCCTTGTTGGGTTACCTTTTAGGGCCTGAATTTTTACACTTCAGCTCTTTTGTTAGAGCTGGGTGTGATAGTTGAGCAACCTTCCATTGTGAGCTGGGATCTAGCAGTCCTAGTGAGGATTTGACTTTCTGTCTCCATAGTCTTTGGGAACATTCCTCTATGGCTTTTTCTCCCCTAATCCTGTTATTTCTTCAATGTTTGTAGCTCCAGCTCCCTTTATTGTTTGTTACAGCTTGTGATTTAGGCTTTGTGGCTGACTTGCAACTGGAATGTGTTCCTTGTATTCCCAGACTTAGGAAATTGCTTAATTAATCTTGTGATGATCTAACAGCATAGTTAAAAGAACAGAGCATGAAGCTTAAAGTTGCTTCTCTCTTCCTGTCACACAGATTTACTCTTGTGATATTGGGAGGAGGTAACTTGGTAACTCTTTTTTTTTTTCCTTCTGCAGTGTGTTCTTGCAATATTTTTATAAGCAGATAGATGCCTGCAGCTGCAGGGGAATGCAGAAATGCTAGTGCTTTTTTATTCTTATTAAATAAAGCTTAAATAACCTCACCTGACCGTTTTTGAGTTGTGTCATTACTGCTTTGCTTCATCTTGAAAAGCACCAAGTGCTGAATAACAATCTGAAACTTTGTTGGAAACAAACCCAAACAAACAACCACCAGAAAAAAACCCAAACCATAACTGCCCTCAACACCTCAAAAACAAAGAAAAGAAAAGAAAACAAACAAGAAAACCCAAACCAAAAACAGACCAGCCAGGCCAGCCAGCGCGGGATGCATATTTGACATCTGCTCTGAGAAAGCTGAGTTTGTTGTTTGGTTTTTTTTTTTAAGAAGTAAAACAAAATGTTAGAGCCTGTTTTCCAACATCTAATTTTGTGATAGTACGTGTATTATTTTATCATGTGTTCTTTTGGCATTGGCTACCTTGTATTTTCAAGCCAGTTGTTGGGAGGGAGGAGGAGGGAGACTATTGCACCATCTCTTAATTAGGGTGAAGCTAAATATGATTACTTTTTTTGAACCTATTAAGAAATACAGACCTCTCCTCCGTGTTGAATATGGGTCAGTGTATCAGCTTTGTTGGGTAGAATAGACAGACTCCTTTGCATTGCTCCTTTCTAAATAAGAATTGCATGGTTTAAAATTCCTTAAAAAACAAATCAAACCCAAGCAAAGTGCATACGGTTGTCTCAAAAATATGTAAACCCTGAATAGGAAGAAAGTTTTGTGTGGCTTTTTTTGTGGAACTTCTGTTTTTCTTGGTTTTAGGGGATTTCAAATTATGTAAGGATTAAAAAAAACCAAAACAACCAACCGAAAAAAAAAAAAAATGGCAAAGAAGGCAATCTGTTTGGAGACGTAGTAGAAATCTGCACCAGCTTTCTGAGAGGCTGATGTGGATGCTGAATTCTGGAATTATGGAGGAATGTGTTTGACACAATAAGGGAGAAAGGCATTTCCATAATTCCTGAGGCTCTTCATAAGAAGACAGAAGGGAAAGGGGAATGCTGATGAATATTTACACTGGTACTTTAGTGTTCCTGGCCCAGGAGTTTGTAGTGGAGCCCTCATTTTTGCTGGGGAGAAATCTGAGGTATTTGTGTACAGAAATAGCCAGTTCTTGGACTCCTGCATTTCCAGGGAATTGGATCACCTGTGCTTCACAGGGCTGTGGCTTCTGACAGTGGAGAAGAAATTGCAGCTGCTTTTCCTAAGGGCTTTGCCTCCTCTCAGGCTCCTTTCTCCTGTTAGTAAATTTGCTGCTGCTGTATGGAACAATTCCATGACACCCTCTATTTAAATGTGTCTAGTTAATTAGCTGGTTAGCACCCTGGTGTAATAGAGTGTTGTTAGTAGCAGCTATCTGTGAAATGGAGAGAAGCCCTCCAAATCTGGTTGGCAGAACTTAAATAGGGAATTGTATTGTAATTTACTACCTGTGCTTCCAGTCCTTGTATTGCTCTTTTCTATATGTGCTTGCTCACATGTAAAACCTGTGTGCAACTTATCAGACACTTGAAATTCTACTTTGGGTTTCATCAATGTATAGGTTTAGAACATTTGATTGAGGAAGGTGGTGACTCCACGGAGGTCAGACTGCTGTGGAGTTGTGTAAATGGGAGTAATGAGGGGCAGTTGCTAACCTAAGTGTGAAATATGTGGTATAAAGCAGCAGAGCTTTCTATTTCAGCTGTTCTCTGTGTAAGTTTCTCAATTCCTTTTGGTCCAAAGGCTGCCTGACTTGTTCCCAAAAAAAAACAAAACAAAAAAACAACAATAACAAAAAACCAAAACTGTTATGCAATGTTTTAATTTTTTTTTTCCTTTACAACCAAACAAAAAATTAAGCTATGTTTTGAATGCTTCTTTAAACTTTTATTTTATGTCATCTTATTGTCTGCATTTGTATGCTTGAGTGTATTCTTTTTAAGTTTTATATCAAATTGTTTTCAGTTATTACCAGGCCACTTCCTGGCATTTTATTGACAACAGATCAAGAAACTGCTGTAGCGAAGGGGCAACTTGCACAAAAAAGCTGATTTTTATCTTGTCTGCTTCCCTGTGTTCCAGAGAAGGAATCCTTACCTCATTTCTGTAATCACTTAATGCTCTCTCTATATAAACTTTACTAGGTAATGATCTACTGAAACCAAAGGGAATGGTTTTAAAATGAGCTGTTCTGGAGCAGGGAGTGCGTGATGGGAAGTGTTAAGTGTTTAGTTACAATGCATGTAAATCCTTCTACTGGTTGAACACAGGAGCTCATACCAATGAGTTCCCACTATTATCCACCATTCCTGGCCAGGGCTCTGGAGGCTATTCCTGAATTGACTCTTTAGTAAGTAGGATGAGAAGTGGGCTGCAGAATAGCTCCAGTATATATTGCTCTGCAGGGTGAGTGTTAACGCAGCGATAAAAGTGGTTTCATCCTCAGTGTCTTCTTATGTTCTCAGGCCAGGTTTTGAGAGTGTAGAGTCACCCTGAGTTGCTGTCTTGTTGAAATGAAACATGCTGAGATTATTAGTTAAGTGGTAATTATTAAACCTTGCTTCCATGGTTGTCTGATTTGTATGATTTAACACATTCAGACAAGGTTGAGATGCAAAGAAGCTACAGAGTATTTCAGGGAGAGCCAAGTGTGTGAACTGCTAATGAAAATAAGGTATTTCCAAAAGTAAATTTGAGAAAGCAAATTTAGTGAATAACTTGATGAGAACTGGCAGTGTGTTACAAATGGAAAGGGCAATATGACACAGTTGTCAAAGGAATGCTGAGTCTTGGCTGGATCTCTCTGTGGGACTTTGCTCTGTAGTTGTCTCATGGGGTGGTCTGAGTCCTCAGCATCTGTTTGGTTGGGCATGCTGCAGGTTCCAGGACCATCTATAGGGTTCACTATAGGGTTCACCCTATAAATCTTTTCTCCTGATACCTGTCTTTTGCCACGGGGAGTTTCAGTCATTTAGCAGACAGCGTAGAGCCCGTTTAGGGAACAATTTGTGCCATGAAAGCCCTGCTTTGTTGGTTGGCCAGCAGGAAGATGGAAAGCAGGGAGCATGATTCAGTAGGCAGGAGGAGTGTTGCATCAGTACAGGTTGGCACTGCTCTCAGGGAAGTAGGTGGGTTGCATTTTGGCTGGCCCCTCTTTGGGAGGCCAGCTTGCTGTGACTGTCTCTGAAATGTGAGCCAGTGGTTTGGCACCACACAGGACTGTGAAATTCCATGGATGTGTGTGTGTGTGTGGGGGGGGGGGGGGGGTGTGTGGGTGCACTGGAGGAATAGCAAAATTTCCTCTGTCATGTTGCATTTCGCTGATCTGTCTTGAGCAATTAAACCCAAAAATGACAAGGGTGTGCACCCAGAGAACCCACTCTGCAGAGTGGGGCTGGTTTGGGCTTTCCATAGCTTCTTGTTGTGTGTATTTTGACACTTTTGATAGCATGGTTTTATTCTGCTTTGCTCTCCTTGTGAAAGGGCAGCTGGGCAAAGATTTTTCTACACTAGAAAATCCTTTGCCTCGCTTTCCGTATTGTGAATTTTCTTTCTTTTTTTCCTTCTCACTTCAGCGTGGATCTGAAAAGTGGATATACAGATATAGTATCACTTTATCCAGCAGTATCCTGTGTCAACACTGAATTAGTTTGCATTATCTTACCACAGATTTCTGGCAGGTAACAGCAACTTTTTACAAGCTGCTATGTAGGTGGGGTTAGTAAGTAATATATTCTATTAAACCAGAGGTGTTAAGACTTGCTTCTCTGAGTCACACGAGCAGGACACGAAAGCCTGATGAGACATGTGGGATAAGGTCATTTGTCCTGGATTTGGTTTGGTTTCCTGAAGCCCTTTTATAGAGCAGAGAATGAAGAGGCTGTTCTGAAGCTGTCTATCTGAGGAATCAGAGGTTACTTGGCTTTCCCGTTTATCAGGGCCCAAAGCACAGGAAGGAACTGGTGGGAAATCCTTATCAGGAGGTTAGGGCTTCCAAGTTAAGGATACAAATTCTTATCTTCTTTTGAGTTAATTTCTTACACAGTTATTGACTATTTTGAACTTTGTATCAAAGGTCAAATAAGTGGTTCTTGCTTCTATGGTGGGTTTTTTGTGTTCTCAAAATTTCAGATTTGTTGAAGAAGGGGTGTAATTTCTGTACAATGGCAGGAAGGGATGATTTCTACTGCCTAGTTTTTCTAGTTAACTTTTCATCAGAGCACTCTATTTTCTTTGTCAAAGAGCTTGCTTGCTGTTCCCTTCTTCAGCAGCCACACGCAGAGAGGAAGTAACCCATCTTTTCCAGACTGGAGAATAGAACTCAGGTATGGGTTGAATAGATTCCAGGATTATATCAACATTCTTCGCCCCGTGTCTTTTGTGTGAAATGGGTAGAAAAAGCCCCATTTCTCTCAACAGCAACATGAGCATAGTTTACAGTCCTGTGATATGTGTGTTTATGTAGTCAAATTGAGATAATGGGCTGCAATCAGTCATTAAATGAGAGAGCATTCATTCTGAATTGTCATCTTTCTTTGATGTAGTTTCTCCCCCAGGGCCATATTCTCAAGAACCATCTTTTTTCACTTTTGCAGCTGGCTGAGAATCATTTAGAATCTCTCTGATAAAAACTGTCCAGCCACGGTTAAGTTTAGTGTAAAAAGATGTTTGATTTTAGCCACAAACAGGGGAATAGGCATATTTGTAAGATTTTTTTCCAGAGTTTGCTGTGATTGAGGAGTTGTTGAGTTGGAAGCCATTGTCAGGAATCTTTTTCCCCTGCTTTTGAACCTGAGCATATTGACACATTAAGTTATTGTAATTCATGCCCACTCTAGCATACTCACATAGAGTTTAATAAAAATATGTCAAACAAAGTGTCTTCTTCCTTTGTAATGACATTTAAAATTAATGTATTACATTTCTGCAGTGCAGTAAAATAACACATTTTCTTTCCTTCCATGAGTTGTTCTAGGCAGGATCCAAAAGTGCTGAGCAAGGGTTTTGTTCCTTTTGGCAGATCCTGCTGTGGTGGGAGCTGGACGGACAGGAAATGCAGGCCTCCTAGCTGATTCACAGAACAAATTTGGCCTGTGATTCTTCTTTTGCTCAGTAGAGATGTCTTTCTGACTGGCTTTAATTGGTGGTGCTCCTGGGTGTTGGGAAGAAGGAGGTAGCAATGTCTTAAACGTGGGTGAAATAGCCCAGGCTCCCTGGGGAGTGGCTGGACTGTAGTTCTGGTTGTGTTGCACCACTTGTGGGAGCACTGAGCAAGAACACAGAATATTTTAAGGCTACTTCTTTATCTTATCAGGTCTCCTGGACTGTTTTTTTCCCTTTTTGTCTTTTAGATTTGGCAAAGCCTCCAGTCAGTGAACCAAGGGAACCGGAACAGTTTCTAATGCAGGCACCCCAGGGAAATCCACTGCTGCTTTCCCACACCCTCCAAGAGCTATTGAGCAAGGATAGTGTGCAGGTGGAGCTTATACCTGAGAAGAAGGGCCTTTTTCTGAAACATGTGGAATACGAGGTTTCCAGCAAGGTAATGTGAACAAGCATTGGTCTTAGTGATAATGTATCACCTGGAGAATGTCTGTGTGCTTGCTGCTGGCCAGGTTTTATGCAAGCTGAAAGAGGTACTGAGTGATGCTGGCTTTGAGCAGGCCAGTTGTATGGGCTTAACTTGAAATGTAGTAGCACTGCTTTCCTGACCTGGGCTGCAGTATGGAAGGAGCATCTTCTGACTGAGGTCTGATGGGTGGTCTGCTGGTTTACTTGCTGGAAGCCTGAGCTCTGTACAGAAGCTGATGTGTAACATGGAAAAGGGAATGTTTTCATAATGGGTTGGTGTAGGCGAGTGGGCATTTTAAACTGGTTTGAGCTAGTGAAGAAATCATGTTGGCAGTGCTAAGCTGAAATCCTTCATAAACAGCAAAGGTCATGCAAAGCCTTCTGCAAAGTTTAGGCCACTTCCAGTTGACTTGCTCCAGTCCTGACCTGTAGGTTGAGCTCTTGGTGTGAGAGAAGATTGAAGATGATGTATCCTTTCCTATTTATAGAGCAGACAGTGAAATAGCTCTCCAGTACCTTCTGTTTGTTTTTAGAACAAAGAAATCTGTCCTCTGACCATGAAGAAATTAGGTCTCCCAGGCCACCAAAACATCAGCAGTGTAGTGTTCAAACTGCTGCAGTCACTGTTGCACATATTCAGAGGCAGATTTGGGTCACTTGTCTGTCGTGGAGCTTTAGGTGTTATTTCTGTAAGTTTGTCAAAGGCTGTTGTGAGGGGAAAGGTCAGACAGTGAATGCTTCTGTGGTTGTTTTTGCCTGTGATTTCAGGATGCAGAATTCAGTGAGCTTGTTGTGGTCTCTCTAGGATTTGAATTTAGAAATCTATTGCCAGCTCCTTTCAGTTGCTGTCATCTCTCCTATGGTTGGAGCTATACAATGTGATAGTTCCTCAAAAAGGAAGCATAGCTTGGCCTTGAGCTTCAGCTAAGATCTGCAACACAAATGATTTGACAGATTTCAGAGCAGACAGAGGAGGCCCTAAGGACTGTGTCCAGTGTGCTCTGGTTACACTGTGCTTCTCTGCTGTAGTTTTGAAAATGCAAGGTGCCCCAATAAGTAGGGGATGACCTGCAATGCAAACACAGTAAGAATGTGCAAAGTTTCTTATGAGCTGCTGCAGTTGAACCTGTAGTAATAGTGGGGGGAGGTTGTGAGGTTTTTATTCATGTATTATGTTTTAAAAATATCTTTCTCCTAAGGTGACTTATTCTGTCTGCTTCCTAACTCCATTTGGAATGGAAAAAAAGTTTCTTTGGCCTGTTCTACATATTGATCTAAGATCTTATTGATCTAAGTGAAGGACTGAGGTTTTAAAGGAACTTTCAATCCTTGCTTATAGATCTAACATCAGTGAGAAGTCAGTTTCTCTTCTGAGGTTCACTTAAAATATCAGTCACTTGGTCTAATAATTACCTTACATAATCTAAGACTGCTTTGCCACCTTTGGATTTGAAAATGGTTTAGAGAAAGTTCATAAGAGCTAGAGCTCAGGGACTTGCAGGACTTGAAGAGAAGAGCTCTTTAGAGCACTTCAAGTGTCAGCAGTATTTCTAAATACTGTGTGTAATTTAGACCAGAAGAAGAATTGGAAAACCAGAGAGTTGGAGGGAGTAGTGGTATGGAAACACAGCAGATTCAGGGGTATTTGTACCTTATTGGGGAACCTCTTCCTCTCCATTTTCTAATCTCTTTTGTCTGATGTGTGAGTGAAATCTGACTTAACATTTTTAACAGAAAATCTTACTCTCAAGAGACTGTAATGCCATCTCTATCATAATCAGAAGGTGGATTTTTGAAGTCTTCTCCCTCCTTCCTACCACAAGGCCTCTGAAGAGAATAGGTTGCTTCTTGTAGTTTCTGGGTCTGATTTCTTTCTTTTGTTATTTAGTGCAGCTGATGGGGGGAAAAAAGAAAAAAAAAAGATGTCAATGCTGCTGATTGTCCAGCCTGTGTATTGATTTCTCCTCCTCCCTTCATTACTTGCAGAGATTCAAATGCTCAGTCTACAGACGCTATAATGACTTTGTGGTGTTCCATGAGATGTTACTTCAGAAGTTTCCATATCGTATGGTGCCAGCACTTCCACCAAAGAGGATGCTGGGAGGTAAACCTGGGTCTTTCTTCTGACCAGAGGGGGTTGCAGAGGAAGTGTGATCAAAGTGATGCTACTGAAATGTTTAAATGGTTGAATGTCTTTGCTTCTGTTTGCCTGAGAAACAACTTTTCAGGTTATAACACACGATTTGGAGGTATTATTGTAATCCTGGAAATTCCCAGTAGGTGAGATTAATGTAAAATGTGGGGACTCTTTCCATGGAAGTTTAGTATCTAATAACCTTTTCTGGTAAGATTTGAGGTGTAATTCCACACAAAAGCACATCAGAGTTGCAGGTATTGGTTTTTAGTAAAATGGGTTGTGATCATCAGTACCATAGTGTTACAAGTGTAGGATTGCCACCATACTCTTCAACAACTGTAGTATGTATTTTAGTGTTCTGTTTTGTGAAGTATTCAGAATAGAAAAAAAATCTGTGAAAATCCCATTATTTTTCAATAGTGGGAGTAAAGAATATAAAAATAAAGTATCTATATTAAAAGGCTTAGAACTGAAGAGGAGCTGGATGTGTAAGAGCAGCAAAATTGCTTTTCCTTTTAGAGCAAAAATTGATCCTGCAGAATTAGTGTAGGTTCCTGAGCTCACACACACCTAGAGAGGACTCCAAACAGTGATGGCAGCTTCAGCACTGCCTGTTACAGTATTACCTTGCACAGAAGTTTTATGATGCAGGCAATGGTAATTAGGCTTTATCAGTTGATGTAAAAAAAAAAAAAAAAGAAAAGTCTCTTCCTAGCAAACCAACTGCCTTAAATTAGTCATTGCCCTTTTCTATTCCTGTTCTGAAAAGGACCTTGCTGACCTGCTTAGGATAAACAGAAACTAAAAACCGAGGCTGGAATTGGTGTATCAGTTCATTCAAGTATGTTTTAGCTGTTAGAGTAGATACCAATGAAGTGTCCCAAGAGCATATCAAAGCTCCTTCAGGTATATTTTTCACCAATCTGAAATATTGGCACTGGTTTTAAACTTCTGTCATTTCAGATGATGCATAACTGTATAGGTTCCTGTCTTGTTTTCTACTTTTTCTGTGAAAGAACAAGCTTTTCACTGTCCTCTCCCCTGCCTATGCTGCTAGGCTTAATGTGTTTCAATAAATAATAGATTTCAGTCAAGGAGTCCATCGCTGCAGTAAAGAGAAATTGGTAAACAATGAGTAGAGCAAGGTGTGTTGTGAACTGGAACAAAGTAAAGCAGCAGTGCTGAAAAGCTTCAGTGGTCATATATTCTCATGATGGAATGGAAATGGAAATTATAAAGACCTTTCTTTTGAGGTTGTGAAAACCTGTCTGTTGAATTAGGCCTGATGGAGTGTTCTCAGCCAGAATTTCCACTTCATGCCACACCTGTAAGCAAAATGACCTCTGATTAATCTTAGTGGAGAGAGGATGCTTCAAAGCAGCTACTGGTAGATATCATGTATCAGTTACTGTTATTTCCTTCTTTTGCCAAAGTGTTGATATTTCTGTGCATTCACTGGTGCATTTTTTCCCACAGATACTGTATATTTAAGAAAAAATGATAGGATTAGTTCCCAAACTGTGCTAGGGGTGCAGTTCAAAACTCTCTTAAGGCAGAGAGTGATGATTGCCTTCAGTCCAGTGACCCTGCATATAGAAAAGCTGTTTAAGTGGTCTTAATAGAAACTACAAACAGGAAAAAGGAAATCGAATGGGGAGTTCTTGTGTAGGTTAATGGACTGATAAATGGAATTGCAGGACACAGGATTTGATGGATTAGTGTAAATGTGTGACTCTTGCAACTTCCTTACTCCCAGAGCAGGATGGGCAAAGCTGTGTGCTTCTTATACTCTGTATTCTCCTCTACTAAGTTACAGTCCCTGCCCATGCAGGGGGTTGGAACTAGATGATCTTTAAGGTCCCTTCCAACCCTAGCTATTCTATGATTCTATGCTTATTTTCATGATGGTTTACTTTGATCTGTCTGTCAGGTAAAGAAGGATGGATCTGCTTTGCTTGTTTGGGAGCAAAGTGAAGCAGATCATGTAGGTTGCTGCAGGTTGCTGTGCAGGTCTTTCAAAGTACTTCCTGATACCTCATGAAAAAGATGGGCACTGATCTTGAACAAGCAACTAAATCCAAAATCCATCCCTTTTTTCTCTCACTAGCCCCAAAATGCTTTAAAGTTTGGAGGAGGGACAGTTAAGGATACAGCACACTGAAGCTAATGCTTCAGAATAGAGAGCAAAAAAATCTAATTATTTGTGTGATGATCGCTTTAAAAGTGGCAGAGTGATCTTTGCAGGGACAAGAGGCCATGTTTTGTACATTTCCCAGGAGTCTCAAACAGAATGAGGTCCTCTCTGGGGATTAGCTATGGAATTGATTCAGAGGAAGAAAACTTTCTGCATGCCCAGAATTTGTAAGTGGAGGCTTCAAGCCTTATACTTAATTGTTTATCCTGCTTACCTGACCCATCCCACAAAAATGAATACACACACACACACACACACACACACACATATATATATATATATATATATATTCTGGGTTTCAATTAGATGCAAAGAAGCACTTGAAGGAATATTTGTTCTGGTGGTCAGTTCAAAAAAATCTGTCTCGGGGAGCACACAGACAACACATAGTCCTTCTTTGGTTCTGGTGCAGTGCTGTAGCAAAGGTTGCAAGTACAAAGAAATTATTGAATTGAATGCTTGCTTTTTCTGAGCACCTGAAATCTGTGGTGCATTAATTAAAATTTAATGTTTCTTCCTCTAGCTGATCGAGAATTCATAGAATCGAGGAGAAGAGCACTGAAGCGTTTTATCAACCTGGTGGCTCGACATCCCCCTTTCTCAGAAGATGTGCTCTTGAAACTCTTCCTGTCCTTCAGTGGCTCAGTGAGTACTTGTTAGCAATTGTCTTCAGTCTGTATATCTTCCTGTAACTGCTTCACTGGGCACAAGAGTTCAGAATTGCTTTTGACCTACACATTGTTGCTCCCAGTGATAAGGGCAGTTTTCTCTCAGTGGATATTTCTGCAGCTGGAAAGTGAAAGGTAATTTCACTCAGTGCTAGAAGTGTAGTATTTTGAAAATTACAGCTGTTTCTTAGTGTCTTCTTCAATTTAACCTAACCTTGATAAAGCTGTATCAGCTATGTTGTGTCTTACTATCACGATATATCTGAGACCATTGTGAGCTGCCCATGCATTTCTTAGTCCTTTTATACTCATTTGATTCTGTATCTTTTCCAGGATGTACAGAATAAGCTAAGAGAGTTGGTCCAGGGTGTAGGAGATGAATTTATGACCTGCAGATTAGCTACACAGGCTAAGGTATGTGAATTTCTTGCAATATATTAATCTGGTTTAAATGCCTTCCTCCTCCAGGTGGATCAGGTAGAAGTGAGTTGTTTCCAAAGTCTGAAGGACATTTAAACTTGTAATTTTATTGAAAAGATCAAATAAATATTTGACTCTTGAGGGCTTGATATTTGTAGCTAAATGCTGGTTCATGAGTATAAATATTAAACAATTAATCCTGCTCAGAATGCATTTTGCAGTAATTACTTGTACTCACATAACAAACATGCACATACTGCACAATTAAAAGTGAATATCTAGACTGATTTCTTCCCCATGTGATCATACCCTCATTCTGTCTATTGTCATTTTCCTGTGGGAGAGTAATTTGGATTGCTACAGAGAAGTTATAAATTCTCCATAAGTCTGTTCAAACCAGTAATTAGTGCTACAGGAAGTTCTAAATATTAAATTTTAAATGTTAAATCCACTGTGTTCATTGAGCAATTTTAAAGCAAGTTGTTGTTCAGGTTCCTGCAATGCTAGAAGAAAGTTTTGCAACTTTTAGCTTCATTCAGGTGTTTTACCAGTGATATCCAGGTCAAAAAGAGCTGAACTTTTAGTACATGCTTGATCTCACCAGTCTGGCTGTTACTAACAGTAACATGATGAACTCCATTTTAACTGCTTGGAGTGCATGGCAGAGTGGCAGATTTGGCCAACAATGTGTACACCTGGTATCTGAACCTCTTTCTGCCTTTTAAAAGTAGAGATAAATGTATGCCAGCTGACTTGGACACCTGAATTATGAAGCTCATCTCTTCAGGGTTGTTACAGCATGGTGTGAGAGAGCAAGCACAAGAGGGAAACCTCTCTGTTCCTACTGTGTGGTGTGCCCACAATTAACATCTGTGACTGGGCCTCTGATTTGTCCACTAATAATCTCTCTTGCACTTCTTCAGGACTTCCTTCCAGCTGACATACAGGCCCAGTTTGCTGCCAGCAGGGAGCTCATCAGGAATATTTATAACAGCTTTTATAAGCTTCGGGACCGTGCGGAGAGGATAGCTTCTCGAGCCATTGACAATGCCTCAGATCTTCTCATATTTGGCAAGGAGCTAAGGTAGGTTCTGCTGTTGTTTCAGAAATCACAAATGTTTTAAGGTTTACCTACAAAGGGTCTGGTAAGAATGGGTATTTCAGCACATGCTGTAGGTCATAATAACATTTTTGCCTACTGTAACAAGAGAAAATGCTTTCCACTAAGTTTGCATTCCTCAGAGGAAGACAAGAGTAAATAGAGATACTTTAACATTTAGGTACTTGTTCTAGTGCCTCTTCCCCCAGTGTATACACAGCTCTGCATTTGTAATCGTGCAGTAGTGGCTCAGGACTGTGAGCTGTTTAGAAAGACTTGAAACTCTGAACTGCTCTTTGCAAGTAAGTGTATTTACTTATTGTGATTTTTCTCTTCCATCTGAATGCTGCTTATTTCCTCCTAGTGCTTTGGGCTCAGACACTACACCGCTTCCTTCCTGGGCTGCTTTGAATAATAGCACATGGGGGACTCTGAAACAAGCCTTGAAGGGTTTGTCTGTTGAATTTGCACTTTTGGCAGACAAGGCTGTGCAGCAGGTGAGTTCTTTACTTTTTATTTTATTTTTTTCCTTCTGGTAAAATGAAGGAGGTGTGTCACTACAGCAAGTTTCACCTTGAACCATGAGCTTTGGGGATGTAGGCACTTAAAGAGTTAAGAGGGAGATTGCAGTCCAAAGTCACATCCTCAGCCACCAGCCTGCTTGTTCAAGCTTGAATGAAAAACCTGGACTGTGCTTAAACAGGGTAGAATATAATGGGCAAAGGAAAGGAGGGAAAAGCTTGCTTTAATTTTCAATTTCACAATGTTATTGGACAAGTTAAGCTGTACCAAACTGTCCAGAAGTCCTGTGTTCTGTTTTATTAATCTGCTACGAATAATCCAAAACTTATCTCTGAATCAGTTTTCAACATTCATGTACTTAAACAGTCATTCAGAGTCACTCAAACAGAAGTGTAAGTGTGCAGAGTGATAATGACTGTTAGAATGATGTGAGAACATGACAGTCAGGGAGGGAAAAGTAATAATTTTGTCTTCACTTCAACTCATCGTGTTAAAATACTCAGCATGCTTTTATGGATCAGGTCTTTTTTTCTCCGGAGTTTATGCTCCAGAGAGCATTATTGATGCAGGAAGAAAAGACAGTATTTAATAAAAAAAATAAAAAAAAGTTAGTGACATTTAACTCGGTGCCTCATCTCTGCCTTCTGGTGCATGAACTGTTATAGGGAACGTGGAGGTATTTATGGCTTTAATGGATTTGGATTTATCTTTGTGAGAAGGGAAGATGAAAGATGGGAGGAATCTGCAAAAGCAAGAAATTCCAGGCAGAGATCTGAAAGGATTGACACACAGTACTGGGAAACTAACTCCTCTTGTTCTAATGATCAGTCATTTGGAAAAGCTGTTCCTGCTCCAGTTAGGTCTTTGTTCTGCATACTGAAGACTAAACACTCCAGTGCCATCTGAAAGGTTTTTGCTGCAGTTGTGTAAGTGTTGATGTGTCCTGGAGAATACAGTGGAGGCCTGCGTGGTGTAAGGATGTGAAGAACTGTGATGTTGGTTCTTGCCAGGCTTACATAAAATGTACTTTTTTCCTTGTTTTCTAGGGTAAACAGGAAGAGAATGATGTGGTGGAGAAGCTGAACCTTTTCCTGGATTTACTCCAGTCCTATAAAGTGAGCTCTGCTGTTCTTCTGCCAGTGAGAAAGTTGTTTAGAGCAAGCCTGTGCTCTCCAGAGGGTGTAACGCCAACTGGATGGAAAACTGTCTGGGAGGCCAGTTCAGAGGCAAACTGGATGTCTGGCAGGGAGAGGGGAGTGGCTGTTGGCCTTAGCTGGCTCTGTGGCCTTACTGATCTGCTCATCTTGTGATGAGGATTTGTCAAATGGCAAACCCTGCAAGTAATTTAAAAATATGACTGCTTGAACTATATGGCTCTGCTAACTTTTTTACTGATTTGTCTGCTTTTGAGTCAAAGTGAATTACATGGCCACTGGGTTGTTCACCAGAAATTAGTTCAGTTACAAATGGCAGAATTGTTTAATACTGATTTTTTGGTCAAAGGCAATATTAAACTTTTTTTTTCTCAGAAGCACCCACTGAAACTCTTTGTGTCAGCCCCTTCTGCCATTCTCAGACCTGGGGTGAAATAGAAGGACAGGGCAAGCTCCTAACACAGTTAATTGCCAGTGCTTAATACTGAGAAGGACAAAAAAGATAAGAGGCCTTGTAAGATCCAAAGTATTGGCAGAGGTGATGCTTCAGATTGCCTCTTAAGCTCACTGGTCTAAGTCCAAGCAGTCTTGTTTCTTGAATTCTTGGCTGCCAACATTTTTTGACCCTCTTGAAAGCAAACAAAAATCTGCAGCGTAGAAATGACATAAAACGTGACCATGTGTTTGTGTTCCTGGTGTACTTGGCTTGTGTGCTTGCTGCCTCTTAGCTTCCACCTGTTTTTTCCCTTTTCCTGTACAGGACCTGTGTGAAAGGCACGAGAAGGGGGTATTGCACAAGCACCAGCGAGCATTGCATAAGTACAGCATGATGAAAAAGCAGATGATGAGTGCCACTGTGCAGAACAAAGAACCAGAATCAGTGGAGCAATTGGAGTCTCGGATTGTGGAGGTAGGACTGAGAGAGCAAAGGGTGGTACTGGACTCCTGTAATGATGCTGCTATGCAGCTCAGTCATATTGGCAGAAAGCCATAAGGCTGATGGGGTAACCTCTGCTTTGGGTACTTTCAGCTGCCTGCTGTGCTACACAGAAAACTTGTTTGTTTTCCACAACACCAATTACTGGCTCTTTGGCAACGTGTACTTACTGGAGCTGTGGAAAGCAACACTCTGCATGATGGAAAGTGCAGTTGCTGTCATATCAAATGGGTGCAGGAACTGCCTTTCTAGGTTGTGTTTGAATTGCTAGTATGGTGAGGAATGCTGTTTTTTCCTGCTGCAAGTGAACCTCCTTGGCACCTTCTTCCTGGCAATGTATTTCACTGAGTTCCTCTCCTTTCAGCAAGAAAATGCTATCCTAACCATGGAGCTGCGGAATTACTTCTCTCTGTATTGCCTGCATCAGGAGACACAGCTTATCCACATCTATCTGCCTCTCACATCTCACATTTTGGGGGCCTTTGTCAACTCCCAGATCCAGGGTCACAAAGAGGTGAGTTCTTCTGGATGGTGTTTTTTTCCCAAAAGACAAATGAGAATTCAAACATATTTTGTTTTTACCTCTGGGTCTGCTGGACTTCCCCCCAAGTACTTCAGCAAATTTTTGTGGTGCCTTTGAGTACTCTGAAACTGCTGCTAAAATACAGTGTGGTGAAATAATTACCTACCTTGTTGTCTCTTTTCTCTCCTTTTCCACTCGCAGATGAGTAAAGTTTGGAATGAATTGAAGCCGAAGTTGAGCTGCCTCTTCATAGGATCCAGCAATATGCCAACTCCACCACTGTCACCTCCAGAGGGAAACTTCTTCTCCAATTAATGTTCTGAGCATTTAGCATGGAGCAAGAAGTGTGATCAAGGAAGGGGTGGGACTTCTACCTCCAGATGTTAGAATCAATCCTCCAGCTTTTTTTTTTTTTTTTTTTTTTTTTTTTGCTTTGAGCTGCTCTCTGATTTAGACAGACTGGATGTGGGGCAGAACATCCAGATACAAAGACAGTCTTAATTTTTAAATGCTCTGGGGCAGAGCTGGTGTTCATTATCCTGCAGACACTCTTGATGGGGTCAGGGTGTGACCTGGTGCAGTGAGTGCTGCAGTGTTGTTGCTGATGCCTCTGCATCTTGTACTAGCAGTCCTCTGGCAATGTTTACCTGCACATATCCTGTCAGATCTCTGTACATCCCTCAGTGCTGAGATGAACAGGTTGTCTGCAGCACTTGCTTGCAGTGGAGATGGATTGCCTTCTAAGCTTGTGTTAGAGGCATCAGGAAAGCTGGAAGCCATTCCCCATCCCATTGATGGGTGTCTGGATTTGATTTCTTACTGCCAGACCTTACTGCAAAATACATGAATGAAGTGGTTGGATTCACTCAGCCAGCTGGGGAGGGGTGACTATCCCAGTGAGGCTGGGCAGGCTGGATTGTCAGTGTGTTTCAGTTCATGGTTGCAGGGCAGCCGAGGAACTTGGTCGTGTTTTTCAGTTTGGGTTCAAGGATGACTGAATTCAGGAACTCAAAGGAGTTTGCCTGGCACAAATGAGAAAATAATTGAATAAAACACTCCTTAGTTGTAAACCAGAATGAGCAGAACAGCTACAAGATAGCTTGTTTATTTTCTTCTGGAGGTTCTGGCATCCATCTGAGTAGATGTTTAGGACAACTGGAGAGCTGCTGACCTGAAGGCTGGTGTGTTCCTTGGTCTAATACCAGATGAAGTATCATCTTACACCAGCAGGCTGGGACAAAATGCTGATAAAGTTGATTAGCAAAAAAATCAGTGTTTGTTCAGGATGTTACTGTCATGCCTTTTTCTAGCTCTGGGTAGCACTGGAGTGTGTTTGTGAAGGAGAGAAAGCAATTAAGTGACAGTTCTTTGTCTCTCTAAAAATAGCACTGTCCTTAGTAATGGGGTTTTCAGAATGATTTGTGATTGTGATTAAGGGACTAAACATTCTCTGGGTCTCACTTTGTATCTCCAGTGGCTTTCCCTTGTGAGGCAGAGGGTAGGGGGAGGAGAAGGTGCACGTCGTGCTGCCTTAGGGGAAACTGTGCATATCCTCCAGAGAAACTGATAACTAAAGAAACTGCAAACATATGCAGCAAAACTCTATGTGAAGATGACCCCTGAACCTAACTTCTCTGGGGCCAAAGTAGCTGCCAAAGGGGAATTTGAGACTTGGTTTCTAGCATTTTCTTTGAGTGGGTAAAAAGGAAGCACATGAAGAAGGATGAGTGCTTGCTGTCAAACAGACCGTTACAGTATTGTCTCACTGGGGAACTTCCCCATTAGCAGGGAATATATTTAAATCCTCCAATTACAAAAACTTTCTTCTTTTTTCAATTTAGAAAATTCAATGCAACACAAAACTCTTCCTAATCCAGGTAGAAATTATGGGTTAATTTCTTCAGCTGAGAGCAAGATAAGTTATTTGCCCACTTTCCTGAGACTGGCATAACCATTCCATGCAACACTCAAAATGTGGTGAAGTGCACTTAGTGTGGGTGAATTTCTTGGGTCTTAGGCTTTCAGGGTTGTGTGAGGAATCTTTTTAACAAGTTTGGTCAGAATGCATTAAGAGCTTTTTATAGCAGTTCAAATGTTAACTCTTTCCTGGGCCTCCTCCTGTGCATTGGCCGTGTCCAATGAGACAAATGAAGCACACGTGGCTGTGACAGCTTTGGATCTCTCTCCTGAAGGTTTCCAAAGTGATGCAGAAGAGATTCTGTTCACAAGCCAGAGTAAAGTGGTTTGGGGAGGGAAATGTTTCTCCTGTAAAATAACGAAGAAGATACTATCTCAATGGCACTGAAGGTTTTCCTGTTTGACCTTGTCTTGATTAGGAAGATAGTTTGTGGTTAAAGTGTGGAAAGTGTGTTGTCATATTTTGAAATGCTCTTCACCCCTAGCACCTAGTAGGTTCTGGCTGGTTATGGCCTGTCATTTACTTGGGATACATGCTGCCTCTTTTAGCCTTGTTTGCCTGATGTGGTAAACAGTTAATTAGAGAAAATATTGTGTGTTTTGGGGCAAGATCTGGTATCTATATGATGGATCATCTATGTAACTTGTCTTGCTGGGTAGGTGACTGGGCTGTGCTCTGTAGTAATTGCAAAGGATGAGCCTGAATGAAACTTTGAACTTCTTGTATTTAGAAAAAGTTACAATTTTGCACTTGATTTAAAAACAAACAAAAAAAGCAAACAACCAAACATCAAAACCACATTTGGGCTTTAGACTAACTCCTCTTTACTGCTTTCCTTCAAAGCAAGAATTCTACAGTCCAAATATAAGAGACTGTGACAATGATAAACACAGACCACATGACTGATAAAGAAACTGGAATTACATTGTTTTGAGAAAACACCCATTCCTCCATTGTCAGCCCTTGTCTCTTTGGGAAGGGCAGTTTTGGAGGGTGTTGTTTTCTTGTTTTGATTTAACTCTGTTCACCTAGTATTTTGGGAGCAGAGGCCTAGTATTCTCAAAGCTGATACAGCTAAGGGCACTTTCAGAGTTTATTTCATACTGGACTGTCAAACTTCTGTCTCATTCCTAAACATGTGCACATACTATTTCAAACAACCCTTAGTTTGCAAACCTTATTTCTTGGGAGACTGGTCAGTATGCAAATAGCACTATTATTTTTACCTCAATATGTGAGGGATTTCCTTACTGTATTTGTCCTGTTTAGTTTAGGGATCTATCACACTTGCAGAGCAGCATTATGTTACAGCTTCCTTCTTCTAGAGGAATGCAGCAGGGAATCAATCACCCCCTGGTCAGTGTAGGGAAATCCATTCTAGTTACCTCTGTGCTATTGCCTTCTGCAGCAAACAGCCCAGCTAAACTTGAGGGTGAGAATAAGACTTCATGAAGTTGGTTCCATTGCTGGTAGCTGGGTAAATCATGGAAAAACTAAGCAAACCAGAAGACTAATTGGAGAACACGTGCTCCCTGCTCCTGTAAGATGCAGCACCAAAGAGTTAATGTGCCTTCTTGAATGGAAGCTTCCTGTCTATTGCTTGAGCTCATGGGGACTTTCATGTGCTCAGAAAAGGCCTCCATTCTTTCTGCCAGTGTCTCTCTCAAAATCTGTTGTGAAGGTACCAGGATAGAAAATGGCTGAGAACCTAAAACTTTGCCTGAAAAATGTTTTATCAAAAGGGCTATGTGTTTTGGTCACTCCTGAGGTCTCTTTTGCTTCAGGCTGTGGAGTGGAAATATACAGGCTTTTTGACTGATATCCTGTGTTGAAAGGCTTTCCAAACCATATTTACAATACAGCCTTAACCTGTTATCCTTCTTTCCTTCTCTTTCCATTTCTTTGGAAGTTGTTCTTCCTAAGTTATAACATGTTGTCAGTGGTGCCTTGCTGCATTCCCATACTTTTACTTTTCTGTTTTGTTCATGCAAGGGTATAATTCTTGGAATCTGTAGCAGGCTAATTCACAGCCTTCAATTTGTGCCATTTCCTAAAAGACAAAGATCACCAGCTGGGGACAGACTTGTTTCCAATGTTGGTCTCCAAAACTGCAGCAGGTGCAACAAAGTCACTGCTCTTTGACATGAGCTAAAAGTCAGTGCTAGTGAAAGCATCTCATAAAAGGACTGGACTGCAGAATAGGGGATAGCAAATAGAAGTGCAGGCCTGAGCCATGCTTATTCTCTTCCTGCCTAAACTCCTGGAGGAGCAGAAAGTACTTTGCTCTCCCACAGTGCAATTTACAGTTTCCACCAGGAAATAAATCAAGGCAACTTGACAGGTATCGACTGCCCATCACTCCCTTTCCAGCCAGAGAGTAAGGCCTTGCATCCTGTTAGGAGCTACCTATCCCTGTGCTTATTTTCTCTCCTCTACTTGCTTCAAGCTGTCCTATTAGAACAGCCAGAAATTCTTACTATGTCAGAAGCAAAGGTGTCAAAAATTCTGTAACTCAGTGTGTAGCACAAAAGGAAGAGGAGTCGTCTAAGGTATAGACTCATTTCCTCTAAGACTGAGCTGTGGCTTACTGAGCACATGAAGAAGGCCATTTTTGAGTGGTATAAATTATTCAGAACTGCTGAAGGGGAGGCAAGAAACAATCTTGTTCAGAGGGTGTGAATTTTGGCTGTCTGGAATATCTTGTATCTTTGCTTTGCTCAAATAGCCTTATGTATGAAGCACTTTATCCAAATGCGGGAATTAAAGAATTATTACTACAGCTGGTAGACTGGAAGTGTTTACAGATCCTTTATTACATTCCAGGACCCTTATCTGTAAGTGTTATATGTGCTTGTAAAAATGTTTAAAAACAAACAAAAAAACCTCACAACAAAATGTGTGTAAGAAGTTACATATGTGATGTGTTATTTCTGGTGCAGTTTGAGCTTTTGCTGACCAGGACGCTGAGTTGGGCTGACCTGAATCCTGAACAGGTCACATGTGGCAAAGCCTGCAGCCACAGGTGATGGCACTTTGCAACATGGACTTGCTGAAAATTGATTGTACTCAGCAGATTTTTTTGCCTGAAATGCTCACAAGAGTTCAAGTTCATGTCAAGAGCTGCAAGAGTGAATGCAGGACTTGAACTGTGTGAGACATCTAGCTCTGACTTGTTTTCTTAACTCCTGTCACCTTGCGCTGGAGAATCCTGAAAGGATCTCTACCTGAACTTTTCAAAAGGCTTTCATAGCACTGGTCAAGCCTCACCTTGTCTCAAGAAGTTAACTCTGAATGGGGAACTGTATTGAAACTGGTGTAGAGAATAATTTAAGTGGACTGTGATGCAGCAGAATCCATCAATGTTTTGTGACAGGAAGGCTGCAGGAGCATTTCAACAGTTTAGAAGCTGTTTACAATAGAACAACGCTTTTTTTAAAAAAAATTTTTTTAATCTTTTAAAGACATTAATTAGCCACAAGGGAAAAGCTTAAAGAATTAGCCACCTGCAAAAAAAAAATGGCTAACACTAAATTTTTAATAGTTGTGATCACGTAATCGCTCAAGTATACCACAGCCAGGGACTTCACAGCATGGAAAGTCTCATTACTTTTATTTCTGCTCTAAGAAACCCCCTTATTTTCCTTGCTTCCCAGTGACCTGGCAAATAAGTCTCCTTTGCTGGAGAGCTGAGAAAGAGGACCCTTTTACATCCCTTTTACATAGTACTGATGTTGTTCTAGCCCAATGTGGGCAGCAGCATGTGAGTTGAATGCTTCCATTTTTTTAAATTTCCTCCACTTCTTTCAGGGTGTGCTCCAGGATAGTGTCTTGTCCCTGGAACTTAAAATAGCCCCGAAACAACTTTTTCTGCAGCACCAGTGGAAACCAGTAGATATCATCTGCCCACATGCTATTGAATGGCACCTCATCCAGCTGAAACCACTGCGGACGCATTTCTGGTGGAAGAAAACAAAATAATTTGGATGAGACTTTCTCTTGTATTTTTATTGTTTTTTTCCCCTCTTTGCTGCCTAGACTTTGAATATCTGTCAACAAGCAGCTTCCTTATACAGCCCAGCAGTCTCCCTTCTCAGAGGGATTTTGGCATAGACAGTTCTGCCTTTCTTAAGAGCAATTCCATTTCAGAAGAGAATGCACATCCTTCCTTCCCCTCCACTAGCTGCCTACCTTCACTTTCTGTTGGCTCTCCATGAAAATCATCTGCCCGGAATATGTGAACTTCCATGAGCTCAGGGTTGCCTACAAATTCAAATGTGATCTGACCCAACTTCTGTAAGGTGTCCACAGTCAGTCCACTCTCCTCCAGGAGTTCCCTGCAGAAGAAGTAGACTTCTTTACATGAAAACAAGCAGTGGGGGAACAAAAAAGCAGCTATTAGCTTTACGTTTAGCTTTTATGCTACAGGTTTAAAGCTTTTTTTATTTGTATCTGCCTGTAACAGACTCTGCATACCTTGAAGTGAGCCTTTGGTTTTTCTAATATACAAAAATAAGGAATACTTTGAAACAGCATCTCTTCAGTTAAGGTTAATAGTTAATGTAGTTGCAACTAGGCAGTCTCTTAATGATTTTAAAATGTAAAGGAAATGATCTTTAAGGCTCCAGCTTCCTTTGGCACTAATTTCACTAATGCCATCCTTCAAAATTCTATTACAACTTATTGTCTTAGCCAATTTTAGTTTGTTTTCCTGAGAAATTATGCCTAAAATAGAGGCAGTTTTCCAGCAACAAAGCTAAAAGCCTCATTTTACAGGCTGTGATAATTGAACAACAAAGCACAGCACTGCCATGGTTCTCAAAGCAAATTTTCTGTCAGCTGTTTGGTTCCATAAGAGGAACCATTAGAGGTACCAAACTAGAAATAAATGAATGAGCTAAATGCTCTGCTTGTAAGATGTGCCACTCAAGAGCTATGGGTGCTCACAGGAACGTGGCATACCCTGTGAAATATAGAAATCTTCTGATAGAGGAAACTTTTTTTCATGTTTCAGCTTAATGTTTAACTGTCTGTGCTGTGAGGACACTTCATACCTTATGCCACTGCAAACCCCACTGAGAGGGTGCAACAGGGACCCACAGGGACCCACAGCCTCACATGTCAGCTCTGAATACAGAGCAGAGGTGGTTGGTTCATGGTGCTTGATTTGGACTATGACACTACTTGGAGAGGAGCTGCACCCAGAGGCAGCACTGCACTGGTGGTGTTCCCTGCCAGGAAAGTGGCCCTGGGGACAGCTCCCTGCTCCATTGATCTCAACAGGAATCTGTGTCATTCTGCAACTTTGGAAGGGCTGGGAATGGTACTATTCCACAATCCATAGCAGCAGATGGAGGCTGTGCTAGAGGATGCTCCACTGAGACCATTGAAAGCTTAACTTTTTGACATGTCCCAGGAATTAAAGCTGTTTTTCAGCTCCAGGCTGGCACAGATAAACAGTCACCTGAACTCAAATGCTAAATTAAATTCTTAAATTCACACCAGAGTCAGTGGCAGTGTATGCCTAGCAAATGGAGGCCCAATTTGAGTTATAAAAGGGATCTCCTTCGCTTAATGAAGAGATTATAGATCACGTGAAAAGCCATGATGTAAGCAAGCATCAGGTATGTCAACCCTGTGCACTGCTGGGTGCACATCTGCACAGAGAACCTTTCTATCCCCTGGATTAGTTCACCACAGAGCCCAGGCAGTTGCAATGGCCCAGCTGAGGAAACACTTCAGGGCAAAATCTGTTAAAAAGCTGTTAAGCACACAGACACTGAACTTCCTGCAGGTGTGAGGGCAGTTTTGTGTGTGTATCAAAAAGTGAGGAGATGGCACCTCACTATGTAACCTCCTATCAGCAACATTCATGCAAAGAATGAGGTTCCTAATTTTTAGAGTTCAATTCGGCTGTGATTTGCTATTTCATTTTAATGACTAAAGCCCAGACTTCAAGAAGCAGGTACTAAAAGCCTAAAAAATGGTAGTGTGCCTCCATAGTGATGGAATTCAATCCCCCCACCTCAGCTTAATGCTGCCATGCAGTCAAATAATATTTTTTTTCAGTGCCTTTCATAAGGAACCTCTCAGATTTTCTAATATTTTGTCACTGCGTTTTCACACAGCACTAAAAATGCTACCAGAAGGTCGCACGTGTTCGGTAGCTTTAAAATATAAACACGAGCTGTGTGGGGGCATAAGCTGTGATTCTGCTATATATGAATATCTATATAGAGCCAGAATTAAACCCAGCACCTTTCTGAACAGAACAAGAATGGAAGCTCCACCCGCTGCCCCCCAGGGGTGGTTTAACACCTCCAGGACTCACCCTGTGCCCCAGCACC
Organism: Heliangelus exortis; assembly: GCF_036169615.1. NCBI lineage: Eukaryota > Metazoa > Chordata > Aves > Apodiformes > Trochilidae > Heliangelus > Heliangelus exortis. Next base: position 8,542,334 of record NC_092438.1, on the reverse strand, counting down.
CCAGGCAGGGCACGGCCCGGGCTGGACCTGACCTCACCTGCGAGCAGCTTCCTCGATGCTTTCCCCTGGCTGCACTTTTCCCCCAAAACCGTTCCAGAGTCCGACGCCAAACCCGCGTTTCTTCATGCCCAGGAGGACGCGGGGCGGCTGCACCACCAGGACGAGGGTGAAGAGGCGGGAGGTGCTCATGGCTCCTGGGCAAGGAAGGATGAGGCCAGGCTGCAGCAGGGACTGCCGGCACCCCTCAGGGGGAAGGCCAGGCTGCTCCCCGGCCTGAGAGGTGTTTGACAAAACCTGGGCTTGCTGCTCAGGCAGCCCTGATGCCCACCACCACCTCCTCACCATCCCCAGCCCAAACCTTCGGTTCCCCAATGCTCACCTCAACACCCCCGCTGCCCCTTGTTGCTCCTCCACAACCCCCCCCAAATCTTTCCTCCTCCTTCCCCAAATCCTTGACCGCCACCCAGATCTTTAAACCCACACCCCTGGTGCCAGGCTCCCCCTTCCCTATTCCCTTAAACCTCACTTTCCCGCTCACCGCTTCCTCGACCCCTTAGAAGCCGGCGCGGCCTTGCCCGCCCCAGCCCCGCCCCGGGTTTGCGGCGAGGGGAGGCGGAGCGGGGCGGGCTGAAGCGGCCGCCATGGCATGGAGGGCGGGAATCGGCGCTGCCGGCGGGGGAAGGTGTGTGGCGGGGTCGCTGAAGAGTGTTCGGTACTAAGCAGTATCGGCGAGTCAGTCCCTGACCCGGGTGGTTTCCCTAGGGAGGTACCGGTTGAGTCCCAGCCCCTTAAATTCTCGTCAGGAGCGGTGGTATCAATGCCCGCGGCTGTCGGTGAGCTCCGCCCGCAGAGCTGAAGGAGCCTCCAGAGGAACCGGGGAATCCCTTTTCCCTCCGAGAGGCTGTGCGGGAGCACACGGGCCGGGATGCGGTACCGTCCCTCTGCTCTGAGGCAGCCCAGGGCCTTGCTGGGGCCTGGCTGGTACCGGGTAGGGTCCCCATGGCGGACACCCCTTCCCTGCCTTTTCCCCGGGGGGCAACCCGTGAGGCCTCCATCCAAAATACACCGAGATTCGGCCAGATAACTGAGAGTGCTGCTGAATCTCGAATTTGGAAGGGTCTTCGGGGGTTTCTTTGAGCCTGGTGATAAATGGACAGAAATGTAGTTGAGTTTAGGACTAATTTCTATAGAGACTTCAGAAATCTGGAAGTCTCTGATTATGCATTAATCAGTTAACTGTCTTTTCTTCCCGGGCAGCTGTCAGCATCTGGTGAGCAAATGTCTCCACACCACGGTGGGGTTTCTGAAAAAAACTGGAACTGAGCACTGGTGGTTGGAGCGGCACTTGAAGGACCCCTTTGTCAAGGCAACGAAGCAGCAGAATTACCGCTGCCGAAGTGCCTTCAAATTGCTGGAAATCGATGACAAGTTTCACATTCTGTGTCCAGGACTTTCTGTTCTTGACTGTGGGGCTGCGCCCGGTGCTTGGAGCCAGGTGGCTGTAGAGAGGGTCAACTCTTTAGGTACTGGTAAGTGCACATTTTTGGCAGACAAGTTAGGGATGATGCTCATCCTGAAGCATGTGAGAGAACTCGGTGGCAGTGTGGGGAAGGGAGATGGGTGCTGACAAGCACCAGAGTCACAGTGAAAAACAGTGAATCTTCAAATGGCCTGGAGAAATCGTATTTGTGAAGCGAAAACTCACAGTGTGGTGCTACTGTTCTGATTAACTGTGGGGTGGGGGTGATCCCTTCACTCAGTTGTGAAATTCATGCAGTCTCCAGTGGGAACCGTGGCTTTCCTGTGTTTTTATTTACCTTCCTGAAAATTTGTAGTAGCCACTAGGTGCTGTTTATGTTTTTTAAGTTTATATGTATATTTACAAGATACAGTGTTACCATCTATACTGTTGTCTAGGATTTCTGGACTGTCAGCCTTGAAAGAATATGAGAAAACCAAGAAAAACCCCCTTGCTTATCCAAAGCAACTGTTTTCATGTCTGGAATGGATTAGCTTAAAGCAAACCATCCATCCAGATGTGTGCAGCAAACTGTCTAAGCACAAAAAAGACCAGATGTGGCAGGTGATATGTTTTTGTTTATTAACCAGCATGGAGCTCACTTACATGCTGGTTGTTTACAACCATTCCAAGCATTCAGTGTCTCATTCATTCCTATAATCCAGATCCTGCTGTCCCCACTGGCTTTGTCCTTGGCGTTGACCTCCTGCGGATTTCACCTCTGGAAGGAGCAGTTTTCCTGTCACAGGCTGACATTGCAGACCCAGGCACGCTGAAGAAAATCCAGAGTCTGCTTCCTGCAGAGAAGGTGGATGTTGTCTTGAGTGACATGGCACCCAACGCGACAGGGATTAAAGAACTGGATCATCAGAATCTGATCAATCTTTGCTTAGGTCTTCTGAATCTGTCCCAGAGCATTTTAAAGCCAAAAGGAACGATGCTCTGCAAATTCTGGGATGGACGGGACTCCCATCTTCTGCAAAAGAGACTGAAGGAGCAGTTCCAAGATGTGAGAATTATAAAGCCTCAGGCCAGCCGGAAAGACTCTGCTGAGTCTTATTTTTTGTCAAGACTGTACAAAGGGAAATGAAAGCTAAGCTCCACGGATTATCAAACAGGTCACCAGACATTGATTGGAAATATAGGCATTTGGTGTGTGTTTAAAGAAAAAACCCAGCATTAAAACCCTTGGAAAATCTGCCACAATTCTTACAAATTCTTACAAAGCGCATCATGCTTTTCAAATAGAAAAATGAGGATAGTGTCCTCCTGAGTTTACCCACTAATTATATGGGCAGAGCATCCAGTCTAGCTTCTCACCTGTGGAGAAAATGGTTGAGAATGGAAAGGAGTAATCTGAAAGGCAACCTGTGGGGCTGGAGTAATGGAAATTAAAATAAAATTGTGATTATATGAGTTTTTACCGTGTGCTTGAAAATCATTTCAGTGCTAATGTTGTCATGTATGAGTCTAACCATAAAAGCTGTTGTCAGAAAACAGCAATGAGTGTTTCAGTCAATTTATTGCTGCTTCATCTTTCTTAAAAGTTCATGCAATTTACCAGCACATGTAAAAACAGGTAACTTTGTTGTGCATCCCCAGGATCTGTGTTGTAACAGGATCTGCAGCACAGTCATGCAGGAGATAAGACTGGGTCTGGAATATTTAGCCTGATGGCTCTGCTGCTTTTTCTAAAGACACAGGTTATATTTAGAAATTGCTACTTCATGGTATTGATAAATCCAGTAAACGAGAGGAGGATAGGGTCGTCACTACCAAGGAGATAATTTCCCTTGTTTTCAGCAATGTTTTAGATTCAACCAGTAATGTTTCTTAGGTGAAATGTCAAGAGTTTTCTTGGGTCCCAGACGGGGAAAATTGCTGAGTGAATTGCTGGAGTGTGGTTTGCAAGAATAAATTTAGCCACTGCCTTATCTGGAATTGACAATTTTATACTAAATGGCACTTTAATCATGAGTCATGGGAGGGGCTGGTAGCCCGGTCTGATTTTAAGGCTTCCAGATCTTTCTCATAAACAGCTGATTGGGAATTGCTCACACCTGTGTCAAATCTTAACTGCTTTGCAACCTCCCGATCTGGATTCCCCTGGGGAATGGTATGCATGAAAAGCTTATCCCAAGAGCCTGAAGGAAGCTGGGTGTTTCTTTGTACATGTTTAGGAAGGAAAAGTATTCCTGCGGTCCGTTCTCTTTAAGAAACTTCCATGACCTGCGACTTCTGGAGCGAGAAGTGCGCTGTGCCCGCCGCTCCTCTGGCCGCTGCTGCGGTGAGGCAGGAGGACTCCGCGCAAGCAGCAGCGTTGCAGTTGTGTCTCAGGGACGGAGCGGGGGACAGGGCCCTTTGTTGTTTTTTTTTTGGGGGGGGTGGGCGGGTGGGTTGCGAAGGGCCTGCGGGGGGAGTCTGGGCTCGCAGCTGCTCCTCACCGCGGCGGGGGAATTACGGTACGGGCTGCGCGCATAGTCCCGCCGTTACGGCGGCTTGGGCCGCTGATTCTCGCGAGATCAGGGTTCGAGTTCCCGTGAGATCTCGACGCCGGGGCGAGGAGGGAGATCCAAGCGGGGCGCGCGGTGAGTGCGGGAGCAGCAGCGCCTGAGGGCGGGCGGGGCGGATCCGCTCCCGCTCCTGTTCCCCTTCCTATTCCCCTCCCGACACCTCCTCCCCGCCGTTCGGAGGAAGCGGAGGTTGTGCCGTGTCCCCGTTCTTCCCACCCCTGGGCGGTCGCTCGCCGCCACCGAGGCGGGGCAGGGCTGTGCGGGCTGCCGGGGCTCCGCTCCTCCTCTGCGCCTGTGAGGGGAGGGGGGATTCGTGAGGGTGACCCCTACCTCACCCCACCACCTCACCCCCACCTCACCCCCACCCTCCGCCGTGCTCGGGGCGTCCCGGCTGCGGAGGAGCAGCCCTGAGCCTGCTCGGTCGGTCCCGGAGGGATTGCTGTGAGGGTCCCTGGGAAGGAGCCCAGAGGGGTGTCCGTGTCTCCTTAGTCTTTAGTGCTGTTCTGGGTTTCCCAACACTTTCCCGTTCTGGGTTTCCCAGCAGGGTAGGGTTTACCTGTTGGCAGCGGTCACGCTGGCATTTATTTGCGTGTCACACCGCAAATTATCATTCCCAGTAAACCCCATTTTCCTTGGGGTCTGGGCTGGTCTGTTGCTGTCTCCTCTTCGGGATGACAAAAGGGAAACTGCTGTGCAACCCTGGAGAAGGGACAAACCTAAAAGTCAGCCCCAGGACCGTGTCTGCAGCATCAGCCCTGGGGATGCTGTCGGTTTCCTCCTCTGGTGCTGAACCTTGTAAGTTTCAGGGGCTTGGTGGAACTCGCAGTCACCACAACTCGCTTGAGGCTTCCTGAAGTCTCCCGGGAAAATCTGAAAGCTTTCCTGAGCTCCAGGCTTAATTTGTCTTTGGCCTTTTAGTTAGTAGCCTTCCAAATTTGAAAGAAAAAACTGCAAAAAATTGTTATGTGAGTGAGGAGAAACAGTTTTACTTGCAGCAAGGGTCTGTGAACTTGGGAAGCCTCGTTGCTGGAAATTAAATTCCAAAATGCTTTTTGGAGAACAGAGTCATGTTTTGTAGAATGTAGGGTTTGCTGCTGGCATGGAATTAATTGTGCCTCCTTGCCTGAAATGTTTGGAGAAAGAGTGATGAGTGCTGTTTGTTAGAGCACTTTAGATCTTCATATGATACAATATTGTATCCCCAAATCTATCTTCTTTTATAGGAAAGCAAATCTCAATACTTCCTAACTAATGACAGCTTTCATTTGTATGCTTATGAGCTGGGATTCAGGGGGGAACATATTTAAAAAGGAAACCATTTCAGGTAGACAGCTCGGGGGAGAACAGGCTCTGTTGATTCATTTTTTGCATTTCAGCCTTGGTTGGACAGTTTTCTGGTTCAAACCGATCCCAGAAGTGATCTGTGGCTCCCAGCAGTGACTACCAGATTGGGTTTTGTACCCTTGCATTTAGATCTCTCTCTCTTTAGCAAACGAGTCAGAATGCCAGGTTGCTCTGAATGTCTTGCTGATCACTTTTTGTGTATTTCCAGAGCCATGGAGGACTTGGAAGATAATACCACCGTCTTCTCCACCCTGAGATCCCTCAACAACTTTATTTCACAGCGTATGGAGGGGGTGTCCGGGCTGGCTACACCGGGATCGTCTCAAAGCTCCTTGCAGATTCAGTACCAGCAGAGGGTGCAGGTGAGGTGTCCTCAGCTTTCTGATGCCTGCCGTGTCCCTTCAGTGTGGTTGTCGACTCCTAAAAAAGGAGTTTTTTTTACCAGGAATTGGCATTGATTCCTTTAAGATCTGATCATTCTTTCTAAAAGTGATATTAATGCAAAAACAATACTGGAGGCTTGCTTTTGGTGAACGTGCTAGAATCTTAAATTCTTTCTCTTAAGTGTCAGGCATATTTACTTCTGTTTTGTAAAAATTCAAGAAAGATCCTTTGAATTTCTTCCCCACCTGATATATCTGTATACCAGCTCAGGAAACTAAGTTGTAAGTTGTTTTCATATTGCTGAACAAAAGAGCTTTATATCCGTTAGTATGTTTTTAGCAAGTCATTTATTACCTTTTTTCACAATTTTCTTTAAAGTTTCCTTGCCTGGATTCATACAGGAGAATTTCATTGTGCTATGGCTTTGGTGTGCTAACCAGTTGTGCTTTCTTGTGTGCTTCAGTTTGTATCCACAAGGGTTTTAATAACTTTTTTTTTTCAGGAAGCTGCCTTATGCTTATAAAGTACAGACTAAGCTGACACCTTGGATCATAAAGATTGTTTATTAGACTGGAATAAAGTTTTTGTATTCTGTATCTTAATATAATTTCTGTTCCAGTCTCTTAAGTATAAAATAAGCTTGCTTTCTTTTTAATGTAAATCTGCCTTGCATTTGGAATGTTAACAAAAATGTATGTATTGTCTCTCTGTATGTGTCTCTCTGACCACAGAGATGCTTAGAGGAGAGGCCTGGTCAGAATCTTCATTAGCTCTGCAATGCACATACATGGCTTAGGAGTGAGGTATTCTATTAATATTTGAATGAAAAAATGAAACAATGTAGCAGGTAGTAGAAAAACCTTATTTTGCTCACCAGTTGAATTTCATGGGCAGCGTGGGCTCTTCTTGGTTAGCTGCTGTTATTTTGTGAGATGTGGGGAGTTCATAATTAACCTTTTTCTTAGAGAAGTCAGAATATCTCAAAAGATGGAATGAGATATTCTGAATGAAGAACTAAAAATTTACTTTGTTGCAACTAACCCAGTTGCTGTCAGTTTCCCAGTGTGTTGCTGGACTCCGGGTTTCCCCATCTGCAGCTGGTGTGAGAGGACAAGTACCACAAACAGGGGGATGGTTTCCTTGTCATTTGCTGAGTGTCACCTGGATGGTACAGGGGGGGAGGTAACCATATTCTTGCAGTGCTGTTAATGCTGTTTAATGTCTCTTTCCACACATGAACTGGCCAGCTGGAAGAACAAGCTGGGCAGATCCATTCCAAATCCCAGCTCCTGCAGGTGGAACGGGAGAAGATGCAGATGGAGCTCAGCCACAAACGAGCTCGCATTGAGCTGGAGAAGGCAGCCAATACCAATGCCAGAAACTATGAGGTGAGCATGGCAGCTGCAGATGGGTTGATATCAGAGACCTAACTCAGAGCATACACAGTGCATGTGCACTGGTGTTTTAGTTTGGATCAGGGATATTGACTTGGTTTCTTACATGTGGGAATGTGTATAGTTGGCTTTTTTGGATGAAACCAAACTGAAGGATGTAGTCCAGGAACAAGCCTAGTTCTCCAACTGCTAATGGACACTATCTTCAGAGCAAGACTTCAGTGAATCTGCAGTAAATGCTTCTGGGATGCATTTATTGTGTTTGCATTTACTGCAGATGTGGTGGTGTGGGTGTTAAGTTTGCAGCACCAACTGTTTTGCTCTTCAGAATCCCTCAGAGCATTGCACTAACTTGCTGATGTACACAGGAGGTGTCAGTGTCCAAGCCTTGTTTGGTTGACAAACTCATGATCTCATTACTGGGTCCTGTCAGTTTAGCACTGAAGTTGTCAGGAGCAGCAATAACAAAAGGGATTTCTTATTTGTTTCTCCTAGAAGTATTTAAGCATTTTTCTCCCAGATGAATTTCAACTTCTGCTGGCACAGTTGCAAACATTCAGTCTGTGTGACTGTAATTAATTGGAATGACAGCAATGCCAACTGTGCACACAAGAAAGCTTACACTGAGTGAGCCTCACTCAGGGACTAAGAGCTTTTATTGGTTCCTGTTGTTATGCCTGTGTATGTTTACTTAACTATGTTGCTGAAATAAGTAGTATCTGTTGGTTTTATAGGATAGTAAAGGTTTTGTATGCAGCTGATTATTTAAAATTTTTTTTTTTAAATAATAAGCATGTTTTGTTGTATTTTACAAGGGTGGTAGGTGAGAGATTAGTGTGTAATTGTGAAATAGTGAGTCAGTGACTAAATTCCTTGTTCATCTGAAGTCAGGTGATGTGGGATGAGGCTGTGAAGAGTTCAGACTGGAATGTAGCTGAGTCAATCATAGAAATTCTTGAAATACTGGTACAAAAAATGGGAGCAGCACTAATCCATCACTGTGGTAATTACCCTGCTCAGATTCTGTGGAGTTTTTTGAGTCATGTGGATTAAGGTTTTAGCATCCTCACATTGCTTTGCTTAATCCTTGCTTACTATGTAAATTTGTGTCTTGATTTGATTAGCAAAGCAATTTACTACACGTTTTTTTTCAGTAAGTGTTAAGCAATTTGTGGTGGGAATAAATGGTAATGGTGTATGAAAAAAACTGTCAGAATGCAAAACAGTTATTGTAATTAATTGTGTAAGTAAATACTTATTGTATTAAGTACTGTGCATTTAAAACTGGTTTCTTTTCTATTCAATAGCCTCGTACAGTTTCTACAAGTTGCAGAAGGAAGTTTATTTTATTAACCCAACTACTGACTTGTGATTTTTATTTTTTTTTTTAAAGTCAGTTTTCTACACATGGGTCAGCTTTAAATAGGAGCATCAAATATTTTCATCTTTGATTCACTGGAGTGAGCACAGTGGAGCCTGGAAAGCCACCTCTGTGTTCACACATTCCTGTCTTAGCTTAAGAGATCTGAAAAATACTCTCTCTTAATTTTGTGACTCTTTTGCCTGGGTTCTTCCTTGAGCTGCTGCTGGTGTGGTTTTTATCCTTGCTGGTACAAAGGTTAAAACTGGAGTCTGAGTAACATTGCTTCATGATGATGCCTTGATGACCAGAGTAATGAGGAATGGAGACAGGAGCAATAAAAATGGCTTCACTTTTGTGCTGCTTTCTTCTTATGCCTCTGCATTTTTTTTTTCTCTGCAAGCGAGAGGCTGACCGCAACCAGGAGCTGCTCACCCGCATAAAGCAATATCAGGAAAGGGAAACAGAAGCTGAAAATAAACTGAAAGAGCAAATGGAGATGAACAAATCCTATAAGAAGAGCATGGAGACAATGAGTAAGAAGCTGCAAGAGAAGGAGAGCAAATTAGCTGAAGCTAATGAAGTAAGAACAGAGTAATTTAATGCATTCATAGCTTCAGGTGACTTTGCAGTTCCTGTGAATTGAAAATGCCCTTTCTAATTAAAAAAAAAAAACACACTGAAATTGGAATCACTGGTTTCATCATCTGGAAATTAATAAACCCTGGTGGCATGCATATTTGCTGTCAAAGTTTAGAACCTAACCAAGTCCAGACACAAATGAAGAGGTCAGAAGATGTTACTATGTTAATAACAGTGAGAAGAGATTTCTTTGGTTGTTATGGAGAAGGAGAGGAGAAACGTGCCAAGCATCTAGGTTTAGAAGTCAGGCTATGTGGCACTGAGTAAAGAACAGGGAAATGATGGGACTGAAGTTATAGGCAAATCATATCTTCCCAAGGTGTCTTAAATGCCTAGTGATACCATTGTAGAATGAATGCTTACATAACAATTTCAGTTCTTTTGGATAAAAAGATTTTCTCAAGCTTTTCACGTATCATTCAGCAGTTCATTTGTCACTCTTCTGTTTGATTCAAGTGAGGGAAACTAAACCCACATATGAAATGTGTGCAGCAGCTCTATTTCTGTGTTCTTTTTATTTCCATATCCATCAGTATCAAGATGAGAACCCTGTATGCCTCTCCATCTAGAAAGCACCCTAAATTTTCTTTAGATGCAAGATACTTAGAACAAAATTTTTAAAACAACTGGTTTCTACTTTTAAGGAAAGCATAACACTTTTGGTATTTGGTTGAGGCAAGCCCAGACATTTCCAGTTTTGTTACCCAGACACATATTTGGAATGGTTGTGGGATATTTTTTTTTACTTTATATACTTATGTTTTATCATCATCTTTCTTTGAAGCTTGATATTTTTTGTTCCAGTTTGAGATCATTCTCTTAATAGGTAATGGAAATGATAATTCAGGTGAAAGATGAAAGTGACTAAATGATTTGTCTCTTGCCTTTGTTTTTGAGGTGTGTTAGCAGGCCTAAAGGTTTGCCAGAGTGTGGGATTGTTTCTGCATTCAGTGTTTGTACTTTTAGGTGGATATGGTTTTGTTTATCACCAGCCATCCTTAATGTCCAGCCAGAAGACTCATATGCTTGTGTTTATTCTTTCTTTCCATTAATTTAGACAATCACTATATTGAAGGGGAAAATATCAGAGCTGCAATGGAATATAATGAATCAAGAGATGCAGATGACAAGCCAAGACTCTCAGAAGCAGGAGCTGATGGAACAGCTGGATGTTCAACATAAGTAAGCAGGAGATGAATGACTGTAGGGAGAAAAAGACAAACAAAACTTCAGTTTTCTGCAGCTGCCATCACTCAGGAAACTTTCAGCAGCGTTTGATTTTTTTCTCTTCAAAGGGGTTCTTTGATCTGGATGTGCAGGTTATAACTGTTGTTTGAAGCGAGCTCTGAGGTGCAATTTAATTTTACTTTGCAAAAGAAAAAAAAAAGAACTTAAAATCTTGGCGATGTCTCATGCTCATAGCAGAGAGTTAACTGAAGGCATGTGGGTGGGAAAGGCTAATCTAAACTTTACAGACTGAACAGAACACAAATATCAAGCCTTAAGTCATTATTGAGGGGTGGTTGAAAGATGTGAGTGTGTTTATTCTTGCTTACTAGGCTCAGCTCTTCAATTTCAAAGGTGCTGTTTATTTACTATGAGTGTATATTTGTTGGTTTCAGACTCGGGGTTACTTTCTTTCTAGGTATTTATCAAGATGCATCTTTTTATTAAAATGGGAATTTTGGTCTCTAAATTAGAGGGAGATGTTGAAGCTGTAAAACTGAAATTGTATAAGAGATAATCTTCTATAATGGTACCATATATCCTGGTAGTATTTGAAAGTGTTTGTCAGAGCTGCTTCTGCATATAGGTTCTTTCTGGTACTTGATTCCTGGGTGCTAAATGCCTCTTGTGTCTCCATCTGATAGAAAATGGCAAGAAGCTAGCCAGCAAATCCAGACTCTGCAAGCAAACCAATCTCTACTGGCAGAATATGAACAGAAGATTAAAGTAAGAAACCTTATGGCCTATTTGAAGCTTTAATTTTTAACTCTCCATGGAAGAACAAAAACAGTTTTTTTGTTTTGTGTGTGGGTTTGTTTTTTTTTTTTTTTTTTTGGTTTGGTTTGGATTTTTTTGTTTTGTTTTGTTTTTTTGTTATTTTTCTTTCTGCCATAGTAATTAAAAAAAAAAAGTTAGTTTGTTATCTAAAAATCTGATCTAGGGGCTATCAAGAGCTGAAGTTGGATGAATTTAATTGGATGGGCCAGGCTATCAGCTGTTAGGTGTAACACAGCACCCTTCACACTCGCTGTTTTAATTGTTTGGGATAAAATCCACCCATGCTTTCTCTATTAACAAGTTGATCAGGGCCTTATGTGGTGCTCTTGAGAAAAGTTCTGTTTGGTCTTCTGACACAAAACAAGAGTGCTCTGCAAAAGTCTGCTTCTAAAGCAGTCTTTTTTCAAATGGTAGGGGATGAACCTAGCAGCTACACTTCTTTTTCTGCTTCCCAGAAAATCCTTTCTCTGGAGTTGACTTCAGCTTTTTTAGAAAGTGCAATTATTTGCAAAGCTTTCAAACCTGCATTGATTCAAATGTGAGCATAGAAATGCTTTATGTCCTGAGGAATGTGCTACTGTGAGGAATGTGGGACCAGATTACTGAGTTCCTTTCCAACTTCATTCAAGTCACTGAGTTTAAAAAGTAAAATGGAGCAGTAGCTCTTTTGAGTTCCAAGTTACTCATTTCTGTCTTCTTCTTGTCCCATGTTTTCCAGGATCTGGAACAGAAGCTTTCCCAGCAGGAGCATGATGCTCTAATTGTCAAGAATATGAAGGCAGAACTGTCCCGTTTCCCAAAAATGGAGCGGGAATTGCGCCAACTCAGGGAGGAAAATGCCTATTTCAGGTGAAAGAAGTGTTGGGTTGTTGAGAGTGTTATCCTGTGTATTCTTCTGTACCAGCCACAATTGCACTTTTGTACACTTTCAAATTCCTCTAATGGGCTCTCACTTCAGAAGGAAGTTTATTTCATATAAATACAGACTCTGAATTGGGCAGTGTTGTGATATTTTGTTAGATGAGAGGATTTGATAAAATCTGGGCAATCTTCCTGAACACAGTGGGAATCTATTGATCATTCTGGATGGTGCTACCCATTTGTTAAAACAAAATTAATTGTTTAAAGCCTGGTGATGAATTCTATAAATATTTGGGAAAGAAATCCCTGTACAGAGAAAAGGTGAATATTTCTATAATAAGTGGTTTTGCTTAGTTGTTGTTACAGTACTTTAAAGGCCTGTTCCAATATAGTGTTTGGTAAGTTTTTTGTTTAAATAACTGAAGCACTCTGATGCAGAATAGACTGGGTATCAGAAGAGAATTAATTTGAAAAATTAAACTCCTATGTGCTATGAAATAACTTGCCTTAAAGTTTTTGATTTTATAAATTTTATAATTTTGTTTTATTGAATTTTATTTTTTTTAGAGTAGGCTTGATTTACATCTCCTGGTTAATCTTTAAAATTAAAAAAAAATTCCTAAATTACAGGAGTGATCTTACTAGCTTTTTACTAAAATTAAGTAATTTCCCTGGCTTTTTTCCTGTTAGTGTTTTATTATAGTTTTAAATTGTTTCTGGTGGAATCTTTTCTCATGCTTGTTTATTTGTGCACAGAAACATGGCATCATGGCATCAACAAATCATAGGTCATATTTATTTTTTTAATAAGCTTTACCTCACTCTTGCACACCTCTATTAAAGTAAAACCCCAAGCAGCCTCAATGCTTGCTCAGGCATCACAGAGTACCCACAGACCACAAGTCTCTCCTGCTTGCTGTCTTCCAGCCCTGCATTCAGCCTGACTGAAGATAAGATTTGGAAGACTTTTGTTATCTTTCATGCTGTTTTGCCAGTCAGTAAAGCAGACACAAAGCTTCAGGCTATTTGGCCATAATTTCCTAGAGCAGAAAAATTTCAATAAAGCTGCAGGGTTTTTTTCCTGCTTTGCAGTGCAGGTTAAGGAAGCGAGCTGGTCGAGTGCCATAATGTCTGTTCAATGTTATTTGATTCACTTGAAATTCCATGTGTTATCTGGAAATTTGTGAGAGGGAATTGAGTTGTGTGGCTCTCTTCACTGCAGGGAAATGAAAGAAAACAATGGATTGCTTAAAGAGGAGGTAGAAGGTCTCCAAAGAAAACTGGAACGCTATGAGAAGGTCCAAGCACAGCTGGTGACAGTTGAATTGGAAAATGAGGTGAGGAGTTGGGAACATCTGGCAGATGAGCAGAGTAGGGGTTTCCTTTTTTGCCTGTCCTTTAAGTGGAGGATTATGAGAAAACTCTGGGGAATGAGCTCTTAGAACATTAGTCTGTATCTAATTCTTTTCATCTCTACTTCAGAAACTTCTGGGAAAATTAAAAAGCTGGGAAAAGGTGGACCAAGGCACTGGCTTGAATATCAGGTATGTGCTGACAGCTCTTGAGGGAGTTAAAACTTTTAAACCTCTTTCATCTCCTCTTAATCATCCCACACCTGAACTCTTGTTGGTCATGCTTTCTTGCTATTTCTTCTTCATGTAGAAGCTCTCCCAGTACTGTTTATATGAGTAGAACCATAAGATGCAAACTGTTACAGAGTATCTTTGGAAATTAAGAAATGTTTTCACCGACTCAGCTTGACCCTTGTCTCCCAGGCCAAAGTTGAGTTTTGTTGGATAAATGTCTTGGGTATAGCTACATTCGTGTTTAGTTAGAGATTCTGCTAGCTTAATAAGTAAACTTTCAAGAATTTTATGTTCTATCCAGAGAAGAGAATGTGTTACCTATGACCGTTTGTTGTAAATATTATTTGAGTTTTGGATATGAAACTTCCAGATTCTGTTGTGACTTTTCTTCCCTACAGCAGCTAAAGAACAAGTGTTAATGTAATTATTTTGTCTGACAAGAGAAATGGAATAAGCTGTTTCTAAAAGGGAGGAAAACGCCACATTCCCAACCTCAAATGGTAGCACCAGATAGACTCTTTGTGTCATCTATTTAACAACTCTGACATCTGGAGCACCCAATGAGATTTTTTTTTTTAAGGTCTCTGATATGAATGGGGTGTAAAGAGGAGCTGAAAATAGTGCATCTTCTGATGATTTTCTTCTCCTGCAGAAGATTTTCTGCATAGCTCCAATGTTTTTGTGTGTTATATACTTCAGCATTGCTTTATTTACTCTTTAATATTTACATTGCTAGGCTAGAAGGAGAGGTGCTTGTTTGTAAATAACTGTCTTAACTATGGTATGAGCATTACATATGATGTCAACACCTTTCATACTGAATCCAGACCTGAGCCACAAGAAAAATCACAGAACCTCATTTTACCAAGTGTTTCTTTATTTCATTCATTACATGTGCCCAACAACAAAGTTGTGTCTGACAGTGCTGGGAATGTTTGGAAGAAGGAGTGTTTGCATATTGTAGGTATTGTTTGGGCACATTGCTGTTTCCTGTAAAGGATACTTGTGTCTGACTTGGGAAAGCCCCTGTAATTTTCTCAGTGTTTTCAGTTTAATGAGGATAATGGATCTTATTTCTAGAGGTAGCATGCTTGAGATTCTCTCCTGCATCTGCTGAGGATACGTGCATTTAGCTGAAGGTAGAAGTGCTGAATCTCCTATGGTAAGGAGTAGACAGAAATAGTATGAATCCTTTCCACAAAACCTCTTCTGTCAGACAGTGGAGTAAAAGCTTTTTACTTACCTCAAGCTGTTAAAGACTTAATGAGGTAATTTCACAGTGGGAGAGAAATGGAACCAAGTGATTCTGTCTGTTGAAGTCTAATAACTCCTTCATTTAAAATCAGAATATTTGCTTTAAAGTGTTAGGGTTTTGATTGGGCCATATTGTTTAGTTCTATTAATGGAATCTTCTCACACAGAAAAGGGAATTGCTCTTGAGAAAAATCATCTTTTGCATGCAACTGTAGCAAGTGGAACTGAATGATTTCCCCCTCCCATTTTTTTTTTCTTTGTTGTTGCTCAGACTCCTTACAGCATGAGTTACATTAATTTTTGGTCAGGGTTGTGAAGATGATGAGAGATCATTGTCCGAGTCAGGTTTCTGGAGTATGCTATCAGTGAAAGTTTGGGAAGAGTTAATTGCCCAGCTCACAGTAGAAGAAAATAGGGACAAGTTGGATGGTTGTCCCAAAGAGCCAGAACAATGTGCTGCTTCCTAATAACTAGATAAGGAAGGGAAAGGGAATACATTAGGATTTCTCATCTTTTCTTATCATGTTCTTCATTGGTACAGAGGATGTGAGGGAAGTGCATACAGTGTGGGGCTTTTAAGAAGAGGATGGTTTTTAATTTCCTCCAGCATTTCCACAGGGCTTGTTCTGTGTCTGCTCTTGGTGGTTTCTATTCACTGATTGCCTGGTCCCAGCAGGCTTTTTGTCAGATTGGCTTATGATCAGACCTACTAGTGTAATTTTGAGTGTAATTTTCTATACCAATGCTTGGAAAGGAGGTGCAGCTTTTAGCAGTGTAGTGGTAATCCTACTGGTTTAGTACTAGTTTCTTTTCAGTAACTGAAACAGAGCTAAGTGTTTATAATGCTTCACCTTTTAGGGGAGAAACAAGTTCATAAGCAGTCTACTCAAAGGCTAATCTTCTGTTTGCTAGCTCTGTATTCCACTTTTAAGCTCCTGGGTTTTTCTCTTGTGTTTGTAAACTATGGAAAACAAAGACAGCTTTAGCTCAAGAGTGTGTTGGTGTGTTTGTGTTGTTGTTGTGCAAGATCCTTTCCAGGATCTGCTCTTGGAATTATGCCTGCTTTATACAAACATTGCAGAATATACTTTAAGCTGCACAACACCCAGATAAAAGTAAGCATCATAATTAGATATGGTTTGTGTGTATGCATTATGAATCCACACAATCTGTTTGTGTTTACTTATATGTCCTATTGATATCTTCATCTTATTGCCTGCTTTCTAGTATAGTTGTTTCTCTGTTTTATCATTGATGTAATTTTGTCTTTTAGGTCTTTTTTGTATGTTATTGTTATGCTGCCAGGGATTTGGTTTCAACTGTATAAGGAAAAAACAATTAAATCCTTGCTTTGTAAGTTCCAAGTCTTATTTATTTTGGAATTTACTCTCCTTGAGAAGGATATTCAGGTAGGGCTGTTGTTGGACTTTGCTGTTAGGAAAGAGTTGTACTCTTCTCTCCACGATGGGCTGATGTAGTTTGTATTTCTTCAGAATCTGATGTCTGTGTAATTGGGTTGTTGACCATCTTCATCTTCACTGAAAAAATCATATTAGTCGTGACAGACTTGGGTTGTTTTTTTTTCAGAGCTGGACCATTAGTTTAGAGGTATTTTACAGGTAGTTTCTTGACTGTGATTAAACAACATGTATTTTAAGTGAAAAACATTTTTGGAAGGTTGTGTGGGAGGGGAAGTGGGAGGTTTATTTGGATAACAGTGTGCAAAACCACCCACGAGATGGCATCCTTTCACCTGCTGCTGGAGGAAACTGTTTTTCCTCTCCACTCTGGCAGGCTCAGCTTGATGTAAAAACCATTAACAGGCACCTTAAGGACGGTCAGCTAAAGAAAATCGTTCATTGTTGCAATCTTTTACAATCTATTTAATGCTACACGTGTGCAATCGCTTTCTCCTAGTCCAGTACTTAGGGTGGTAACTTGGTATGAAAGACTTGTACATCTCTAATGACTTACAGAGCAGAGTGTTTTTCCAACTAACTCTATGAACTTCATATTTACACCACACATTCTTCATTTTCTCCTGTTTAATACTTGTTCTTCAAAGCCTGGTTCTTTTCTCCTCACCCCAAGCCATAGAATTGCATCCTTAAGAGCAGCACTGGTACTGTTCTGACATTCCTTCTGAGGTATGTAGAAGATAGCCAAATACAAAATGTGGTTTCTTGTACTGTGAGCTTTTTCTCTAAATAAGGCTGTTTTCATGCTTCTTTTTATTTATTCATAGTGGCAGAAGATTGTTTTGAAAGGTTATAATTTTGCTGAAAAGTTATGCAAGTTTGTGAAGGTTGACAGGTGGGCCACAAGCAACAGCTTCAGAGGAGTTTTAGTCCAAGTTTTTGGGTTCTTATGAGAGAATAAATAGTAATGTTTGTGGAATTTTTGGTTTTTATTTATTTGTTTTGTTTTATTTATTTGTTTTGAAGTTTTTAATCGCAAGCAGTGACTTGATGAAGTTTTTACGTTTTCACCCTCTGGGCTCAAAGAACTTTGTACACGCAGTAGAATTGTTTTGTATCAATGATAAATTTTTGATGTTAGAGTAATCAAGGACTGGAAGGCAATCTTATTTAAGTAAGTCTTGCCTTTTTTAGGGCACCTTTTTCTTTTGCAAGTAGTACTGGCAGCTTAGGCTTGGTGTTTCTGTGGAAGATAAAGCAAGATGTAATTCCTATTACTTTTCAGATTAGTTGTTTGGTTTTTTTCCTGTGCCTATTACAGGGAGGGAATAGAGATCATCTCTCCTTTTTTGAAGGGTCATAGAATACAGTATGGAAATTTAAAGGTGAGGTTGACATATCAGAAAGAGCAATAGTGTGCTTGGGCTCTTCTTTGTTGCTCAGAAGAGAGAGCCATTGCTCAGAGGCTCCAGTTTGTGGTCTTGAGTTTCTTGACTTTCTGATTGTGGTTATACTGGAAAGGAGGTCTCAGGCCCTGGATGCCTGGAGTGTAGGGAGGGACTCTTAGGTTGAATGAACTTGAATGAGAGTACCTGGAGTTGTCCTTCAGTTTTCAAGGGTAGATTTTCTGGACTGGGGTGATGGGGTCACATTAAGCTGCTGTAGCTGTTTCCCATGCTTGCTGCCCAGAGAAATGCAGGTTTGACAGGAACTCAGGCCAATGCTTAAGGACCTTCTTCACTCAGTGGAGCTTGCCAGCTGTGAGAGCAGACACTGATCTGCTGACCTGTCACCTGGAGCCACAGAAGTGACCCTGGTGGTGCTGACCTGGTTTGCTTTCTGAAACATCTGTAGGGTGGTTGGCAGACAAATCTGGGGGACCAGCTTCCTGCAATGTCTGAGACCAATTAGGAAGAGGAGATAGCATGAAAGTGAATGCATTTCCTCTCTAAGAAAGGGTTTAATTAAGTGGCAAGCATCTCTATTTAGTACAGTGGTTAGCACAGTTGTAATTTGTAATTACACAGGTGCTATGCTCAGTACGGGAAGTCCTATGCAGATTCTGCTTTTGGAGTTTTGGGGGGGAGGAGAGGGAGAGGAAAAAGGAATCAGATTTCTTGATTCTGCACTTAGTGGTGGATTAGTGCTCTTTTTTTTCCCCAGTGAATAGAAAAGAAGGGAGAATATTGGCATTCTCTACTTTCCTTTTTGAAGCTTGATTGACTGTGCTTAGCTACTCTGTGCTCTCTTCCATCCAAGGCATTGAATATCTTTGCAATACTGAATGAAGCTCATAATCTTCTCCTTTCTCACAAGGCAGTGATTTACCTTTCTCTGAATATCCACTATGAATAAGTGGTTACTGGTTTAAAACAAAAACTGAAAAAAAAAAAATGATCTGTTGACAGATACAAAAAGCCGCACATGTTGAAATAATTTGAATTGCTCATATGTTTCTTAATTAACTGCAACCAATCAAGACAAGACTGGGGGTTACTGTTGCTAGTTCCAGTAATGCTGTAATTCTGGCATGATCATTCCAGAGTTAACCAAATATTTTTATTGGAGTAGCCTATTGTAACCCTCTCATCTTTTGTCACAAGCAAGAAACTGATCTGATTAAAAGCATTTGATGCTGTCTGCTGTCTGAAACAGTCGTACTGACCTGAACTTAAGTGCTAAGTTCTGTTGTGGTTTTTGGTTTTTTGGAAGGGAGGATGAGTAATGGTGGCCCCCTGCCTCAGAGCTAAGTTCCTTATTGGAAAAGAAAATAAGTATAGTGTGAGGATATTGAGACTTTATGCATCTAAGTTTTTTTTGTAAGTAATCATAATTTATGATCTGTGAACACAGTGAAAATTGCATGACTGCTGTTTATGAGATTCCCAGTGTAAAACAAGTTGTCTCATCACAGTGGGAATTCCCAGGGCACCAAAAAGGGAGATAAACACTACGTAGGGGGAAACACTAATTAAAAAAACTCCAGCAAAGCACTAACAGACAACATAAAACAAAACAAGAAGCTGTGCTTATTAGATGAACTTTTATAGGTATGAGGTCTCAGCTTACCTCATGGGAAGATTATCTACTGTTGTCCTGTATAGACACAGAACTACATTTTAGAGCTACTTTTAATAGTTTAATTTTTGCATAAAAATATTTGCCTTCCACTTGGAGTTGAAAGTTTGATAATTGCTACAAATTCAGTTCAAAAGGGGATCTTTGTTTTTAGAGAGTGGTGTTTGTGAAGTGAAATGGGGTTTTTGGAAGCCTGATGGCAAATCTGTGATTTAGCTGGAGTTTAGTCCTCTCCAGTTCTCATGGTGCTGGTCCACTTAATTTTCATATGGCAACTGTCTGCCCCTCTTTTCATAGTTTTCTTAAAATATTTTAGGTCTCTTCCTGCCATGACTTCACTGCAATGCTGGGAAAACCTTCCTGCCTTATTTTCCCATCCGATAATAATTTTCTCCAGAAATGCTGTACTGATCTCTGATGTTCAAAAATATATTCTTTCTCCCTTACCATTATTTTATATTTTTGTATTGCTTTTGTTTCCATTTGACTGTATCAAAGTCTTAAGGATGAAGGAAAGATAGGAAGAGTGTAAAACATAATGGATGAGCATCTGATATCTAGGCAGACAGAGGCTGTAACATATAATCAGAGAATCAGTAAAAAGTAAGGAAGCTCACATCAAAAATATGTCTGTCCTTGCTTTGCATTTCAAAGCTCTGGGAACAGTTACAGAAACTGCCTTTCCAGGAACACAGATCTAGCATTCAGGAGTTGGAGCAAACTATTGAACAATAGCTTAGCACACTATCCATCTTCTTTGTTGAAGAATAATTTGAGCAACTTCAGTAGTTCATCTACAGGAACTGTGTGGAGATTATTGACATCAAAGAAAAGATGGATGATTCTTACTAGGGAAATAAGAAATTTATTTTGGAAGTGAAGATGCCAGTGGACCTCTTTTTTTTAAACTGGAAACTACAACTTCTTCTATCATTGACTCTCTTTATCAGAATATAGAGCACTGTCCCACCTTGAATATAGGGTGCATTTCCCAAACCAATAAACTTCAGGCTCTTTTTCTGCTGGTATCAGGAGTGGTATTAGAATTGTGTGCTGGTGTTGTGGTTTTGCATAGCAGGTGGTAAATTTGCCACTAGGGACTTCCCAGTCAAATGATTGATTTTGTGTTGCTGCCATGTCTCTTGCAAGTAGTGTTTGAGATGCTGTTCAAAACCAGTTGGGTAAAAGTAGGTTGCTTTCTTCCAGCATGTAGTGACCCATGTTATGTGTAAATGGCTTGAACTTAGGTGCTCACTCAGCTGTGAAGGAGAAGCTTCAGAAATAGTGACACTTCTATAAAGAGCCACTTTCCTTAAGTTAAGCAGTCTTGTTTGCCTTAAAGTGAAATTATCATTTAAATAGGAGACACTAATCAGCAGGGAGATGGTGTCCTGCTATCAGAGAGCTCAAACATTCATGCTTGATTTTTATTGAGCCTCTCATTTGGTCATTTCCACAAACCCAATAACCACTGTAATCTTCTAGCCAATTTTTAATTTTACCTTTTGATTTCCATTTTGGCATCTTTCAGTATTTCAATTCTAAATTTTCTGCTGGGGCTGTAGACATGCTATGCCTTCCCTCTTCCCTAGATGTGCAGTGTATTATATATTCCTCCCCAAAGTTTTGTTTTGGCAGGAAGACTTTTTTAACAAAAACGTAAAACTGGATGCCTTTTTCCATACTCTTCTCAAAGCTCACAAGCCCTCTCTAAATAAAAGCAAAACAAAATGCTTCAGTAAGTATTCAAACTCTTGTGCCACTCCCTTGTTCTCCAGTGGGCCTTCATCTACAGGGCTGAGGATCTGCCTTCTTCATTGGATAAAGGAGTGCCAAGAAGTATTTTAATTTTTTTTTTTTTTTTTTTTTACAAAATTGATTCTCTTCTCAAGTAAAACACAATAGATCTTATTTATTTGAACTTTACTGAAACATTTGATCCAGAGAGGGACTTGGGAAAGTAAAAGCCATGTGGGAGAAGACAAATTAATAGAAGAATCATAGAGTATATAAGGAATTGTTTAAGCAGGGATAGATTTAGTATTGTTGACATGAAAATGTGAGGATAAGTAGAATTCCTCAAAGATTAGCCTTAGGAGCTGCTTTATTTAATATTCCTATTAATGGTTTTGGTGCAGAAATTTGGTGTGTGCTGATAAAACTTGGCTAATGATGCCAAGTTCAGAGGATTCATAAATACACAAAAGCTGGATATGCAGAACTGAGTGACCCTAAGGATTAGAGTGAAGAAGTGGGACAAAATTCAGTGAAATAAAGCAGAAGGCTCCATGGAATTGGGAGCGGAATTTCTTTTGTAAAATGTAGAACATTTATGGAGAAAGGACTAGAAGAAGTGCTGCATACTTGTTTACAGTGGGATGGCTGCTAATTCTTCAGAATTTGAAGAGTGGAGCAGTATATTTTAGTTTGGAATTGCAGGCAGTGTTTAATACATGGGTTCTGAAAGCTGCAATTAGTGACAAGGAGCCCCTGTCCATCTTTCTGCCCACACACAGCAACAGCCACAGAGAGGAACCAGAAGGCTGAGAACCTCTGTTCATGTCAAGAAACAAGCAGAGTGCTGCAAAATGTGCTGAACTATTAAGAAGAGTTTATTTGCCAGTGTAGATAAGACCAAAATATGATTTGTGTCATCTGAGGAACTTTTCTAAGCCTATTTGGTGCAGGTTATCTTGATGGGGTTTTGAAAATGATTCACTCCTAGTTAGTGCTTAACCTCATCAGTGCCTGGAGTGAGGCTTCCTCCTGATGGCTGCTTGGAAGGTGCTGATTTAACCACTTATCTTTGGTTTGTCATCAGTGCAGGGGCAAGTATAGTACTCAAGCAGCCAAGAAAGCTCTAACTTTGAGCTTTAATTTTACTGAAAATGGTAGCCAGTGTAGCAACATCAAGATGGGGAGGGAGAAAATTGGAAATGGATGAACATTAAACTGTGTCAGTTTTTTAGCATCTTTAAAATGCTCCTAGTTCCCACCAGCTGGCTTAAATGCCTTGTGATAGAATTATGTAAGCCTTGTCCTTCAGCTTCAATCTTTCCTCCCAAGCAACCTCTTTGCCAGTGAATATTTTTGACCAAAGTACATTTTCCCCTGGACTTTATTCTCTTTTCTCACAAGCTGCATTATTAAAGGGAATATGCTTGTAAATATACCTTTGTGTGTGCATTGTTAGGAGAGAAAAAATTTATGTGGCTTGTAGCAAAAGCACTGCACAATATTTTCTAACATTTCTTAAAGGGCATAGTGAACTTGAAATGTTGGTGAGTTAAAAGATTAATGTGATAAGTGCCCCAAGGTTCTCTTGAACTAGCTGTGATTACATAAGTGTCATTTGTTATTATAAAATAACATAGCTGAGAAATTGCCATGTTGGATTGGATTATTTACTAATTCATCTCTAGTCTAGTGTCAAACACAATAGTATCCTGGTCTACATAGGAAAATCCAGATTGATGTGTGAGATGTGAAGCAGACTATTAGAGTGAAAGTTTAACTTTCATCAGCATGGATTTTACTGAAGCATAAATATTTTAATTTGGTGTCCCCCCCTCCCTTTTTAAAAGTAAAATTTCTGGGAATAATATATTACATGCATAGAATAAATAGAAAAATGTTTTGTTTTGATACTTTCAGTTAAAATATTTCTTACTTGAAGCAATATGCAATGAAGTTTGTAAAGTATGAGTAAGAAGTGAGCTTCTTAAACTGCTGCTGCTAATATAAATGATACCTTTTTCTCTTGGAGTTCTGCTTTAGACAAAGTGAAAGCTGTGTTGTGTCTTAACTTCATGATCCAGTTTTACTTTGGCTGCTTCTTCTATGGACTATTCTTCTGAATGTGTTTGCAGGTTGGTTTGGTGTATGTCCCTGTTCTCCCTGATCTGATGAGGAAGAGCTGTAAACTCAAAATACCAGCCTGAAGTGGTCCAGAGAACTGGGCCTGTGATAACTGGAAAGATTCTCATTCTTAAAGAGAAGATGGGAGGTTCTGGGGGGCTGAGTGGATCCCTGTGTTTAGTGAACTACATGGGATCAGTGTCTGGAGGTTATTGTCAGAGTGCTGAAATAAGAGCTCAGGGCTCCTTTTTTTTAAATGGAGCTTTCTGTGGATTTAGAGCCTACAGGAAACAGAGCCAGGCTTTTCAGAAGGAAGAAGATAAACCATGCTCACCTCTTCCATGTAACCAAGGCAGTTCAGGGGTAGAGGTGTATGGAACCTTCTTTCCCTTCCTGCCACTGATGCAAAATGCCTCTTGCCATAACAGAAGTAGGATCTGTCAGAGAGCCTGATGTTCCAACAGAGGTACAGTTTTGGCTATACTAGAAATGTATTTAATGAGATTTTGAGCATCTTTTCTCTCCTTTTCTAGTACTGCTTTGTCTCAGTCCTTTTTTGACTCCCTTTCTCCATGTTGTTCTTGATCCTTTGCCAGCAAAGTTAAGAATTGCTGTGCCTCTCTGTGGGGAGGAATGGAAATCTATTGCAAGAACCATTATCTAGCACAAGTTGTTCTTCCTGGAATTGCTTTTGAATTCTCACTACTTGTTTAAACTCTTTTCCAGAGATACTTTGATATGAGCAGTGTAGTGAAAGGAAGATCAATCTTTTGAGAAGGAAGAAATATGAAATTCTGGATTTTCTTCAGTTATACCCTGCTGATCAAGTTAATTTCTATTTTAATGAAACAATCACTCTCTGTGGTACACATGAAGCTGTTCAGTGACAACTTGAAATCCTAGTAACTTTTTGAAAGAGGATCATAATGGGGTATCTGCTTTGACTGAGAATGTGTTCAGTATTCTCAGAGGACTCAGCTGCTCATCAATAATCTTGGACAGTTTTTGGTGATACTGCACAACTCTGCTGTTGGCTCAGTTCAGAAGATGATGCTTTAATGTAGTTACAAAATTTTTACTCGGTTTTGTTAGCACACTTGCAAATACCAGTTCTGACTTCATGCTCTTCACATTCCCAGAGTTAAAGCTTTGTGGCTTTGGGTGGCTTTCTGCAAATTTAGCAACCCAGGTTGATGGCATCTATGTCACTGTTTTGTGACAAGCCTTTTGTTTAGACCTGATGGTTTCCAGTGTGACTTTAGGGAAGACCTCACCTGCCTGTCTGCACGTAGTTGGCAAGGGGAAATGCAATAGGTACTTCCTAATAACTGATGTATTTGGAAGGCTGGTAGAGAGGAAGAGTGGAGAAAGATCTCTGAATTTATTTCTTTTTTCCTCTTGCAAAATGTGTGTGCTTCTGTGTCTGTGGCTTTATGATAGCTAAAGATAAACATGCTATTTCTCAATGACAGTCTTTTGACTGTAATTAAATATTTAAAATAGGTTTTTTTCTAAAGTGTTAGTATTTCTTCCATCCTGAACTGGTTTTTTTTTTTTTTGTTTTTTTCAGTGGTGGTGTGTCTAGGTCAGTAGAATTTCATACAATCTTAAAATACCAGGTTGGAAGGGACCTCAAGGATGATCTAGCCCAATCTTTCATGGTAAAAGCACAATCTAGACAAGATGGCCCAGCACCCTCACCAGCTAAATCTTAAATGTGTCCAAAGGTGGGGTTAACTTTCGAAGATATAAATTAAACTCAACTTTGCTTCAGAGTCAGCCATTCTTTTTCATGTTGTCAGGATGCATGTTGGTTCAGTATTTGCCAGGATCAGCTCTCGTGGACACCCTGGAGTCGTGTATGACAGTAGTTAAATCTGCTGATAAACAATGTTAAAAAAACTGAGATTGTAAAGGCTACAAATAAATATTTGGCCCTGGATTTTTGGATTTGGTTTGGATTTGAATGTTTCAGAACTGAAACATCAGGAGAGTTACCAAAGTTTTAACATCCATATCAGTCCATAGCTTTTGTCAGGGAAAACTGGATGCTTTTAGTATTAAGCTGGGATTCAGATCCATGGTGTAGGAACTAAATCAGTATGTGGAATTTTACAGAGTTGTATCTGACAAGAATCATGCTGAAGGCCTCAAATTGCACTTGGATTTTGCTAGTTTCATGGAGCTAAGCTGTCCTTATCCTTTCTGTGCTTGATAATTTGGAGTTGTTAGGGTTGTATGTGCTGTCCCCTGCATTCCCCCTCCTCGCTGTGTTAGGCTGAGGGACTTGGCTGAAAGGAGAAGGAAATAAGTACCTGCTCCTTCCCAAAGTGCTGTGTTTGTCAGAGGCAGCTCCAGGGCTCAGGTTGTGTTGCTGTTGTGGAGGAGCTGCAATTCCCTTCTTTCTTAATTGTGAGCTTTGTATCTTTGTACAGTAAAGAACTGCTTTTGTTTCCTTCCAAAATGTGCTCTGCCGTCTGGAGCGTTTCCATTTACAGACAACCCTTGCCAAATTAATTTTATTTAATTATCTCCCAGGGCTAAGCTTGAATACATTTTGTGTTAAATTCACCGTTTCTCCCTCTTCTGAACGAAGTGGACTTAATATTCTTGTTAAAATCTGATTAAAACTAAAATTGAGTTTTTTGAAGTCTGATTATCCCATGAAATGGAATTTTTAAACCTAATTATGAATGGATTTGCATACAATTTTAGCACCATTGAAAAGAAAGTTGAAATAAATTTATTAATGAAATCCTCTTCTGCTGTCTCTTTGGGCTGTGATGACTGCCAGAGAGTGAGGGGAGGAGGAGGGAAGGCAGGAATAAAAAAAACCCTCCCTCTTTTGAAATGTACACTCTCTCCCTTCCAAATTAATTCCAGCGCTGGTTTGACCCTTTCTCATTTTCATTCCTCTCTCCCTCACAGTCCAATTTAGGAAACTGATGGCCTTTCTGAGTCCAACTACACAGTTGAGCTGATTTTATGTATTTATAAAGCTTTTGTGCTTTGTGAAGGGGGGGACTCTGGGGGAGGGCAACATTTGTTGCAACAATTATGTGCTTCCTTTCTTTTCTAGGGTAGTCCTGATACAAAATCAATAGGCAGCTCTCATTTCTCCTTTCTGGGAAGCTGTATGTTTGAGCATTTATTTTAAGCCTGTTTAAAAAAAAAAAAGTTCTACAGACTGTGGTTTGATGTGCATATGGGATTTGTGATTGGTTTGTACTTCCCTGGGTTTGAAGCAGAAAGTTTCTATGGAGGATGTATTGGAATCTCTCACTACAGTCATTGTGCAGTAATTGTCCCTCAGGATTTTGGAAGTGGTCCTCTATGGAAAGAAGTGCCAGTGGAGGATGCAAGAGTTGTGTGAAGCTGGGCTGGTTGTCTCTTTCAACAGAGGAATAGGAGTTCTTTCTGCGTTGTAAATACATTTCAAATTTTAGAAACTCTTTATCATCTGATTTTATGAGTGCCACCCTTGGTAGCTTCAGGCATTGATTAAAACTTGCTGATAGCAGGAAGCCAAGATGGTGTCAAGGTGCTTGTGACACCACTGATCTAGTCCTTATCTTAATCCCAGTCCCAGAAGCCTGTGGCAAAGACACAGAGAAGTCATCATTGCTTTTGGCTGCTCCAAACCCTGTGCTGGATGCGGGCAGCTGAGCTGATGTGCAGGTTTTTGAGAGTGAGCTGGCAAGAGAGGAACAGAACAGTAATGCCACTCCTTACATCTATAATGCAATTACACTATAGCAGCTCTACTTTCCATGTACAAGTCTTAAAGTCTGCTTCTCTTTCTGATGTGAATTATTCATTATTTATGGATGCTGGTGATTGGGGTTTGGCTTTCACAGGCAGGTTTATTATATCCACTTAGTTCTGACTGCTTTGGCATGCTGGAAGACTGTGATTTTCCCAATGTTCGTCAGCCTTGATGTTAAAAATTTGGGAGTATGTAATTCAACTCTGATTTGGGAAATGAGAGACTGAAGGGGTGAGCTGAGCTGGGTTGTTTTTTTTTTTTGTGTTTGTGTGTGAATCACAGGAAGCTTTTTATTTAAGTCTGCTTCTTGTCAAGGCTGAGGGCAACTTGTATTGTCGCAGTGTGTCAAAGAACTTAGATATGAGATGCTTTCTGTGACTTCAGTGTTAAGGAAAGAAAGCAGAATTTCAAAGTGATGTGGGATTGACATGCTCTGCCCTCAAGGGAGAGTGGTTCTGAGGGCTGGTGAGTTTGGGATTTTGCATTATCTTTCAGCAATGCTGGGGTGCTGACACCAAGGTAGATGCAATGACACTCTTTGAGTTCTTCTTTCTAATGACTTCTGTCGTTTAGTTTGTACTGGGACTGCAATGGTTCAGGTCTCATGTTTGTTAGATGCCTCGAGCTGCTGTGTTAATGGGCTTCCAGAAGACTTTGGTTGGAAATGTTTTGCCCTTCACTTTGAATATTAAATTTTTAGAAACTTAAAAAAAAAAAAAAAAAAAAAAAAAAAAGTATGAGTGAATTACTGCATTTGTTTAAAGTTCTGAAAGCTTTTTTTAGCCCAACAGTTCAAAGAGCGCATCTCACTAATCAGAGGAATATTTTTGTGTCCCTGGGGTGGTCACAGTGTTTTAATTGGAACTTGGGCTTCTTTGAAGTCCTTTTTAATCCTCCCTGAGCTGGGGGAAAGGGTTTGAAGGCAGCTCTGTAAATCAGAAATTTCTTCATTTTATTTACATGTGTCTGGGGACGTGTGTCATTCGTTTTCCTCAAGTTAAGCTCACTTGCCAGCTTGGGGACAGCTGAGTGAGAAATGTGCTTCCTGAAGTGGGGAGGCCTGAGACAGGTGGTGGGGGTTACAGACAGTGAGCTCAGGTGCTCTTGGATTTGTTAAAATCAGTAACTGAGCAACAGGCTCTGAATGGTACATGACCTCGGTGGGAAATGATGGGATAGGATTTAAACTCATGTTTTAGGATTAGCCTATCAGTATGGCACTCAAAAAAAAGTGCTGCATACTTACATTTGACTGCTTTACAAGTTAAGAAAGAAAAGATTTAGGGTACAGCTCTTCCCGTTGATAGCTTTAGTTGTCCTTTAAACTCATATGGGGTTGAATTTTCTTACATAGGAGTTGAATTACAGAGTGGTTTTTGGGTGTCCCTAGTCAGATTGCTTAAACTTGGTGACTCAGATTCTAAAACTAAGACCTTGCTTTTCAGTTGGTTTCTAGAAAAACCTAATCTTATCTCAAGTGCACTTGATATATCCACCATGAATGGAGCCTTAGTCATAGTTGATGACTTTTGTGTCATCTTAATACTGATAACTTGTAGGAATATGCTGGTACTGACAATGCAAACACTTTCCTCAGGCATTTTCTACTTTATTTGTTCAACTATTGATTTTCATGATAAATATAATAAATTCTCAGCCGTGTGTTTTCTGTACTTCAGGTTTAGCCTCCCACATTTGCAGAAACGAGGATGTTTTACCCTCTGCTGCTGCCAGAGGTGAGACATCTGCTGTGAAAAGCTTTGAAATAATCTTTGCTTGAGTTTGGGAAGTTTTTAATTAATCAAAGCAACAGGCTTAACCTCAATTTTCTGTTTGAAGGAATAACTTAGTATTCCAGCTGAACATCTAAGCAGTCTGCTTTTCATTCTGTCTAAAACTATAATCATAAATTAACTGGTGACTGATGCTATTGGATGACATTAAAAAAAAAAACCCACAACAGTTAAAATAACTTCTACTGTAGCCATTCCTGCTATGAGATTGAAGAAGCACATGATTGTAATCAGAAGTAAATAAGAGTAATATATGGGATGTCAAATCACTTTATGTAAAAGGAGCTTAATATATGGTCTAGACTCCCCCAAGGACCTGTGGGCAGTCATTTATAGTATTTTCTTGTGCTCAAGATTAGAGCTTTTGTGTTGTTGCTGGCTAATATTTTCAGCTGATAGGAGTCTGGGAAAACACTGTGATCCATAAAGATGTTGAAAACAATACGAGAACTTAGGTAAATCAATATTCTGCAAGGATTATCTTAGGTGTCAAAAAACAAGACTATCAATTTAGTGTCAAATATAAAAGTGTCAAATATACATAAATTGTCAGCACATAGTCTTGCTTAGCTCCCTTTCTTATCACACAAGAGCACTTGTTATCTGTAAAAATGATGTCTCCCTGTTAGTAATTTCCACAGGGGTAGAAGTTAGGCCAGAAGGGTGTGTTGGGTACATGTGAGTTGTGGGGTTTTTTGGTGTGGGTTGATTTTTAATTATTTTTTTCTTCTGCCTTCCTTGAAAAGAAGCTGGTGATTTCTGGGCTGGTCTGAGCATATTCAAATGTCTTGAAATGGAACCAGCAGAGGTTCAGTAAAATGATACCAGGACTACTCATTTGGTCTGTGTATTTGTATAAATATTCTTGCCTAATTTGAAGGCTGAAGAGTTTTTTTTACTTGAGGTCTGTCTGTTCTAGACAGTCATTCTTGCTGGCCCTCAGCTTAGTGAGGAGCAAGTTTCTGAAGTAGCTTTTATTCATTAGCATGAACTTTAGAAGGAGAAGCTTCTGCCTAATCTTTCAGAAGTTCCATTTATTTGCTTTATTTTGGCTGTCAGGACACTTTCCCAGTTTGGTGTAATCCCAGTAATTGGCCTGGAATAATTTTCAGGGTTTCTAATGATCCACTGGTGAATGATAACTCTTTGAAAGACACAACATCTGTCTATTTAGAATCTGTTTCCAGTGAGCAGATCTTTGCATTTCAGTCTGTGATTTTCAGGTAGTAATTTTTTTTTTTTTTATAATTCCTTACAATCATCCAAATGCCTTGAAAAACTTAGGATAACCATGTGGCCAGAACAAATTATTGGTATTCTGCTGCAATTGTGTTCTTTAGATTAGTTTGATTTACTGCCCAGCCCTCTTGTGAAGCCTTCATTTTTCCCAGCAAATAGTTCTCTACTCTGCCCAACTCTAAATTCACACAATAATTGTTCCAACACCATTGACAAATGGAAATGTGAGGGAAAACTACCCTTGGTATGGCTTCAAAAACAATAACTCTCAAAAAGTTGTTATTCCTTTCACAGCATTAATTTTCCCTTTAGGTATTTTTTCCTCAAGTGAAGTTCATGATGGGGTAAAAGACTTAAAACAGCTTCTGCTGCTGCTGCAGTAAAGTGAAATATTACATTATTAAATGTGTTTGTTTTGTCCTCAAAATATAAAGGGCAGTAGGTACAAAATTACATGCCACAATAATTTCCTTTCAGTGTCCTAATTAATATATAATGACATTTACTACATTAAATTGCAAACTGAGAAGAAACATTTGCTTCTTTAATCGTGGTGCTGATACTTACTCTAGTGTGTGACCTGCATCAACCATTAATGAGAATCCTCTGTGATCATTTCCAGCTTTACTACTTCTCTGCTACTGCTGCTAAAGAGCTAAAAGGTGCTTCACAAGTTTGTGTTTGGCTTTTTGATCTCTAATCTATTGGGGTTTTTTTTGGAAAATACACAGATGTTATCTTAGAGCCTTGAAAAGTACAAGGCTATAATTGGTTTAGAATTTCAAACAAATTGTGAATGAATCTTTAAGCAACTTAAGAACTGCCCTCCTTAATACAGGAATTTTTTTTTTTTTCCTCTAATAAAAGATGAAGCAAAATAGAGAAGAGTGGGCTGGAGAATACTGTGCTGTGGGCAGTGCTGTCTGACTTGGAGAAGAATTCTGTTACTGTCCTAGAAGTCTCTGTTGCTGGAGACCAAAGATTTTCCTTGCATCATACCAGCCAATGCTTTGAAAGCATTTCAGAGACATTGGTTCTCATGGATTAGTAAATACAATAGGTTGTCTGTGCTTCCTTGATGACCTAGAAAAGGAAAGACATTAAGAGTTTGTTTTCTTATATTGGAAAAACATATGATATAGACTATTTAATAGCTTTGCAGACATGCTCCATGTTTCTCAAGTTGCATATCAAATGGCTTATTGTTGCTCTTATAAATGGTTTCATTTTATGCAACTGACTTTGGGTCAAATTAAATTCTTTTGCGTTGAAGAAATTTATTTAATCTGTATCATACCACCAAAAAGTTTGGTTTTGTAGTTTTGTCTCAGGAGAGAGTCAAGAACAGGGCATGGTAAAGTATTCTTTGATTGGTTTGAAAATGTCAAGCATAAATAAAGGTTTTAGAGTCAATAAATAGTAGTTTGGATTTGGTTTATTTTTAATTTTTTTTTAAATTTTATCCCTTATTAATGATTATTTATGCTACAAATGAGCTTTTCTGCCAAAACCCCCAAAGAATGGCAGCTGACTAGAGAGCAAAGCATGTTTTGCTCCAGCTGGACCAAGCAGGCAGCCTTGTGCTGTAATGTGAAAGAGCAGAGGAATTAAAGGAAATTCCTGTGGGTTAGCAGAAGAAGAAATTGAACTTGTGTGGGAATATACTTGTCATTACTGAGAGCTCAGAATAATTATTCTGTTTTTCCAGTTAATTCTCTGTTTCCTTTGTTTCTTGTTTCTCTGTGGTAGTGCACTTTCTGTTCAAGGCAAAGGTTACTTTTGGCTCAGTGAAGTCTGGTCTTGTCAGTACTATGCCAGACCTCTGAGAGGTATCATACAGTATTCATACACCTGAAAAAAAGAAATGATGCCATGTATTCATACACCTGAAAAAAAGAAATGATGCCAGGGTGGTGGGTCTCTTGCAGCATAGGTAGCCTGATTTACCTGGTTTTCAGAGCCAGATTGACAGTTCATGTCTCACTCTGGAGCCTCCTTGTTGCTTTTTCCATGTGGCTGATGTTACCTGACTGAGTGTAGCTGTTATAAATTGATCATGTACTCTGAGTCTTTTTAAACCAAATTAGAATTTATTTAATTATAGCAAGTAGAATAATGAGCAAAACAGCGCTGGGTGACAGGAGAGTCTCGGCTCTGCTAAACTGCCACACCCACTTTTCCTCACAGCAGGCTTTTTAAAGACCCCTCTTCTTGTTACATTTCTCTTCTTGATACACTGCGCATGTTCCAGTTGTTACCAAGGGCCTTCTCGTCTGCTCCCGTCTCTACGTCACCAGGCTGTGATCTTAATGCTCCACCCACTTTCCAAAACAACTTACTACAATATTTTAATAAAAGATTTCTAATACATATAACAGTTTAATAAACAATTCACAACATTTTATAACAATCCCCCCTTTTTCTTTTGATACTCATTTGTTTATTAAACTTAAACCCAAAAGGACCCACAGAGACTGCTGAGAACATAAGAGGAAACAGAGCAAGTAGAATTAATTCCTGGACTACACAAACCCTGTAGTAACTATGATAAATGAATACAAAACTATATTTTATTGCAATTCAATGTCCACCTGTATGGTTCATGTGGATTAGTTGAATCTGAAACTGGTATCATGAAAGAAAGGATGTACAGGAAAAGAGGTGTCTGTAAAATCTTTTTAAATTGCCTCCTCTGCATTTTTCTCCCAATATTGTTACTAGTCCAGTGAGGGACCAGCCCATTTATTTTACCTATTTTCCTTTTGAAAGAATGGGAGTTCGGCCAGGGCCGCCGACACACTCCAGGTCCCAGGCTGTGGTTTCTCTGGGTTCCTCCTCTGCCTCGCCTGTCGACTGCCCCAGCAGACACAGGGTGTACCATCTTCTCGGCAGCAGGAGCACCAGCCGAGCCTTTTGTCTTCGAACCTGCGAGTTCGCTGCAGCCCACGATTTGGTCCTCACCATTCAAGAAGTGCACTCTATGTTTAGGGCTTCGAACCTACACTGAACAGCAACAATTAGGATGTATTCAAAATTTTAAATAAAACCAAAAGTATAAATCTTTTTAATAGTCACCTCCTTATTTCTATGTTATAACAGGAGTCACAAACCCCTTCTGGAGGCAATCCCCAATTATAGTATTTCCACCAATTTTCCTTACATCCTTTGCATTTAAAATACACAAACAGATAACAACCACAACCAACAATGACATATAACAATTCCTATTAAGTATAATACTAACAAGCTATAAACAAGAAAACATTGAACCGCCTTCTATACAAGAAGCTCAGAACCACCACAAGACACTCATCGTTTCAACACCAGTTTGGTTTCTCCTGGGTGACTAACAATTCTCCACTGTGGGGGATTCACTGGTCCTTTAATGAGATTTGCATGAGTCCACCCTCGCTCTGCAGTCCGAACAGCAGTCTCTGTAGTAAGCAGAACAAGATAAGGTCCTTCCCATTTAGGTTTTAACGTTTCTTCTTTCCAAGTTTTAACTAATATCCAATCTCCTGGTTTGATGTTATGCGTATTTAAATCCAGAGGGGGTCTTTGTGCAATTAACCCACGTTTCCAGAGATCATTACGATGTTTGGCCAATTGTGAAATATATTCCTTAATTACCTGGTCACGTATTAAAATATTTGTCTGGGGATTTTCTATCTGATAGGGCATACCGTACACCATTTCAAAAGATGATATTCCTAGGTCGGCCCGCGGCCTAGTCCTTAGAATTAATAACGCCATTGGTAAACACTTAATCCATGATAATTTAGTTTCAATCATCAATTTAGTTAATATAGTTTTAATCTCCCCGTTCATCCTCTCAACTTTTCCCGAGCTCTGCGGGTGCCATGGTGTATGGTATTCCCATTTGATACCTAAATTTTCCATTAGGTCCTTTACAATTCCCGAAACAAAATGTGTTCCCCTATCCGAATCAATTACTTCTACCACACCATATCGAGGTATCACCTGTTCTAGCAGCACTTTTGTAACTTGGTTTGCAGTCGCTCTTGAAGTTGGAAATGCCTCGACATAGTGCGTCAAATGATCTACTATTACTAATAAGTATTTATATCTTCCTACTTTGGGTAATTCAGTATAATCTATCTGTATATGTGAAAAGGGTCGATATGCTGGAGGGCGTCCCCCGAATGATTTTTGTCTATTTCTTCCTTTATTAACTTTTTGACATATTTCACAAGCAGCCACTACAGATTTTGCCACATTATACATCCCTATGCATGCATATAACTGACTAAAATGGTCAACTAATGCTTGTGTTCCCCAATGTGTTTTGCTATGTATTTTTGAGAATATATCTATTGCCAGTCCCTTGGGTAAAATTTCTCTTTTATCAGGTAATAAACATTTTCCGTTTCTCTCCACAGCTCCCATTTGCCTCAACTTTTCTTCTTCTATTTCACTGAAGGAAAAGGAATGTTTTTCTGGAACCGCTTGAACTGTTAAAATTACTGTACAATTCCCAGCAACTCTCTTAGCTTCTTCATCAGCTGCGTTGTTTCCCCTAATCTGGTAGCTGGTTCCCCTTTGATGTCCTTTAATATGTACCACAGCTATTCTCCTTGGAGCTTTTAATGCATTAAGAACTTGACGTATCAATTCTGAATGTATTAAATCCCTTCCTTGCGAATTTATGAATCCTCTCTCTTCCCATATTTTTCCAAAGGTATGTACAACTCCATATGCATACCGTGAATCTGTATATACTGTTCCTTCTTTCCCTTCTAATAGTTTTAACGCTTTC
Source organism: Heliangelus exortis (assembly GCF_036169615.1). Lineage (NCBI taxonomy): Eukaryota > Metazoa > Chordata > Aves > Apodiformes > Trochilidae > Heliangelus > Heliangelus exortis. Next base: position 8,507,544 of record NC_092438.1, on the reverse strand, counting down.
CATAAAGCATACAATTCGCAAGCTTGAGCAGACCAACTGGCACTTAAAGGTCCTGACTCTAAAATTTTAATCTGTCCATTTTTAAATTTAACTATTGCGTATCCAGACAGCCGTTTCCCTTCCACTATCCTAGAAGACCCATCTATAAACAATATTTCCCCTTGTTCTAATTCCTCTTCTTCTAAATCAGGTCTAATTTTGGTCTGCTGCTCGATTACTTGAAAACAATCATGCATTGATTTTACATCCTCTCCTGGATATAAAAATTCTGCTGGGTTGACAGCTCCTATAGTTTTTAAAGATAATTTTGGAGATTCTACTAGCATTCCTTCATATTTCAATAATCGACTATCCGTAAGCCACTTTTCTGCTTTCTGCTGTAATATTCCCCGAATGTTATGGGGAGCATATAAAATAATTTCCCCATTATAAGTGATCCGATTTGTTTCTTCAAGTAATAAAGCAGCAGCAACTATTATCTGTAAACAGCTTGGCCACCCTCTACTTACTGGGTCTAAAAGTTTTGACAAATAAGCTATAGGTTTCTTTTGATTAGTCCATTCCTGTGTAAGTACCCCAAACGCTGTTCCTTCATTTATATTAACAAATAAATGGAATGGTCTTTTTAAATCTGGAAGACTCAATACTGGAGCTTGACTTAATTCCTTTTTTAAGTCCTTAAATAATCTTTGGTCTCGCTCAGTCCATTTAGGTAGACTATCTTTTATTAACTGCTCATATAAAAATTTTACTTTACAACTATAATTTTCAATCCACTGTCTACAGTATCCAAATAGCCCTAATACTTGTCGTATCTGTCTTTTAGTTTTTGGCAGGGGTAATTCTATGATACCTTTAATTCGTTCCGGATCTAATATCTTTTTTCCATTAAATATATAATGTCCCAAATATTTTACCTTTTCTTCTACAAACTGTAGTTTCTCCTGAGATACTTTTAGTCCTTTACTTGCTAAAAAGTTTAATAGCCCAATAGTTTCTTGTTTTACTGATTCCTTTTCGGTTCCCGCTATCAACAAATCATCTACGTATTGTAGCAAAATATTTCCATCCTGTACTTTGTATTCTTTTAGTAATTCTTCTAATGCTTGTCCAAATAAATTTGGGGACTCCGTAAACCCCTGTGGGAGCACGGTCCACCTCAGTTGTTGTTTCCGATTAGTATCTGGATCTTCCCACTCAAATGCAAAATAATCACGACATTCTTCTGCTAAGGGACAGGCCCAAAAAGCATCTTTTAAATCTATCACACTGTACCAAGAATGATGAGGTCCTAATTTGCTTAACAACGTATAAGGATTTGCTACAACCGGGAACCGTGTTATTGTTCTTTTATTTATTTCTCTTAAATCATGTACTAGCCTGTACTTCCCATTTGGTTTCTTTACCGGTAAAATTGGTGTGTTAAATGGTGACATGCAGGGCTCTAAAATCCCCTGTATTATTAGTCGATCAATCTCTGGCTTTAATCCCTTCCGTCCTTCTAGGGATATTGGATATTGTTTAATTCTTACAGGTGTTTGTGGTTCAGTAATTTGGATCTTTATGAGAGGAATTTCAAGTTTGCTAATTGTGTCTGGAGAATACCACACATCCGGACTGATTTGTTTATGATCTTCTACAGTTAAGGGATATGCCAATACCGTCAGCTCCTGATCTTTCACTTTAATTTCCAACTGTAATTCAACAATCAAATCTCGCCCCAACAAATTAAATTCTGCCTCGGGAACTAACAAAAGTTCTCCAATTCCAGTCTTAGTTTCAGATTCGAATACTACATTCTTAATTTTATTTACCCTAAAAGGTTCTCCTTTTGCCCCTATTACTTGTACCTTTTCAGAAGAAATTTTACATCCCCTTGGAATTTGTTTAATTGTCGATTTTTCAGCTCCCGTATCCACCAAAAATGTAAATTCTTGTTTTTGGGGACCCAATTTTAAAGTTATCAAGGGCTCACGATGACTCCGGTCCCCCAAAATGTAGAGCCCCTGACACCCCTATTCTACCTTTACCATTTCTTCATCCCTAATTCTTAATCGACAATCTCGTTTAATGTGTCCTTTTCTCCCACAATAGAAACAACTGCCTTGTTCTCTTTTTACTGCCTGGTTCTCCTTTTTCCGCCCAGCAGTTCTATGTTCGGGAGGCCTACTCTTGCAGTCCTCCCTTACTGCCGCTACCATCATTTTTATCTGCCGCTTACTGCTCTCCTCTTCTCTCTTAACATATACCCTCTGAGCCTCCCGTAATAATTCGTCCAATCCTCGATCCTGCCAGTCTTCTAATTTTTCTAACTTCCTTCTGATATCTTCCCATGACTTAGCCACAAAATGGATTTTAAGTAGTACTTGCCCCACAGGAGTACTAGGATCTACTCCTGAATATAGTTGGAGACTTTTTCTTAACCGCTCTAACCATTCCGTAGGACTCTCATCCTTCTTCTGCCTCTCACTAAATGCTTTATTAATATTTTGACCACGAGGTACTGCCTCTCTAATTCCTTGGACCACAATTACTCTTAAATCCTGCATATTAATTCTATGTACTGGGTTCTGATTATCCCAATTTGGATTCTGTAGAGGCCATTTAAGGTCTGCTTGTGGTCCCTGGGCATGTTGGGCATCCCATAAACGCATCCCTGCTCTCCTGATCATATCTCTTTCTTCAGCAGTAAACAACTGCCCTAGGATGGATTGCATTTCTTCCCACGTATAAAGACTTGGCCCCAAAAATTGATCAACTCTCTCTGCTACCCCTAGTGGATCCTCAATTAAACTGCCCATTTCTGTCCTCTTAAATTCTCGCAAATCAGCAGAATTTAAGGGTACAGATATATACCCTATATGTGGTTGCGGTCCTCCCATAGGCATTTCTCTTAAGGGGTACATCTGAACTGCCCTCGTCTGGCTCCTAGTTCTCCGTCTAGAAGGAGAAAATTCTGACAGAGGGGGTGGTGCCCTAGGAGTTTCAGGAGTTACAGGAGAAGATGGTGGTGTGGCAACAGGAGGTAGTGATGGTGGGGTAACATGAGACAATTGTGGTGGGTCAACCGGAGGCGATATTAGTGGGACAACAGGAGGCGATATTAGTGAGGCAACAGGAGGCGATATTAGTGGGGCAACAGGAGCAACTTGGGTAGCAGGGGGTGATATTGGTTGAGCAGCAGGGGGTGATGGTGAAGGGGCAGCAGGGAGTGATAGTGGTTGGGCAGCAAGAGGGGGTGATAGTGGTTGGGCAGCAGGAGAGGGTGATAGTGGTTGTGCAGCAAGAGGGGGTGATAGTGGTTGGGCAGCAGGAGAGGGTGATAGTGGTTGTGCAGCAAGAGGGGGTGATAGTGGTTGGGCAGCAGGAGAGGGTGATAGTGGTTGGACATAAGGAGGGGGAATTAAAAAGTCCTCATCTCTCCTCTCTTTCCTCTTTTTCTGTCCAACCTTCACTTCTTTCAATGGATTTAATGCAGCCTGGGGTGTTTCTAACCATATCGCTGCATATTGACTTTCCTCCAAATTAAGAGGTTCTTTTTCGTTAACCCAAAAGTTTAATAGTTGTCTTACCCAATCCTTATCAGACCCATAGACCGGCCATATAACTTCTTTAGAAATTTTCTTCCCTCCCCATACTTTGGTACAATATTCAATCATTTTTTGTTTGCTCTTCCCTATTGCTCCTGGGAAGTGTTTCCACTCTTCTAAAATAAATGCTAAAGGGGTATTCTTAGGCACCAGGGGTACCCTCCCCATGGGTGTCGAAGGCTTGCTGCCCTTCGATCCCATCTTCTGGAATATCTTCTCTCACACACTCACTCGCTCCCCTTATTCCTGGCCCAGTCCCTCGCGGGAGATGGGAACCGCAGTACTAAAGGGTCCGCACTCGCTTGGTTCAGTATGTCGAACCTCTCATTCGTTATATTCCAGGATAACCAACCCCGCCCGGACGGCCAATCCTCCCCGGATTGTTCCTTGCGCAATACCTTGCGCAATACTTACGCGTCCCACGCGTCTTCGTCCGGACTCCCGTGCACAGAATGTTTATGGGATTTTACCGGTTCCTTTTGCTCAATATTCTAGATTTTAGGTTCGTCGGTAAGGGTTGAGTGGACTGACAGTCTCCGGAGCCGCAAAATCACTGCGGGGGCCCCCTCCGAAGAGCCACCATACACTATTCCCTTATCCGAGTCACGGCACCAAATTGTTATAAATTGATCATGTACTCTGAGTCTTTTTAAACCAAATTAGAATTTATTTAATTATAGCAAGTAGAATAATGAGCAAAACAGCGCTGGGTGACAGGAGAGTCTCGGCTCTGCTAAACTGCCACACCCACTTTTCCTCACAGCAGGCTTTTTAAAGACCCCTCTTCTTGTTACATTTCTCTTCTTGATACACTGCGCATGTTCCAGTTGTTACCAAGGGCCTTCTCGTCTGCTCCCGTCTCTACGTCACCAGGCTGTGATCTTAATGCTCCACCCACTTTCCAAAACAACTTACTACAATATTTTAATAAAAGATTTCTAATACATATAACAGTTTAATAAACAATTCACAACATTTTATAACATAGCCCTGTGAGCTTGCTTTGATAAGAAGACAGCTGAGCCAGTTAACAGCTTCTTGTTGAAAGAGAGAATTTCAGGAAGCTGATTCAGACCTTCAGTGGCAGAAAACAAACCAAGCAAAGCCAGTGACTGCCACTTCAGTGGCAGCAGGCAATTAGATTTGCTCCACTGCTTTCACAGGGTTGCATCTGGGAGAAGCCTGGAAGTCTGCAGTGATAATTTTTGTGAGCTGGACCCCTCTGGGAAAGGCAACGGTCTCTGGGCTTGCTGTGTAAAAAGCTCACTCATGTGCTTTAACTCTGTTTTAACCAACCCAAAGAAAATTGCTTTTCCTTCACCATGACACTCTCAAAGCTTTAAATTCCGTGTCATATGATTCAGTATTCAATGATCTGACTTCTGAGTGAAGATTAAAAAACCCCAAAACCAAAAAACCCAAACTTGACTATTTTTTGACATCCAAATCAGTAGGTTTGATGCTATTACATATACATTCCCTCTCCTTGAGGTCTGTTAAAGCCTTTCACTTGGATGGTTATGTTCAGCTATGTGTGTCTTTGTGAAGCTGTTCTGTGCTTGCTGTTAGAGCAGTGGTAGGGATGAGGAAGAAGGTTTGAATGTTGAAATGCCTGCCAAATGATTCATTTTTCCCAAAAGTAAGATAAAGTTAATCTTGTTAAACTCTTAAATACATCTTTAAAGTAGAAATGCAACATAAATATAGCTATGATGCTATAGCACTAACTTTGGGAGGAAAAAGATTTTTTCATTAAAACCTGGAAAAGTCTATTGGCTGCAATCTAAGATTCTTTTGTTTTCTTCACAACCCCCCCTTTCTTCACATTATGGCTTAACTGTATTAATTGCTGATTTTGCAGTTCCTTCAAAAGAGACAAATCTCTTTAAGAGTTGTCAAGACACACACAAAACACTTTCTTCTGCTTGAAGTAGGAGACACTTGCTTTGCTGAAGAGCAGTTGGATTTGTTGATTCTATGTGTACACAAATACAAAATTTCTTTTCTAAATGAAGGGAACCTCAGCAGCTGAGATGATTTATTGCTTTCACATTACACTTCAGGTTTGTGCATAAAATATTAACCATGCAATTCAATTTACTGGAGAAACAGTGTAAGGTATACTTTGGTTTTGCTTTTTTGACAGCTCTTAGCACCTTCATTTCAATGAATAAAATTAAGTGACTGCTCCTTAAAACGTTTTAATTAAAGTGTTACAAAACACTAATGTCCTAAGGATGTTTTGAGAATTTTTTTGAACAGTGTGTGCAGCATATTCTTTACTGTATGGTTTAGTTAATGCAGTTAGCAATAGAAAGGGTGGATATAGGCATGGAGACTTTTAACACACAGGTGTCACTATCTGGACTGAAGCTTGAAGGGGCTTTTTTGCAAGAGAAGTTCTGCTATGAAACTTAACTCTCAGATCTTGCAGGCCTGGACAACAAATTTGAGTGACTGTTTTCTTCCTTTAGATGAAGGGTGAAGGTGAGCTCAGGTGTGCTCCCAGGGGGGTGATGCATATTTTAGGAGTAAGAAATGTTGAGCAAGTTGCAGCTTTCTATTACAAACTTGGATTTAATGTGACCACGTTAAAACATTTGAACTCTTGTTTTGGGAAGTCTATGTATTTTGTTGTGGTTGTTGTTATTTTCTGTACTTTCTAGAAAGGCAATTCATCACAGGAGTTGAGCTGCTTTGGACTTGCTGGTGAGGCTTAAGAAAAAAGTGCTGTAAACCAGAGATACAGGAGTTAAAGCACTTGTAGAGCTCATTTATACACAAAGGATGTTTGAGGGACTCACTTCAAACACATAGGAAGAGACTATTACAGACATTGCACAGCTTTTCTAATCACACAGAAATATTTAAAACAACTAAAATGCCTTTCCAGAAATCCTCTGTTGTTGTCATGTTATCATTCTGTTTGTTCTTCAGATGCTGTTGTTCTCCTGCCTAGGAAGATTGAATTCTTATTTAAAAGTAGAAAAGATCCTTCTTGGGGAGAAGAGAATTTCAAAAGCTTCTTGTCTTTGTTGTATGTAATATAAAACCAGATAAGGACCAAAATCCAGATTTTATACTTTTGGGAGCCTTAAAAAAAACAAAAACAGAACAAAAACCACAACTAAAACAAAAACAAACAACCTGTAAATTTTTTTTTATTGAAGAGAAAGATGTGCCTTACCTTTCTGTGCTTGATTCTCTTTAAAGAAACACTTCAGTAAAGGTTTCTGTCTCTGTTTTTTTTTTACTTAATTATAGTTAAGTGCAAAACCTGTTTATGGGTCCACCAGCAATGCCCTGCCAAAAACCTGGGAACCTTCCATTTCAACTTAATGTGACTTTGTTGAGGCATCCAAGTTGGTGTCATCTTAGACTCATACTGAGTTAAAACTAGAAAGAGAAATGTTAATTCAACGAAATTCCAAAAATAAGTAATTGTGGGCAATTTGGTATAATAAGTGTGTTATTAGTTAGATATTTTCAAGCAAATTTAATTGTAAAAAGAAAAAAAAAGACAGTGAAGAACTCTAAACGAATTGACTAAGTGCCTGTTTTCTGTTTAGTTTTACTTTTGTCTTGCACTTTCATTGTTAAAATTTAATGTCAGATATCTAGCTACAATCAAACCTTTTCCTTTGCTGTGAATTTTAAAACATTTTAGAGAAGCAATAAAAAGTTGACATTCTAATAAATTATAAATTAAAAAACATTCCAGTTTTCACTTGAACATCTTCATCTGCTTACTGAGTCTTGGTTTCATGCTGTTTCAACAGCTAATCCATAGTGCCTAAATGTCATAGTTTATACTGAATTGATAATAGACCCTTAATTAAGTGCAGCAAAGCTTTCTGGCAAGTGTCTATGAAATGCCAGTTGTGTGCATTAAAGAAAGCATAAAAAAAAATATGCACAAGCCATTTTCCTGGTGAAAGTTTAAAAAGTGTGCCAGTGGATGCTTGAAAGTCATCGAGTCAGATGGGCATCACATTAAATTAATTTTTCACTTCATTTGAACAGTTTTATGTTTTTATCATTTTATCATTAACAGCAGTTTTGTCCCTCTCCCACCTCGTGCTGCTAAGCTATGCTCAACTAATTTCCTTGGCCAGGGCAAAAAAAAAAAAATTCTTCCAAATTAAGGTTAAATTCTTCTGTGTTTTTTTAAAATTTTATTTTTTATGTAGTTATTTATTTATTTGAATTTTTGACTAAGTCTTATTGCAGAAGGAAAGGTTGTGTCAGGATGGGATGATGGGACAGAGGAAGAACATTCAAGCTTTTGGCTTCTTGTTCCTTACTCAGAGTAAAGGAACTGAAGTCAGTCATTTAACCTGCACTTGCATTTTGGAAGCCACTTTCTGTGATTTGTTCTTCATTTTCTCTTTGCAATTACATAACACATGATACAGTTTTTAGTAGCACAGTACTCAGGAATCTCATACCCTCAATGTGTGTTTCATCTCCAGCATTTTCAATGGTTGATAAAGACCAGGTGTGTTTTGCACAGTTCCATGGGGAAGGATCCTGGCTGCAGCTTTCCAGGGCAAACCCAGTGACAGTGCAGAAAGCAGCAGCTTCTCAGAAAGGGCATTCTGGGTATATTTCTGTAAGAATAGAGTTTCAAACTTCCCTCAATTAGCAATGTTGATTCAAGCAATGTTGTGAAGATCAGGTCAGTTTCTCTTAAAACAGATTTCTTGGCTTTTTAATACTGGGTTTTCTATCAGTTGTTCTGTAGGAAAAAATTATAGCAAAAATTATATGCAGGTAGTCCACCACACAAATGTTCTCAAGTGTTCTCAAGTCCAGAACATGTTAAGTGTGTGCTAAGATGCTGAAAAATTTCTCTCTTTATGTGGCTTTGTTCTCAGAAACTTGTGAAATAAGAGGGTTGCTTACAGCAATGAGGGCTGGCTCATAGTTGAGACTTTGGGAGATGAGCAATTCTCTTCAAATTTTAAGCTCTGATTTTATTTCATTACGCATTTAGTGTCATTCCTCTTCTTGGAGCTGTGTAAAGTTGGCTCCTGCCAAATTGTGTGTGATCAGGATGGGATGTAGACCTCAAAACCAGGCTTTGAAACCACTCCATACAGCTATTTGACAGCAGGGTGTATGCAAGGGGTATCTTTTAGTATCTAATCACCTGACCAGCTTTAGTTATACAGAAAGTGAACTCTTCTTTAGAGGGGGTTAACACCCATTTTTACTTTTTCTGTTATAAATCTTTGCTGTTCCACTTAAAATATCTAATGCCACTGGAAGGTTTTCCAGAAATAAGTATAAACCTCGAGCTGCCAATTGCAAAAACTGAGACTGGAAGCTGATTGTCAATTTGAATTGCTGAGCAGATGAGGGTGATTGTTTTTTATTGGAAATCTGTCAGTAGCTATCATTACTAGAAATCAGGGGCTTTTATGGTCCTGTCTCATTTTTCTATTGGATTAATTTCAGTTCCCTGTCTCAGTGCTAATACATTCTAGTATGAATTTTGGAGAAAATTAGAAAAGCTATCAAGGTCAATATAGTTTTTTGCCCATTCAAAAAAATCTGTGCAATTATTTCATTGATGCAGGGGCTAAACACTTGTTTTGCAGGCTGGCACTCAATGTGTCAAGAAAGATGCCAGATACTAACTACTCTTCTGATAAATCTGCTATATTTAGCTGAATTAAGAGAGACTGAGAACTTCCTGTTTCAGAAACTTGCTGACTTGGAATTAATTTTTACAAAGATTGTCCATGTTGAAATTGGTGTTTCTGCTTACAGCTCCTTTTTCCCCCAAACAAACTGAGCATATCTAGTGCATTTATATCTGGGATTTTCTGTTTTTCAGCCTTTGATGACTGTAGTGGGTAAAAGATGGTGAAATAGAAAGGACATTTGGTTTTTAGCTTTTTTTTTTTTTTTTCCTTCTCACCAGTACTAATACAAAGTTGCCTTTATCCCTAAGTAACCTCTAAATTTTTCTGGTTGGTAGCTACAGTGGAAAGAGAACATCTATTCCCTTAATTTGTGGGAAAAAATAATCTGAGTCAGAGAACCATATTCTGCAGATAAAAGATAATGAACCCATGCTGGAATCAGATTGTAGTTTATAAATTTGTCTTGTAGATTTTTTTGCTGTTATTTTTATTTTCCTGTGGGCATTGTGGAGCATGCAAAACCAAACACTTTCTGGCATAAGTTATCATTTAGTTCTCCATTTATATACCAATAGAAAGGACCTGAGTCCTTCAACTTTGAAAACAAAGTTAGAGCTCTGTTAGATTTCAGCTGGGATTCCAAGAAAGCAGTGGGGATTTTTTTTCCCTTGCACTTGGATTATTTGGGGCTGCTTGAGATAAAAATCTCTTCATGCTCAGCACGTTTGAAGTATGCTACCTAATGCTACAACATACTTGAAAAAACAGGTGCATACTGACTTAAAGTTGCCTTGTCTCTGCTACTGAAATTTGACTTTTAGAGGTTTTAATCAAGCCACCTCCAGGTTGGTGTCTTGGTTTCTTTTCCTAGTTTCCTTGTCTTTGAGGGACAGTGTTTTGTCCTTTTCTTGATTTCTTTGGCTGCTGCAGTACGTGTCTCTGCTGTGAGGGAGATCATGTTCATCTCTTTTATTGTTAAGATTTGCATGTACCACAGGTGCCATTAGAGGCTTCAAAATTTTCTGCTATAAGTGTACAATTCTGGGAGGAACAAACCAGAAATCTTGGAATTGTGATTGCCAGAATTGAATCCTGATTATCTGCATCAGCTCAGTGTCTAACTGATTTTTTTCACTTGGCTGGAAGTGACAGATAAAAGAGAAAAAGTGATGCTTTTTCTGTATGTGAGTAGTTGGCTGGAAAGTGTATTACCAGAGAAACAGATTCTTTAGTCCTGGATTCTGTCAGAATCCCAGTGGTCAAGCTAGAGGCACATTGCCTACCTATTCAGTTTTTGAAGCCTTATTCCAGGTCTCTATGTAAATAATGTAAAATCTATCCAGGCTTTATTTCATCTGCCAGCAGTGGTGAAGCTTTGATTTATATCCTGGGGGACACAAAATAATGTTTGCACAGATTTCACTTCTGCAAAACTAGCTGGCCACTTGCTCCCTATGAAAAATCCCCTTCAAATTTTGGGTCACCTCACTGTTGAGGGTGCTGCATCTTGCTGTAGCAAAAGGATGTACCCAGGGCATACTGTGATGCCCTTTCCAGCTTCCTTCCCTTTGAGAAGTGTGATACAGAAGCTTCTCCTATGGGATGGAAAACCCTTTCTGGTGGCTCAAGAGAACAATATCTCTGTATCTTTTTATAAGCTGCCTTCATTTAGAGCTGAATGTCTTACATTCATGATTTAAAGTGAAAAAAACCAAAAAACCAGTTATCTCCTGGTGACACTATTGATGTGATTTTTGGGACTGCCAGACTAGAGTTATCTTGATCCTATCCCACTAGCTTTAAGAATTTGTCTTTGGGTTTGATGGAAAAATAAAGCTATTCCTGACAATTTCAGAGCTGTTGCTAGTGGATCTGTAAAAATTCTTTGATCTCTTTGACAGAAAAGGTTATCAGAGTGGTATCTGCAGTGTCCCCTTGAGCTGATGGATTATTTCCCCCCTTCCCCTCCTGCTGTGGCTTTGGAGCCACTGCTCCTCTGAAGGACTGAAGTCAGCACACTGATAGTTGTGTGGGAACAGTGCTTTGAGTCACCTCTGATGTACCTGAACCTCTGCACTATCAGAGGTTACCAGCAGCAGCCAGTAGTGTTGAATTACAGTCCAGATGTAAATTTACTTCCTCCTTTTCCTACCCTCTTGGTAATGATCCTGTGATCTTGCCCCACGGAGATTCCAGAGTTGCAATTAGAGTAACTCTGGGTGTACTCACACCTGTGAGTTTGCTCTGAGGAGTAGGATGAGAGGAGGCTGTGATCACCTGTTTTCATGTATGTTAAAAAAGCCCCAAGTATATATGCTCAAATGATAAACTGTCTCTTCATCTGGTATGAATGCTTTGCTTTGAAGAATTAGGTCTTGCTGACTCTACACTTGAGAGCTGGCTCATGGATTGAACTGAAGAGTGGTGAGATGCTGTGGTGAGATGCTGGATGGTGACTGCACCATACAGCAATAGCTTTCATAAACCAGGTCTCTGACACTGGGAAAGGATGCAGCTCTCTTGGTCTAAGAAACTTGACCAAGAGTTAGACTTAGACTGGTGGAATTGCTCTGTCTGCTTTTTGTGAGACTGTTCTGTGGTCATTTATGTGACAACAACAACAACTTTATCCAATGATTTGTTAAAAGTTCCTATTTTGTTTGAATTGTGTAGGACACCCGATGATCTCTCAAGGCAAATTGTGGCCCTGCAGCAAAGAGAGCTTGTGCTGAAAGAGCAGAACTCAACCATCACAAACAGGTAAGTGATGCCAGTAGTGGGGGCTGGTAGCAAGACTGCTGTATTAAAGCATATCTATAAAGCAAACAAGGACTGCAGCCTAAGAGGAGGCTGGCTTTTTAGATTTCCCTGCTGTTCCACAGAGCCTTTTGTGCTATCCCTGTCTTTCCCATGTTGATGAAGAGTTTTTTGCTTACTTAAAGCCTTGAAGGAAGAAAAAGATGAAGAACTGAGAATGGTAAAGGGTTTATCCAGATTTATTTTATGAGATAATGTTTGCAAGGGATAGTAAGCTGCTTTCCCAGACCATTTCATCTGGAAAGGGAATGTTACAGCAAAATGTACCAAGCAGTCATCTGGGTATGGGAAGAGAGTAAGAGGACTGTTACCGACTACTTACAGGACCAGTTTGTGTAGATGGTGGTGGGAAAGTATGTTTGCAGTGTTGGTGGTGAGGTACTGCTAGGCTTTAGGAAGAGCAGTATGTAGAGAGTGAGATACTGAGGGAACTGAGAGAGTTTAAGCATTTGTCCTGGTGGGGAGTGAATATCTAATGGAAATTAATTTGTCTGCCAGAGCTTAACTTTCCAGATTGCATTGGTTACACACAGTATTTCTTAACATGGTTCCATAGCATGCCAGAAACTGCTTCTCATCCTTGGTGTACATGTTCTTGCTTCCCACACTGGTTTATTTCCTCTCATTTGGAATCCATTGTCTGTTCTTGTTTAAAAACTATATTTGTAGTGAAATGAGGCAACCAGGTGGCACTAATCACCAGGTGGTGGGCATGAGCTTGTGTTAAGCCCACCTGTGCCTGATTAAGGCGGGCCCCAACTGTGCATGAGCAGGATTAGGGGGCCAATAAAAGGTGAGGCTCAAACTCAGGAGCTCAGCTCACTCCTGAGCAAGCCAGCAGAGAGGTTACCTGCTTTTGGAGCAACAGCACCGATCCAGGCTACTCAGCCCTGAGGGCAATAGGCTCAGAGCACTACTCCTGAGTTTCTGCTGGAACACCTGGTTGGACCTTGGAGCACCGTGCCCTAAGAGAGGTTTGTCTTGCAACATTACTTTCTGTACTTCTGCCTTTCAAAAAGGTTTCTGGACTGTTTGCATTACCAAGGTGTTAGCTGACTTGCTTAAGCAGCAGAATTTCACACCAATTCAACATTTGTCGTGAAAATGTTGAATGCCAAGCAGTCAAATAATGTGTCATCAACACTGGACAAGCACTCTTGGCTTGTCTGGGGCTGCAGTTGCTGATGTCTCTTGAGGTACATTGCAGATTTTGGTTCAAGAGATGATTGAGTTCTGGGCTTCTCCTTACTAGTGTTGGGCAGGATTCAAGCTGGGTGTTAAAAGCTTCACGTGTGCTTCTACTGCTAATGACACTGTTTAGTCAGTTGTGAAATGGTTAACCAAGTGTAAATTCCCATGAGTGTATCTGACCAGGTTGTGGTGTTTGCAAGGTAGTTAAAGGGATGGGGGGAAAAAGAAATCTCACCAATACAAAAAAAGACATTTCATTTATTAAAAATAAGCCAAGCAAACCCTCGTACCCATAACTGATCAAAAGATCAAATAAAAGAATGATGGTATGTTTAAGTTATTATTTCTTTTTCTCTCTCAGCCTGTCAGAGAAATGTTTTTTCTAAATTTATTAATAGCTGAGGGGAATCATCTGTTGAAAAAGCCTTTTGGTAGTGCCTGTTCATGCTGGATGTAATTGTGCCAATTTAGTTTAAAAATAAAAACATGATTAAGATGACTTTTGATTTCAAGTGAAATGAGCTGTAAAGCTGCTTAAATTAAAATTATAACACTTTCTTGATGCAATGCTGTGTGTCATTTCCAAAACTGATAATTTCAGCTTTCTTCTTTTGCATACCTTATTCTGTCTTAAAATGTAGGCAGCAAGATACATTTTTCAAAACCTTTCATTACAGATGATTTGAAAGTTCCCTGGAGAAGGTCTTGAGTCTTAGGAAATAAAACCTTGTTAAAGAAGCAAATCTAATTTTCTTTTTTCCCTGAATGACGTCCAGCTTCAGCTGATGGTCTTCTCTTTTATTTGTTTCATAATTGTGTTCAGAATGGTTTGTGCATCACAGTAACTTCATGTGTGATCGTGACTCCCTCTAGTGATTGAGCTCAACATTTATTCAGTTTTCTGTTGGCTTTGTTTTCAGTTACAAGTTCTTTTAGTCTTTAGTTGACATGTGTTTGAGTCTTCAGTACTGATAGGGCTCTGTTTGATGCAAGTTGGTGGTTATGTGTCTATAGAGCAACGTGCAATGGAAAGACAAAAAATTTTTGCCTACCCTGAATGGCTTTGATTAATTTTCTCTGTTAAAATGAATGATTTGGTGGATGCTTAAGAAAACATAATTGGAAGTTGACATCTGACTATTTTTTGGCAGTGGAGAATCACAGCTAGTCCTGGCTTACCTGTTGCCAAAGTATAAAATTCAGTTTGGTAGAAGAGGCTGGAGTGGGATGGTGATATCAGCAAGTGGCTGATACTGAGTTTGTGTAAAGCCAGTGTATGTTTGGTCATCACTGAGCTTTTAACACAGGCAGAAGAATGCCTGGAAGGGTTCTTTGTAAGCTGATTATTTCCCTTCTGTCTTTACAGAAAGTTTTTTATTCCCAATGCTGGTACCTTTCCCACATTGTTCAGTGGCTGTGATAGACACTTGCCAGCTACTTCTTGTACAACCTGACAGTCCCCAGTTTCTCACTGGTAAAAGGAGATGCTTGGGAGTAAAGCAGGAGTTAATTGCTCATGTAGCAGAATATGATCAGAAAGCAACCAGGCATGGAAAAAGGTATCAGCAGGGATCAATTTGCTATGTAAGGTCCCTCCACTTCCTTAAAGCTGGAGACAGATCTTGCTTAACTGCTTCTCAGTGTCCCTTAACTTCATCTGGAATGGAGAGCTGCAGTATCAATTGCCACAATTGCAGTGGTGGCAAGATTTTCCAGGTAGCACATGGCTCTACTAAACATGTCTCATTCTTCTGTTCTTGAACTGCTTTCCTTTTATTACTGTCTGTTTTTAAGAGCCAGTGTTTCTGTTACTAAAAAGGCATCAGAAGTCATCCCGCCACGAAAAGGCTGCATGGCTACAAAGCAGCCTTTGCACTGATAGTCCCCCTGCTCCTGGTTTGGGGATCTGTAGCACCATCTGTGTTTTGTGTAACCAGTGTCTCAAGGTCTCCCAGAGATCAAATGATGATGCACATCACATGTGCTGTATCACCCAGACTGGATCCTTTCAGACAAAAAACCCCCGCAGGACTGAATTTCCTGAGCAGTGGATTTAAATCCATTTCTTTTAACAGCATTTGTTTACATGTTTGAGTTGTGTAGGCTCCCTTGGAGCTCCCTGGTTTTTTTTTCTAGGGAGGAAAAACCTTCCTGTGGTGCTAGAAAAAAAAAGAGGAGGGGGTCACTCTTGCACTTAGCATGTAAAAAGCAACTCACTTCTCTTCACAGCTTCAGAATCGCTGAGTAATGTAGCTGAAAGTGCCATTAATAGTGCCTGATGGAATCTCACTGCTGTTCCGGAGTGTGTTGCTACAAGTTGTGTAAATAGAGTAAATTAGACTTTCAGCAGCACCAGCAGGACATAGTGAGGAGCTCTGTAACTGCAGGAAAAAAGATAACAATCCAGAGGCTTAAAAGCTCTGAAGAAGATTGCTCAGGGCCACTTGCATAGCATGAAATATACCTGCTCTGCTGTTTAGGAAAGTGTAATGGAAGAAAGGTGTTTAATTAGTGGCTTAGTTTAACCATGAAGCTATCATTAGTTTAAGCACATTTTACCCCCCATACCTCCCAAGTGTGAATGCTAAAGGCAGGGTAGGTGGAAATGTGCTTTTCCAGGAAGAGTTAATAGTTTTAGCTTGTAATATGGAAAGTCAGCCAAGTGATTTATAAGCTTTTGTCTTATGGAAAAATGATGTAGTTGCACTATTTTTATTAGTGAGAAAAGTGGCATTTTTCCAGCATCCCCTATGCATATTTGGAGTCACTGGAGAGATTTCCTAAAACTATCCTAGCAAAGCATTCTGGAATTTGAAATGTAGAGGAAAGACTCCCTTCTCATCAGTATTGTCCTGTGACATGGCTAAGCATGAAGCAGTGATGCTGCTTACAGTTCAATTTTTACTTCCATTTTGAAAGACAAGCTATAAAAATGTAGGGGGTTTGTTTGGTCACTTGCACTCTTTCCCCAAGTGATAATTTCTCTTCTACTTTTACTCTTCTTGTCTAAGTGTAATACTGGCTTTGGGCCATTGAGGTATCCTGTAGAAAGCCAAAACCAAGGAAATGCAGAGGTGAAGTGAGTACTGAGCAGGATGAAGAACACAAAGGAAAATGGAAGAGCAGTGAATCTTTGGTTCTGGTGCTGAGATCCTGGAGCTTACTCCCATCACCTAGTGTCAGAAACCCAGCTGTGTGTCTGGACAAATAGTTTCATGTGTGAAAAGGGATACATAGAATGTTTGAAAAATATTTTCCTTCTACAAGAGCTCACAAAGCTCTTTTAAGAGATGTGGTTGTTTACCACCTTTATTCATACAAATCATGTAAAGCTGATTTACTGAAATAACCTGCTGTGTGTGTTGTTGCTTACAAATGAAATTAAAACACTGAACAATTGAATGTTGGGGTATGAAGAGTGAAAAGAAAAGGCTTTTGAGTTGGGGAGCAGGTTTTTTTGATTTTTTTATTTTAAAAGAACAATGATTGAGTAATGATAAGCTCAGAACTGTCCATCTCCATAAGTGCTGCTAGCTCAGAAATGTGTTGTAAATCTATTGCCCATCTTTTCTTTTCCTTGGATGTCCCAGGGAGTGTCAGTCACAAATATAAATAGAGCCTGTCAGACTCCTTCCCCTCATCTTCTGGAAAGTTCGACAGAAGTTTAATTACATTGAAATGTCTTTTATCTCACATAGAGAGAAGTGTTAGCTTTTTGATAGGCTTTATGAATTATTTTGTGATCAAAAGAAGCACTTAATGTCTAATATAGGACAAGGTAGGGTTTGTTTTTTTTTTTTTCTTGTTCATCTATATGGCACACTCTGCCTTGATATATTTGTGGAGATGTGTGTGTACCCGATGCCAGACAAATGTTTATTCACAGTGCTTCAGGGCAATGTTAACTGCTGGCAGCTTCTGCATTCCTTTTCAGAGTAATATGAAGAACTTACTAGTAGGTATTGCTTTTTCTTTTCTCTAAAATGGATCTTTCATGCATTTTAATACTAGAAAGTAGTTGATAGTATCCCATTAAATTACCAATCTGCTCTCTCCAAATGACCATACTCAAATAATATGCTTCCAGAGCAACATCTGACTATTCCTGACTCAACCTGGGTAGGTACAAAACTCTTCTAATTTTTTTCTGTCATATAGTTAGCCCCTAAGAGAAAATAGGAAGGCAAAAAAAAAAAAAAATTTACTCGACATTGACTTATGCTTCCAGTTCTAAAAGCATGGGATTTTGCCCAGACCTTTACTTTTCATGGTTGTGCCATTTTGAGTCTGATTTCCTGAGGAAGTGAAGCTTATTACTGTGCTTTGGGTGTGTGTGTAGATGGGATGATGCCTACCCTACACTTTTGAACTTGCTAGTTGCCTTCTCTCAAGTTTGGCAGATGGAAGAGGTCTCAAACATAAGAAATCCCATCATCTTTATGGGGAGCAGGTCTCCAGATCTCTCAGATCCTCTCGGTGCAGCTGGAGGTCATGTCCTGTTAGGTATGAGAACCCTGAAAGCCAAAGACCTTCTTAAATGTCACAGTGACAGCAAGGTTCCTGTGGGACCTCCTGCACCTTTGGCACCCCCCACTCAGCCTGGCAGTGGGTGGCAGGGTCCTGACACCACGGCAGTGCCACAATCTGTCATTTCTTCTGTACCAAGTTCTCCAACGCGTTGTGGCACGTGGTAGGACTGTGGTGATGTTGTTGTTATCATTTTCCTGCTGATGGTATGAGAAATGGGATGCTATTTGAGGCAATATTCACCTCGGGAAAGAGAAATCCATAGGAAACCAGGCAACCTGAGTTCTGCAGATCTCTTTTTCTGTTTAAAAGAAAATACATAGGGAAAGCCTAAGGAATATCCTACAGGGCATATACATAGCTGTAATTGTTGCTGTAATAACGTGGGTATTGAAGACTATGGATTTTTCTAAAGTATTTTAGGGTATTATTTATATTGTCTATTTTAAACAGATTGATGTTTTCCCAGGGCTTTGGGGAGAGTGGGTACAGCCAGGATACACTGAGACCTTTTACCAAGGTAAATGTGAATGCTATAGGATTTTTTAACTGCTATGAAGCGGTGTCAGTTCAAATACTGCACAGAATACTGTTTTGTCTCAAAAATTAGACTTTCTTGGCAGAGATGTCTCCATCAGTTGATCAGATCTGCATGTAAACTCTGTTTAGCTCTGTAGCTAATTGCTTTTTTAATGATTTCTCATCTGGATCACATCACCTCTACTGCATGACTTCTTCAACCTGCCATTATTGGTATTTTCAGCATGTGTTTTCATTTTAATATTCTCTGTGTCTACTCCTGTGAATGTATTAGACCATGGTGCAATATAGAAAATGGAGGAAATACTGTAAGTATATAGCTGTTGAGGGAAGGGCATTTTATTTAGTTGTGTTTTCCTACTGTCAAAGTTTTCTCATCTATATAAAAGCTGCAATGCTTAAAAAGTTTAATGAAAAATAAAAAATAAGCTGCCTTGTCTTTTTTAGCTGTGTAAGGCAAAAAAAAAAAAAAAAAAAAACAACTTGTCAAAACTGCAGTCAATCCTCTCTCCCAAAGCAGCTTTCTTTTGCTGTTTTGAAAGTTAAATGACTAATGTGCATAATTTATTTGAGCATCTGTGCTAAAAACTTGCATACCAAGTTTTAGTTCAATGTGATCAACAATGGCGAAAATTAGGATTTATCATGGAAATGCTGACGGATGTGAACATGTGTGTAGGCTAAACCGGTGCCTTACAAACCTTCTTATTGTGCAATGCTAATGGTGAAACACTTTTATTTTTACTTTTTTTTTTCCCCTGCTGTAATTGCATTTCCATTCCCCCGTCTGCTTAATTTTCTCCCTTTCAAATCTGGGGTTTTTAGTTGCGCTTCGTATTTGAATTCTTGCTTTTTCTGGAGTCTGCATAAAACCTCTAAGTTGTCTTGTGATCTTTCTAAGCAGAAGACACCCTCAGTTTTCTGGGTGAGTGAGGGGGAGAATCAGCATCCCGAGATGGAGCTGGTGCTTTGCAGTACCGTGCTCAGAACAGAAGATGGTGCCGGCAGCCTTGGCAGGTTCTCTGTTCTCCTTCCCCTCCTCCTCCACCTTCTCTGTCTTGCACAGCCAGGGTGCTGTCATCAGGATTATAAATTTTGGAGCCAATTAGCTAAAAAATGTTACAAGTGAAAAGAAAGAAAGGGAAAGCTGCAAAGTGTCTTGATGTGAATATGCCTGTCTTGGAAACTCTTCCTGTGGAGAGCTCAGAGGTAGCAGCCCTGGTGCAGCTTTTAGTGATGCAGAAGATGCTTTTGAGGCATCTGGTTAAGGAAGGAGTCGATGGTTTGGAGGAGTCAAGCACAGGCAAACAAGACAAAGCTTTTTTTAGGAAATTGTGTGCAAAATATAAGGTCTTCTGTTGAGTGTTGGAAATATTCTGAGGGTGTTTTTTGTGCCTTGGCAGCATTTCTTCCTTTCTCCATCACTGTCCATAAGCTTTGTTGTTGAAGAAAATGTCCTAATTTGTCTATAGATGTGTTTATAGTCAGTTCCTCTCTCTGTCTCTCAAGCCAGTAGTCAGTGTTTTATCTGGCCCAGCCACACTTCATTGCTTAGATGAAATTTTGACAATTTCTCTGTGCAGTAATTCTTTTGCAGAATGTGTTGCTTCTTAGGAAAGGAGATGGGGTAGAGTTGTAGGTGCCTTTGGGAGGAGAGCTTGGCAACAGGTCCAGTTATTTTATGGCTGATGACTTTGGGCATTTTTTAACTCCAGCCATAAGAGAAAAACTAGTTAGGATCTGACATTCAGAGGGCCCTTTGGGACTGGATGCTTGGTCAGAAGGCTTAAGAATTGTCCTCTGTTGGAGTTCAGAACACTGTTTTAACAATATGTAACTTCTTTTCTGTCATATTTTATGTATGGACTGTTTTTACATATTTTCAATATTTAAAACGATGTTCACATATTCATAAGTTTTAAAATATGGTCTCACTGTTAAGAGATGGAAGTTAAAACAAAACAACCAAAAAACCCACAAGAATTCCCAACATAGAACCCGCCCCCCTCAGCTTTCTTTTTATTCAAGCAACAAAAATCAAATTCTTATGAGTGAAATAACTACTGAAGAGGCTTTCTGTTTCTCAGCCAGAAAAAGCTTTTGAAATATTTATGGAATTAAACCAAAATATGTCCCTTTCTGGCTGTACAAATAAGCAAGTATCAGATTTAGCCTATGGCAGTTGCAGGATAGAGAGTCCCAAGTATCTCCTACTAACAAAGAAGGGTGTGCTTTACAAAACCAGCATGAGATTATTTTTTTAGATGTGATTCTGCTGACAAAACATCATGTATCCATGGGTTGTCTGAAAAAAATAAATAAATCCTCCTCACACCTTGCACTGGAGATAAATATTGTCGTCAAGACAGTGCATTAATCAACTCTTGGAAACCAGATATATCATTTATGTTGATGCATCTTTATCTACTTAAAGATCAAGACTGAAGTCACTTCGTGGTAGCTGGGAGCCTGGAGTAGTGCTGCTTATATTTTGTCCAGTTGAAAGAATTGGGATCCTGTGCCACCAAGGATGGAACAGCAACACAGGCTGTGTTACACTCCCAGTATAGTGAGTGAACTTCCTCATTTGGGTCTTATGTCTTGGTGTTCATTCTACAAATCTTGCCCTGGTGTAAGAATTGGAGCTTGTTGAAGTCTGATTGCATTTTGATCATTCAAAGAAGAAGCAGGAAAGCAATGTTTGTAGGGAGAAGTAATACCTTTTATTAGACAAGTGATAGGATTAGAAGAGAGAAATGCATTTGGGCACACAGCCAATACTCAGATCTGATACAGAGGCAAAAGCCTTCAGGCTAAATGCAGGTTGAGAACAATTGCTCTGGGTTTAACTTAACTAATCAATTAGACAATTTCAGAGAGAAGGTAATGGGTACATGTGGAATGGGGGGAGAGATGGAAGGGCTGTTAGCATCTGTTAGAAAGAGAGACTCTGTCTAAATCATTCTGATAAATGACCAGAGTTTGGATGCTTTGATAAGACAACATTTAGTAGTGTGGGCTTGCTCCATATAGCTGGGAGCTTGGAAGCAGACAGGCACTGTGAGTTATGTTTTTGCTGGAGCCATATAGCAGTAAATAGTGGGATTCACTGACTCAGCACTGGTATGTCAGCCTTGCAATTTAGGGGCTAAGAACTTCAATTTTATATTAACCAGAAATATTATTTTCTGTGCTTTTCAATAAAATAATTTTATCATATTGTTTGACTTATCTCCTCTGGGCACCCAGCTGCAGCAGGAAGTCTGAACCTGCCATTACAATGACCGTTCAATGAGTTTTGCTTCATTTCTCCAAATGTGTTCTAGGATAAAACATGTTTTCTGGGGCACAGTATTTCTGCCTCTTGCACTTTTAGTGCTGTGGGCTGTGCTGATGTTGGGCAAGGCCTGCTATGGATACTGAGTGGGCTGTCAGTGTTTGTGACAAAATCTCTTGTCAATTTTGAGCAACCATTTGAACTTAATAGGACAGCATAATGTGGCTTGTTTCTTAAAAAAGTGCACCTGCTGCTGTGTTAGCTGCTATCATTATGTGTAGTGCAGGGCACAGCCATGGGTGGTATGTCTCTAACTAGCCTGTTTGGGAGTAATATAATATCTTTTAACAGTGTATTTGTCAGATTTTTTTTTTCTTGATTGCATCCAAATGAGAAAAATGCTCATAAGAGCTGTGATTATAAAAAAAGAACAACAGTAAGACAACCTGGGGCAAAGAGGTGCCTAAAAATACTTGCTGTTTTTAAGCAAATTGCATTTTATATTGCCAGTGACCTTTTGGAAACCTTTCATTTGCATGAGTTGCAGATGCCTCTGTAGAAATACTTTTATGCAAGGAGAAGACATGTTCCAGGCATCTCCTCAGACCCAGAATGCAGGTCTACTCTTTGTAGGATGTGCCCTTTTTCAGGAGAACTTAATATTCCTGTTCTTCAACCATAGGGAGAGCTTTACCCAGTGGAGAAAACAAGCACTCAAACTGTGCCATCTTATAAGGCTATTTCTGTGTGGAAACAGCAACACATGGACATTCATGATCTTATAGAGGAGGAGGAGGTGCTCATTAATACTTTAAGTCAGAGGAAACTTGAAATTCATTCTAACTCCACTGGGAAATTCATGGCTCAGTGGCAAACATGTAAATGCTAAAATACAGACTTTTTTTCAAATGGACCTGACAAGTTTATGGCAGAAATTCCTCTGTTTTTCCAACCTTTTAACTTGAGTTTTAAAATTTTTGTCTTGAAACAGTTACTTCACCTCTCCTTCTTCAACCAGAACATAAGAGAGTGAGACTGGGTGAAGCTGTAGTAGTTTCTCTTTACCCATCCTCTGGAGACTGTTGTCCATTTCTTGAATGAGAACTGAGCAGAAGGGAGAAGGGGTTGCAGCTCTGGTGGCTAATGTAGCTGTCATTGAGGCTGACAGAAGTTACAGTGTCCTTCTCCCTGTAAACCCAGCAGTCCTGGTCAGGCTCAGACTTCATTGGTTTTGATATTTTAAAAATAAAGTGACTGGCATCTTTTGTTAACATGTACAGACTTTGAAGAAGTTCCTCCTGTACTTAAAGAACTGAGTCAAGCCAAGGAGTCAGTGTAGATGCTGTTGTATTTGATCAGTCAGGATAGTTTTTAATTCATTTTTTCATGTTTAAAAGAGTAAGTTCCTTCTCCAGTTACCTTACTTCAAAGAACTCTGAGACCATCATTGTCTCCACTGCTAGAGATTAAACCATGTTCTACAAACGTGCCCCATTTAGAACGGTGCTTTGGGACTCGGGGATTGAAATCCCAGAAGAGATCTTTTATTAACCATGTCTCCAAATACAAAACTTCTTTGTAGCAGAGGTAATTACTAAGGTAAGGCTGGCTGGCTGCAATGCAATTCTTTTTCTGCTGGTCAGAAATAAATAGATCTTTCTGACCAACTATCTGAATCACCTCCTAACCAAAATAAGAGGTGTTACACTGCTGTAGTTCTATTTAAAAGAGAAAAAATTGGAGACATCATAAAATCCATGAGACTTTGCTAATTGTTACTGTTACAGAAGCCATTTACATACTCCCATAGTGGGATTTATACCACTAACCACTCACCCAGGTGGCATGCTGGAAATTTGGGACCAACAAGTCCTAGCGCAGCTACGAAAGAGGACTTGTTAAAACTTTTTTTTTATTTTTAGAAGGCAGCTGATGGTATGAGTGATGTATACCTGCTGGGGGTTTACATCTGGCCTTGGCTGGATCCTCTCTGAAATACAGTAAATGTTATCTATGTTCTTTCTGAGTGTACAAGCATATATGTAGTGCTTCTGTAAAGCATTTCAGCTGCTTAAGGTAAATGGGATGAGGGAGAAGCTGTGTGGAAACTCAGAGACCTGCGGAAGATGGGGCTGCAGACACATTCAAAACTCAGTGGTCCTTTGTAAGCAATTATATTTTCAGCTCCTGTTCTGACTCAGTACTTCTGTGTGATGTTGAGCAAGTCAGTGAGCTGTCCTCTGCCTTGTGGAAGTGATAGTTAATGAGCCTTACGATAATATTTACTAAAGCACATCTTTGTCACTGCTTGTGCAGAGCTTTCCTGAAGTGCAGCTCCTGTCACTTACAATTCCTGAAGCTTTTGCCTATTCCCTAAACAGATTTTTCAAATTCTGCTTAATGTAAACATGTTCTAAAGCAAATATATTTTGTTTTGCTTCAGTGAGCCTGGTATCCCATTCATTAAATAGAATCTTAAGAAAACTGGGAACCCTTTTTAAGGAGAGAAGGAAACTGGCAGTAGTTCTGGAATTCAGCTACTCTGCCAAGAGACCTTGCCTTAATCTCCTGTACAGCTCATGCTTGTACTGTAGGAGTGACAGAGGGATAGGAACAGTTGGGAGAACAGCTTTGTTTTGGCCACTATGACAAGAATTTATGAAAGACAAAGTTTTGGTTCAGTGTGAATTTGCTGGTTTGCTTTACACATGGTAATGGTATGGATTGAGTGAATGAGAGAGTAGGTAAAGTAGGAAGAAATAGAGAGCAATCTAAAATCATACGTTCCAACTCCATCTTCTGCAGAAAAGGGGTGGAGTGTGAAGAAAGTGTGTCATTACTGCAAAACTGTATATGAGAGAGGAGTAAATCATCAATATTTCAAATCAGCACTTCTATAAACAAGTTTTAGAAAGTGAGAATGAAAATCTGAGCAAACAATGCAGAAGAGTGAAGCTGTGTATGTTAATGCCCCTTGAGTCCCTAGCAGGCGTGAGAAGAGGTGGTTTGAATTTTAAACTGCTTCAAATGCCTTTTGATTTTGCAGTCCATCCTTCTTCTCTGTGTATTGTCCCTGGAAAGTGAGCAGGTGATGTTTGAGACTCCCTTATTTTTATGCTTCACTAATTTTATTGTTGTTGTCCCCTCCCGCTGTATTTTCTGGCTGTAGATGTTGCAGACTTTATTACATTTAAACTGGCTTTTAATATACTGGGTCATAAAAATCTAAGAAATGAGAGGTACAGTCCACTGAAGTGGTGTTCTTAGTGCAAGGAGGGTGCTTGCAAGTCACTGAAAAGCTTAAACTGAAACTTGAGGATCATCTCGTTAGTGAAGGCTGTTCAGAAATAAAAAAAAAAACTGTCACAATTGAGAATTAATTTTGTTGTTGAAAAATTTCCTTTTCCTTTCATCTGAGGAGCTGGTTTATGTTTGGAGGCATCAATTCAAATGTGAGGAGAGGAGGGAAGCTCTTTCTTTTCAGAAAAAGGTTGAACACGTTGTTCTATATCTGTAGTTACACACTGTACACCCTATTTTATATATATATATATATAAATGTAGCTATTATACAGCAAAGCTTAAGCCCTTCCTAGCTGCTTGGTTTTTTAACCATGCATGGACCCATCTTCATAACTTCTGATGTATGAGAGACATGTGCATGTACTGGTGCTATTCCTGCAAGCTCTAAGCCATCAGGAAGGATTTTTTGCTTTTGCAAGTTGAGGTGAGTGGTGAAAACCATTGGAAGCTTATTCATACCTCCCTGCCTGGCTTCTTAAAAAAGGACCCTTGCTAAGGAGGAAGTAAGCTAACAGTCTCAGGTGTCCAGGGGTTCTTTTCCCAGCCTAGGATTGGGTTAAAAATGTAGAGATGAGGAGTAGTTTTTCTGTTAATTGCACTTTCTGCAACTCACAAGTCTTTTAAAAATACGGTGAAGCCCTGGACACCTGAGACTGGCAAGAGGTCAATTACTCCTGGTGCATTTTAAAGCTAAAATAACTTGGGACGATAAGCAGTGACTGGAGGATGGTTCCATGGGCATGTTTGACATTTCTAAGCTGTTGAATATTTGGCTTTGAAACTTCTTTCAAAGAGTGGCTAGGCCAGTCCCTGTGATCTCCACATGGGTCAGAGCTTCATTTAATACCTTTTGACATTAAAACTGTTTGAGAACTGGTGCCTGTGGTATTGTCTGCTAGTTCAGATTTTATCACAGCTTAACAGATAGTAAATGTTTCTGTAAAATGTTTCTGATGGTTTCTGCAAGTGACAACTTCAGTTTCCATGTCACAAACTCGTATCTCTTAGCAGCACTTTATACCAAGTTCCACGTTTAACACAAACTGAGAGAACAGAGACTGGGAGTGTTCTTGGAGCCTTTAGCATATTGGAACTGGGACTATTTCTTCATTTAAACCTGCATTATTTTCCAGCTGCTCCTTGATTTCTACAGCAGAAAAAAGAAAAAGAAAATTAGAAAGCTTTGACTGTGCATTCCTGTGTGAAGTCTACATCGAGCTGCATTTGCATTCTTGTCCCTTTAGCTGTTGTTTTTTTGAAAAAAAGGTGTCCAATTTGCTGGTCTGTAAAATTTCAAAATGTTTCTGTTCTAAAAGCCTGGACTTTTTTTTTTTTCTTCTTTTTTTTTAACACATTCAGGTTGTGCCTGCCATTTTGGAAGACATTGTTTGACTAGAAAAGGCAAATTTATGATATAACTTGGAGATGAAACTTCAACAATTTTGTCTTTTTGCCTGGTTATATCTATTCTCCAGTGTATGATCATTCACAACTGAAAGGGATTGGAAAGAAATCTGTCCTTGGTACAAGAGAACCTTTCATTTCCTTGAGGCTGACATCCTGCCCTGCAGAATAGCTGATCCTGCATCTCAAAAATGCAAAAATAACCAACCTGCCAGCATGTAAAGTCAACAAATCTTCTTTCTATTTGCTTTCATTTTTGCAGACACTGCTGTCTTATTAAGGTTCTTCTCCATAATTATGAAGGTCAGTAATTTACTATGAAAATTGGTTCTGACATTATGAAAATGCACATGTAGGAACTGTTAGTTTGGGGAAATGGTCAAGTACTCTAAGACTTCACCTGTCCAGCTGTGCTTCTGTTGTGTCTTCTGTGCTAAGCAGAAAACTGGCATGAGTTGGAGAGGAGTCAAAAGTCTCCTCATCTGGGAGTCAGTCCAGCACTCAGATTCTTGCCTTTTTCTCTTCCTGGATCCCTCAACGTAGTTCACTGGAAAAGAGAAACGGGGCTTAAGTTAAGCCCAGGTGTGTATAAAAGGTATTAAAATGCTGTCTTTTGCAGTATGTATTTTGGCAAGATGAGTCTGTCTTTTACTGATCCACAGTGGAAGTCACAGTTTTAAATGAGGCTGGTTTTGTCTTTTCACTAAGACTCTTTTAATCTGTTTTTAACTTGGGTTCACAGTTTCATTTTTTTTAATCTTTCTTCATTCCTTTTTGTCCTTTCTGTTTTGGCTTTTTTTTTTCTTTTTTTTTCCCTTTTTTTTTTTTTCAGCCCTTCATCAGTCCAGTACAACTTAAGGCTCTTCAGGACCTTATGCAATCTCATTGAAATAAACCACATCTCACATAGAAATTACCAGCAGGGAGACCACTGGGTGCCATATTTCATTCATTCCCCTGCTGCATTGGGTGATGATTCCCTGGTTCCAGGAGCAGATTAAAATTCTGGGGAGGGGATTTTCCCCCTTCGTCGCTCAGCAAGGCCCCTGTGCCAGGGCTCAATCACTTGCTCTGCAGCAGCAGGAGCAGAGGTAATGTGATACTGTGGTCATTCAATCAGAGGTAGAAATGCTTTAATCTCTTCTATTCTCTCTGATAAATGCTTTCTTCTTTGTTCTGAATTCAGATCTCTAGTTGTTCCTATTGTTGCAGGGATTGGAGGAGAAAAGAGATCATCCTGTCCAGTTAAGTGTTCAGTGATGATGCCTTCCTTTATTCCCAGAGGTACTTTGTGATTTAGTTAGAAAAATGCAATTGTGGGAAAGGCAGAAAAAGTGTAGGAGAAAAGTGGGGTTCTGTCTGGTAAATCCCACTACAGTGGGCAGCTTTCCTAAAATAAGGACAACTTGTTTTGTGAGTGACTCCTCTTGGCAAAAGCACAGTAGAGATTAGAGCAGCCTCTGTTTCAGCATGAAGTCTTTGGTCTGAAGAGTTGGGATGCTCCCATTAATTTGGGAGATGAACTTCTGACCTATGCAGCCACATCCTTTGCTGTGTGAGCCACAGGAAAGTGATGCTGTGGTCACATCTGATGCTGAGCAGGGCTGGAGGGCTGGGGCAGCTCCCTAAGGCATCTCTGATTTTGACCTATCCATTCCTCTTCTTTGCAGCACTTGCACAAAAATGTGATGGATGAGTATTGACTTTGCTGCCTTATTTTGCTCCCTTTGCTATATTGACATGAGTTAATAGGGCAGAAGCAGAAGACAGACTCGGTACAAAGTGGAAAGAGATTTTATGTCAATAGGGATTGTAAGATAAGAAATACAGCATTAAGGGTGAACACACAAGAGAGTTAATAGCTAACCAAACAACTTGATGTGCCTACAAGAGAAAGGCAGTGACCCAGAGCCATAAACTCTTTTTTGATGGAAATATGTTTTCTTGTTTTATGTATTCTGTGATACAAGTCATTGGCTTTTTTTCAGTTTTGTCAAACTGCTGAAAGACTAGGGCTGTTGTCTTTTAAAATGGTGTTATAAGGTTTCATAACGCTGGCTTTACAGATTTGCTTGATTACTTGATCATACTATTGAAGGGGAGACCCTCCATTTTTCATAATTGTGCTGGCTCTGTATGCTCCCTTGATTTGGCCATATTAAAAGTGGAAATGAGTGTGTTAAGTGAAATTTAAGCTTGAAGGTGATTGGAAATGGAAGGCAGAACAAATTCTGATTGAGTAATAGGAGTTCACCTGGACCCAAACGGTTGTACATCATTTAAGCTACTAAATAAATGGAGTGTGTATTCAAGAATTTTTAACCATTTTTTAGTGAGTAAGGAGCCCATTGGAAAGATACTCTGCCTGTATAACCTGGTGAAGAAAAACTACTTTAGGTATTCTTTTGTTCAGTGGTTCAAAAAAAGAAATCATTCTGATATGTAGCAGTAGTTTGAAAGGCTGGAGAAATACTCTCACTGGTATCAGGAGACAATTTGAACATCATAAAATAAGTGATGTACTGCTACTGTACAATGCATTGCTGGATCCTTAGAATGTTGATGAATTATGGAGAGTGCCAGGGGCAAGAAGCAGCCCTGGTTAACAAATTGCAGCAGGTATTTGGAAACCAGCTAAATATATGTTCAGTGGACGATGAAAGGAGACTCTTAGTATCTCTTATAATTATGAAAGTGATGAGTTGTGCTGCTGGCTCAGTTATTTGGAAGGGTTGACAATTGAAAAATGAGTAGGTCAGTTAAATATTGGAAAGGTGGAAATGAATGAGAGTGCTTAAGCCAAGTTAGATTATGCATGAAGGTGTGCTGAAGGTATGGAGGAAAAAACTAAGTGGTAAGGAAATTCAGAGATTTGTTATCTTTTCCAAGCCAAGAGCACTGGAAAGATCAAGGAGGGACAGATCCATGGACAGAATTGAGATGGGGAAAATTCAGGTGTTGAAGGAAAAGAAAGTTTGATCCTTCACATATGCCTGTGATTGGGATTGAATGGGTTTTATTTTAATATAGTAACTAAACTATTGCACTGCCTCTCTCCCCTGAACCTATCTATGTATAATTTCTGGTCAAGATTGGCTCCTCTTCTTCATCCTCCCTTCCTCCCCATTGCATTTCTTTTGCTTGTCTTGCTTCTCCAGGGTAATTGCAGAGTTTCTGGTTTCCTTTTTGGTGGCCTTGCTGTTGTTGATGTTGCCTCTGCCATAAGGATCCACCTGCTTCATGTGGCAGAAAGGGAAGCTAAAGGGACTCAGTTCCAGCAACCAAAAATAACCTCCAGTTTTAACTGTTGACTTTTAAAAACCAGTCTCTTTCCTTAAAAGTAAATTTTGAATAGTGCCAAGTCTTAGGATAAAATATATAACTTTATTGGATGCCAAATACAATTTTGTTGTTTAAAAAAACCCCAAGGCTACAGAACTCTTGCAATAGCAAATATAATGTGTGCTTACCTGTTACAGTAGAGATTGAAATACTGCTTTTGAAGTTGACTTTTATTGTTTTACAGGGCAGGGGCGGGAATCACTAATACAGAAAGCCACAAAAATGCTGTTCTGTTTTCTCAGTTTATTCTGTCGGAAAATTTCTGGAGTAGGTTACATGGAATTATGTCTATTAATCACTTCTACCCAGAATAGCAATTTATGAAATGTAATAAACAATAAATTAGATAAATCCCCAAAACAATAACTTGTATTTCTTGAAGTGGTGCCTAGGGCAGATACAGGATCCTTGGGAACCAGTAAGTAAAATGTCATCTGCACAGATGTGTCCTTTATTTACCAGGAGATGCCTGGGTCCATGTGTGCAGCTCTCTCTTGCTTTTATCTAACAAGAGAGATTTTCCAATTAAATGGATGGGTTTGTTTTGGTTTTTTTTTGAAAGCAGACTTATGGAACCATTTTTTCTGTAAAAATGTTACACTATTCAGTCACTGCAGTAGGCGTGCTGTAGGACTGACATTCCAACAGTGCTCCCGCTAGTGAGCTGGTTTTTCTTAGCCCTCACTTAAGTATTCACATCTAATTTGTTGCAGGAAAGTGGGAGTGGAACAAGTGTGTGTTTTGCTCAAGCTATTTAAGCCAAGTAGTTGAGCATTGTGTGTTCCTCCTACAAGCTGCTGGTGCCTCTGTACTTCGGGTGTACCTCGGTGCTGAAGACCCAGGAAAGAGGACAAAAATGAAATGTTTCTGGGTTTCTGCATGAGGACTTGCTGAAAGCATCTTGGGTACATAATAGGGCTTGGAAGACTTGTAGCTGCCTTAATGATTACCCTTCACTTTCACTGGAAAAATACAGCATGAGGAAAGGCCCTGTGCATCACAGGGCTGGATGCTGGCTCTGTACTTCAGCTTGTTTTCTTTAATGCTCTTATACATCTAAAGACATTAAACTTCATCTCTGGGGTAGCTAAGTTACCGTTTGGCTCCTTATTACCCTGAGCCCATCAGAGACCAGGGATCTCATTGTTTCAGTTGCTTATCAAAAGCACAGAGTGGTTATTATCTTAATTAGTTTGGAATGTAATTTAATTCAAGATGTAACAAGTGGGTATAAAAACAAGTGGTAGGGGAAAACAGGAAGGGCTGATAAGCCTCACTGAATAGGCTTTAGTAAGTACATCTAGATGGGGTTCTTTTGTTTAACTGCTCTGAGTTTAAGAGTGTCCCTTATCTGGCAAAAGCTCTCTTGCAGATGAGACAGCTGAGACAGACTTTAAAGAGGGTTCCATAAGCTGGGGTTAGAGCTTTGACCAAGCAGTACTGATTGGGTTTTCATTTTGCATCACAGAATGATCCAGTTCTTAGTAAGTGCTTAGTAAACACTGACGTATTTGCTGTATTGGTAGCTGTTCCCTAAGGCTGAGAGGGTGCTGGATAATAATAGAAGCAATGGCCAAGTTCAGATTGAGTCAGTCTTCTCTCCAGTTCTTGTTGCCTTGTGTATTTTGCTTTGTAATAGACTTTTTCCGATGCTGGTGTTTTGGGCTGAGCTTGTTTGCACCTCTTCTGAGCCCAAGGCTCGAATCCCAAGAGGCTGTAGGATTTCTCTAAGTCTGTATAGTTAATTCAGGTTATTTTTACTTGATTTAAATATCTCCCACAGGACTGAAGACATGCAGGACTGCTTCCTTGCCCAATGAGTCTAAAGGTGGTTTATAACAGAATAATTTGTTATTTCTCCTTTCTTTTCCCTTCAAAGGCTGTACTTTTCCTTGGCAGATATGAAGGCCTTGTACAAAATGAAGCCTCTATTTCCATTTTTGGGTAAATAACAAGAAGAATGTATGTGCTTAATGGCTTCCTGTATTCCCTTGATGTTTTAAGTAACTTGGCTGCATCAAAATTTGCCATTTAGCAGACCAAGTCCAGCATAGATCAGATCAATGTGGTGCAGAGGTGAAGACTGTGGGTTTGTGTGTATACATGGTTCTCTCTCTATAACAAATAAAAATATGGGTTTTTTCCTGAAGATCCAGATTGCAGCTATGCTTAAATACATCAGATGAGGTCTCCAGTTCATGGGTTGTCCAGTGATTGGAACAGATTGGTGTTAGGTAACTGTTCTACTGTGATGAAGTAG
This sequence comes from Heliangelus exortis, assembly GCF_036169615.1. NCBI lineage: Eukaryota > Metazoa > Chordata > Aves > Apodiformes > Trochilidae > Heliangelus > Heliangelus exortis. The sequence continues at coordinate 8,475,642 of NC_092438.1, read as the reverse complement.
TTTTACTCAAACCTTTCAGATGCAAGATGCACAGTATTGCTTTGTCTGTGTCCCTCATGCCTTTGAGTGATGTTTGTTTATTTCAGATGTTCTCTTGTTTGTGTGCACTGCTGGCATATTACTGTTAGACAAAGAAATCAAACTACCCTCATATTTTTTTCCTCTATTGGAGTGCAACCGCTACAATTGGCTGTTCAGTTCTCTCCTGTTCAAATCATGCACTGAGGAAGACTTTGAGTGTTGTCTAATGCTGAATTTCATTTATTTATTCCAGGACTGTAAACAGATTTGCTTCCTGTGTGGGAGCAGAGGAAGCACTTGCTTGATTGATTCATTCCTTGCAGAGCCACAGAACCAGGGGATCTATCGATTCCCTGCAGCTCTACCCAGTTGGTAATATACTTCATTGTTCTTTAACAGACTTTGCTTTACTCAGCCCAACTTTGGAAAGAATAATCTTGAATTGGCAGCAATATTAAAAACGTATGTATTATGGCAGACTTTTTCCTAGTTTCAGAGATGAAGCAGATACTAATGCTGTGCTGGGCTCCATGTTGTCCATCTGATGTTGCTGTCTTTAGATTCCAGATGATTCCTCCAGACTGGTCTTTCCAGCCTGAACTGCATCATTCTTCTTCTGACTTTGGTTGTTTTCTTTTTTTTTTTGTGTATGTTTGTGTATCTATGTACATGTATCTGCTACAGGTTGAGCTATTTTTATCAAGGTACTATTTGCAAAGTCCCAAAACTGCAGTCCCTGTTTTGTCCAATGTTATTGGGATTATCTCTGTCCTCCTGTCTTACATTTAGGTACCTCATATGGAAATTCATTAGATTTAACTTCTGTAAGCACTTGCTGTGCTTAGACTTTAATTTTTCCAGATTTAGGATTTTGCTTAATATGACCTGGAAAGGTTGTAAATAAACAGCTGTGTGTACTTTGTGCACCATCTTGTGAAAGATGAATAAATAAACCTAAGGAATGGTCACTTTTCTGCTTTTTGACCATGAGCCTCCACTCCCAAAGTTACCCTTCATTTGCAAAGAATGTTTCTGGGTTTAGTGAAGAACTTTGGTATGATGAATGTTTATAAGGCTGAAGGAGTACTGTATGGTAAACTTGTAGTGACTCAACATAGTCATTTGATAAATTAATTTTATTAGGAGATGCTTGTTTAGAGGAACTGCTGCAAAGGTTTGTCTAATTGCATCTTCAATGCCTTGGGGAGTCAATGAGTTGCTGCAGTTCCCTTGCTGCCTCACCTCTGGCATGGTCACTTCTGAAACTCTTCCTGTGGTGTCAATAATGATTTCATCATGACTGTGACCTCAGTTTCTCTCATGTCATAATTTCACTCCTTGTGAATCTGCAAGTCCTTCATGGTAGCAAAGATCTGCTTCTAAGTTATATATAAAAATATATACATATTTACCACTTTTTCAACAATCTTGAAAACTGCTTTTGTAAACTATAAATCTTTTTTCTTTTCTTTTTTCCTTTTTTTTTTTCTTCCCCCAGCATTCACCTGGTATTATTGTTATTTTCCATTTTTGTGACTGATTGGGACTGTGGGCTGCTTGTCCTTTCTCATACCCACAGTGCAGTGTGATATAGGGGTGTATTATATTCTTGATTGTATGCAATCCTTTGTGCTGGCACTATTTGATGGAAGGAATAGCTTGTTAGATAAAATTCCAAATCTTTATCTGCCAAACTCCATCTAGCTTTAGGCATTATGGATAAAGCAGTTTGGAAAACAGGAAGATGCGTGCTTTTTTTTTTTTTTTTTTCTCTCTAAAAGGCTCCTGCTGAGGTTGGTAGAAGGGTATTCTAACAATAGTCTGTTCTGTAGGAGGTGAATTTGTGTTATGCTATCTATATTTTAGTAGAGAAAGATAGGATTGAATAGTCATAAGACTAAAATGCATTGTTGAAAGATCCATTAGTTAGAAATAGCCTTTGAAGCACACAGCATCTGCCATAGAGACAGAGAGTGGTGGAAGCCAGTGAATAGCTGCAGATTCTCACCCATTTATTTTCATGTGGAAACGCAGTGATTTGGAAACATCTGAAGTCTTTTACCTGGAAAATTGTCAATTCCCACCAGCATCCTGCCCCCACTCCCCCCAGATATGCTTCAACCCTTGCCCAATGCTTCCCACTTGAGATACATTCCTCCAGGAAGAGAAGTTTTCAGGAGTAAATAAATTTGCTAATGAGCTTCCTCCCCCCACAAAACAACCAAGAGATGCCAAGTGACATGTTGGGAAGTGCCAGGCAGGAGGGAAATGAGTCTTCTGTGCTGAGTTTCATAAACAGGATGGGGTTTGTTTACAGTCCTTGCTCCATCTCTGTGGTCCCCCTGTCAAGGCTGCTCATGGATGAGGCTCCCACCATGGCCTGGAGGAACAGGAGGTTCCTGAGCCAATCTCAAATGTTGTGTCAGAGGAGAAAGTGGCTTCAGGCAAAGGAGCAAACAAAATTAATCAGTGTATCTTGGATTCTTCTGTGCTTTTCTGGGGTATTTATTATTCTGACTGCAGTTGACTGTAGGGCAGAGGGGATTCAGCAGACAGCAGGATAATTGTTGGCTGACGAATTTTAAGATGCATCGAAAAGTGTTGAGTTTATCACAGTTTATGTTGAAGTACTTTATAAGAAAACAGCCTTCCAAGTTGTAACAAGAAGAGAATCTTTTCATTGGAAGTGACCTACAACCATCCTTGAGTCTTGCTGCCAAGAAAATAATGTCTTTTTTTTTTTTTTCTATCACCCCCAAAATCCAAAAATCCAAATCCTTAACACACTACTTGAGGATGCTGCTGACCATCTCAAATCTTGGTGCCATTGCTGCCAGAGTACACATAAGGTTAGTGTTACAAAGCATTATAAGAGCTGTGTGAAGAAAAGCAAAGGGCCTTTGGCTCTTGCCATTAGTACTCTTGACATTTATGACTGCTGAACTCATGGACCATAAAACAGTCCATATAGAGTGACAGGGTGATGATCTGCTGTTAAAAGTGACACTTCCCCCTGGAGTAATTGAGGTGGTCAGAGTACAGCCCAGGTGCAATGGCTCTCAGCATGGCACATGCTGCTTCTCTAGGAAAGAGTCTGAACAACCTAATTAGGCCAAATTTTATTCTCTCAGGCTTTATTGCCAATACATGTTCCTTGCTAGAAAAACAAAACTCAGCTGTAGCCCAGAGTAATGTGATCTACATTAAAGCAGATTGTGAACATAAGGTAAAATTTTGAACTATCAAAGTAATTTAGAGACCTGACTTTTATGGAAATTCATGATACTTAAACATTTTGGGACTGTTTCTTTTAGATTGCTAAAAAAAGGCTCTTATCACTGGGAGTTTATGTTCCCTATTTTTTGACATATATGGATCTTTTCCTGTGCATACCTTTATATGTAACCTGAGTAATTCAGTGCTTGTAAATAGACAGGTAGAGGTGTCAAGTTGGTAGGTCATGGGTTTCTTTCTTGATAGTCAAGTGTTTTAGTTGTTGAGGTGTAAAACAATTAAATGAAGTTCAAGTAACACCATTTGCATTATCCTGGGAGCCTGTGTGTTTGCTTTTTGCTCTGCTCCTCTCATGTATTTCATTGTGCTTTAAAATCAGTTCCTTAATTCATTGTCACTGAGTTGCCAGCTCAAGTTTATCCAGAGGGCTTAGAGACATGTAGGCTGCCTTGTCTTTTTTAGGTTAGCAAAGACCATTACTGTTTCCTACAAGCAGCTTGCTTTTTCAGACAGCCTGCTACTGCTTTGGCTGGTTTTAGTAACATATTAGTATTCCAAGTTTTGTCTTTGCCACCCATGAAGCTGACAACTGAAAAGGCTAATTGGGATAAGGAGTAGGGAGGAAGGGAAAATATCAAAACTCGGCCAATAAATTAAATGAATTTGTTGTGTTGCAAAGTGAGACAATTTGTGTATTCTTTCTCATTCTGAAATCAAGAAAAAACTTGCTTTCAGAAGAGGAATAAATAATAGAGAGTTTATCTAAATGCCCAGTTGCTGCAGACATTTTTTTTTAAGGATCTGGGAAGGCATTTAGTAGTGTGGTCTGCCTTGCCATGTCCTGCCTAAGGAAATGAGAAGTGATGACTGTAAACTGTCATGCACTGATGAACTGTTTGGTTTTAAGTCACTGCTCATTACTGAGGAAAACTCTGTGAAGAGTCACTACTTACATAATTTGTAGTATTAAAAAGCAAATGTCATCTACAAACTGAGGCTACAATGCAGGACTGATGAATATTGCAGGAAGCAAAGTTGGGACTTAAATCTTCAGTGTCCATTAATACATCTAATATGAATTGAAAGGGTGATTGTAGAGCACCAGCACTTCCTAAACTCACAAGAACAAATAGTTATTGTAGCTACTGCTGAAATCTGCAAGTCTGAAAGTATTTGTATTACCCATTTTACTTCAGTGCTACACTTTCCCTCCTCATCTGGAGGACAAAAAGTGGTTTTGTAAGAGAAGAGTTACTACAAAATAAAACCCTACAAAAATGTAAAACCATCAGCTCAGCATGAAGCCATCCTTCTCTACACAAACACCATTTAGCCTTAAGAAATAAAGTTCACCTCTTTGTAAAGAAAATGCATGGCTTTGCAATCACTGAAGGGGAATATGAGTCCAGCTTTTTGCATTATGATTATCATTTCTTTTTTATTATAGGCTGTTCATGTCTAAGGGGAGCAACCTTAGCTGAGGAATGGGGTGTACATTGTGCTGAGAGATCCTGTTTGGTACATTGTCCAAGGCAAAAGGAAGGTGAAAGAAATAGTAACAGAAAAAAGGGAAAAGAAAAATTAAGGGAAAGAAACCTTTTTTCCTAGCATCATCCAGGATGCTAGCATTTGATGGCATGTTCTTGAAATCTTTTTTTTACCACACTAACATTTTCAAGGACTTCTCGTTATTTAATTTAAGATGCTGTATTTATAACATGCAAGATATCAAACACCTAGCTGATCAGAGAGTGTTGGGAGATCTGGGAACTGTTGTGTCATCAGTCTATTCTGTAAATAAGTTTCATTGACTTACTAATAAACCATATGTGAGAGGATGTGGGAGGTGTCTCATTCTGAAATAAAAATGCTGTATGCTGCAGCTCCTCAGAGTGTGGGAGCTTGCAAAAAGTCTGTGCCACAGTCCTGTGTCTGTACCCTGTGCATGGTCCTACTGACCTGTGGATGTGCCATGTCTAACATAGTCTGTCATTTTTTTTTTTAATTAGTGGTGCAACGTGTACACCAGGCCTCTGGCATTTCTCACAAGCATCAAAATTATCTTCCTGTGCTGGATAGCACACACCTTGACTCCCTTGTATCTCTTGGGTCTCTGGAGCTGGCTACCACAGATAGCAGCCTAGTCCTGCCTCTCACTTCTCCCCAAAGTGCTGTTTCAGACAAAGGCAACAAAGTGGAGGAATTGTTGTATATGTGGCTTCTTGCTTTTCAGCTTTCTCAGGAGCTTGTGGGTTTTTTTCCTGATGTGTGTATTGATCCTCTTACTTGAGGGTAGAGCAGCCCACACAGAAAACATTCACTCTCTGGCAGTCTCCTCTCCCAGCCCTGGCTCCATGTGGGAGGCACATGGTGATGTAGGATTTGTCTGGGCAGCCTTAACATCTCCTAAGGGACTACTTACATAGGAATGGGGAACTTGGAGGTACAAACTTCACTTGTACTTCCTGAAATGAGCCCAGTTGGAATTCCTAGAATCATATGATGTGAAACTGTGCATTTCAAACAGAAGTGCAAGTACATGATTTCATTCAGTCAGTGTAGACTGGTGGATGCAGCTCTTCTTAATGCTGATTTGATCTTCCCATTGTGATTTGTCCCTTTAAAGGATTAACCTTAGATGACTTCTGCTCTGAAGTAATGAAAATTTTAGCATTGTCAGAGAAGAAGCATCATGACATTAGACCCTGGGAGCACCAGGGATCTTTTGGTCCTTGATGAAAAGTGAGTGTTCTGGAAGTCCTCCCAGAGAACACTGGAAAAGCTTTTTGGCACTGGTGAGCGCCTGAAAGTTTATAAAGAACACAAGTGAAAAATATCCTGCAGCAGTTCTGACACCATCACCCACTTTTGACACAGAACTTTCCTTAAAATTGCTATGAGTGGAAAATATTTTTAATGTGGATTCTGCAGAACACAGAGGTGATGCATGGAGGATAGAACCTGCAGACTGGCTCGGCCCATACACTGCAACCTGAGACACAAAAGTGGCTTTTAGAAATTAAAAATTTACCTCTAGGGCATTCCTTCATGGCATTCCAGCTGTTGAATTCCCTGGAAAGTGGCCAGGCAGAAAGTCAGTGGATGGGGTAACAGCTGGGCTGGATGTGTGCAGTTTTCATGTTAGGGCAGTGTGTGTACTGAAGCTTGTTACATTTTCTGTTTCTACAGTATTTCCAGTCTGGATTTTTTTTGTTGGTTAATGTTCTGTTAGATTGTGTGTTTGCATGATTTTACACTGAGAGATTGAAGGTTTTTTTGTGTTGTATTTTCACTTTTGAGAAAAAAAATACTAGTTTTCTGGAACTGTCTTTGATACATTTTTTATGATGGCTTAATAATAGAATTCCCATGAAAACATGCTTCCCAACAATGTAGTGTCATTTCCATACAAGGGGGGAGGAGCCCCAGACATTTTGATGTTTCATTAAAATTAAAAAAAAATATTACAGGAAATTCTCCTTGACATTTCTAGGATTTTTTTTCTGACATAGTGCGCTTTGCATTAAAATAAAAAAGCTTTAGAAAACACTAAACTGCTTTTCTTCTCAGGAGTTCCTTCTCTTATGTGCAAGCAGGTACTGCTCAGCAACTTGTACCTTGGCCATGGCTCTTATGAAAATGAAGGAAATGGAACGAATCTTGTGGATTTTAGACCAGACCCTAAATTCGTAGGGATTGTGCCATGTGCTTTTAATTGGCTTATTTGGGTTTGGAAGGTTGTATTCCTTCCTCTGAGCTGTATTTGGAGAAAGACAATGTGGCTGTGACACAGTCACAGAATCACAGAATCTGCCAGGTTGGAAAGGACCTCTGAGATCATCATGAACTTAAATACAATCCATGATGTATTTAAGGGGGATCTATACATGCATAGATACATGGTTTTCTGGAGTAGAACACTTGGCCTATTGTTGACTTAATTTGATTATCTATAATATGATGAAAACACCAGGAAAATAGTTAGAGGTTATCCACACAGTACTGTAGCCAAGAACTGATTTATGGGGTAGCTTCTGCCAGATCCTTGAATTTTTATTCTAGGCAGTATAACCACAAATTCTGTGCAGTCATAGAATTTTCTCTCAGTTCTGCTGCTTATGATTTACTTCAATGTCATCTTCTGCTAATCCCAGATTAGCAAATATTATTTTGCTTAATATTTTGCTTTGTAATTTAATAATGTTTTACTTTTTTCTTCTTTTTTTTTCCTATTTTTTTCTTCTCATATTCTGTGATGCTGTACCTGAGCTCAGCTTTGGAGCTCTTAATGAGTAATTGTTACAGCTCCTGTCCTGTGTAAGGGGCTGTAGTGGGATTGCTTTTAATAGCAGTGGTTGAAAATTACCTCAGTGTGGTTCTCTGTTTGTTTTCAGTACACCTCACTTTTCCCTAATCTTTTCTGTTACCTATTCAATACCCAGCTCCACCTCCTGATGTTGCTGGAAAATTGATTGCTTACATAGGTGGTACTCTGGTTTATCTTCCTCATATGCAAGTAGAGCACTCTGGGCTTAGATTAAGCAGCATTATTCTCATCCCTGGTAAAATTAGCATGATACACACAACTGTTTCTTTTTTCCTGTCTCTGGATTTTACAGGCTTTCAATGTTTCTTGAAGATAACTGTTGATCCTATCTTGTTTTCTTCTTTGCTTGCATTTAGGAGTGCTATTAGTTCTCTGAATTTCCATTTTCTTTCTGTTAAACAAGCTTTCCTTTTCCTGTACTGTTCTTTACCTCCCTACCTAGTTTATTGATTTATTGCACCATTTTAGCCTGTTCGATTTTACAGGACAGAAGACTGATTTGTAGCATCCCCAGCTGTATGTAAAAATCTTTCCATTCACTTAAATTTACTTTGCTATGAAGCTAGGCAAGCTGCTTCTAAGTGTTAGAGATTTAAAGAGCAATCTTAAAATCCTTATTTAAAGTCTGTATCTGCACAATTTCTTCCTTTGTACCTTCTTTGCATACCTGTGTAGTCTCTTACCTAAGTCATATTTATTGCAACTTCATTAATTCTTCAGCTAAACTGCTTTTGATTTAAAAAGAAATCTACTTTTTATTAAAATGGATGATTTCACTTGGCACTTGTGACTCACCTGTGGCATTTAGGACCAGTTTAGGTGATGCTGTTTGCTTCTTGATGAGCTTACAGACAAGGGCAGGAGTGAGCTGCAAACTCTATGAATTAATTCAGCAGTCCACACCCTGCAGTTTGTTTCCCAGGCTTCACAAAAGCTTCTGATTGCCACATGTTGGACCTTTATTTTCTCATCTGATGGAAATGTAGATGGATTTCCCACCAGGTCAGGGATGCTGCCTTAGGACTGTGCCCTGAGCTGTGGGCTCTTCAGTGTTCTGGACATCTCTGCTGTGTGACAAGATAGAAATAGTTTCCACCTCCTGAACAGATATGGCAGAGGGATATCCTACCTCCAGGTATGTCCTACCTCCAGGTATGTCCTACCTCCAGGTATGTCCTACCTCCAGGTATGTCCTACCTTCAGGTGCTTTGTACCAGGTTATTGAGGCTCACTGAGAATTTGTGCAGGGAACTCAAACTTTCTGGGAGAGTGGTGTCCAGGGACAAGGAATGCACAGCCTGGTGTCCCAAGGCAGGCAGCCCTTACATGATTGTAATGAAGTATATGTGATTTCCTCAACCTTGTGGTTTAACAGGGGAAATGCTAGACTCAGTCATAGAAGACTTGCTTATTCTGAGGTCTGTAATCATTTTAATGGCATTATATCCTTGTGCTTTATAGTTTTAAGCCATACTGTATGCTGAGTTTGATTATATGTATGAAGAAAACCCAAATGTCTTAGATAACTTGGATGACTTTGATGTGAAAATGTTTAAATATGGAAAATCACTTTTACAAAAGCAGGTGACTTGAAACCCATTTATATTCTAACTGCCCTGCCTGGTTGTAAATGCAATACTGAATTAAAAACAGAGATCAGATTCTGGACTTTCTTCTAAACCTAGAGGGTCATATGTTGTTTATAAGTTTCCAATACTCAATGTAATGGTATTGCTGGAGATAGCTCTAGCTTCCATGTTACAGTAGCCTGAAATAAACAGACTTATATTACTGGCCGTCAGTGCACACATTTTGTTTTGTATTAAATCTGATTCTGTTGAATATAAACCTGAGATGAACTTCTCTTTGATCGTCTGCTCCTGCTTTTATTTTTTTTCCTGTGCACGTTGGTAGAAAAAGGAAGACAAATGATGTGTAACACTGTCTCCAAGTAGTGTGAGTCTCAGTCCAAAGAATAACTGGACTGCTTGTGTTGAATTTAGATTGGGTAGGATGTCTGGGAACTCAGGTCCTGAGGTTTCCCAGTCCTTTGGGAAAAGTACTTTTTAGGGTGAAGTGTGACAAAAGCACAGACCTTTTAGCAACTCTTACCAGAAAGACCAAGCAAGTAGTGTCATAAACAATGAAAAGCTTTAATTCCTATGGATTTCTCTGTCTTGATTAATTAGCTTTCTTTAAACCAAATTGTGTTTAATTTTTCTGTTGATTCAGCATTAGCCTGGAAAATCACCATCCTTTTCTCCCCATTGCTCTTGTCCTGCAGAGTACTTTGGATAGCAGCATGAGGGCTGGTAGGTGCAGTATCAGTGGTTGGATGGGGGACTAAAGAATCAAGGGTGAATTTGTGAATTCCAAATTGACCCCTCACCAGCTGCTTCTTTTCACAAAACTTGCAGGAAGAGGAGTATCCCTTAAAAGTCTACCATCTATTGAATGGAAATGAAATTTGCAAACATGTATTATTACAGGGGAGGAAAAAGATGCACAGGATTATTTTCTAACCTTGATTTGAAATCATAATGATTTTTAAAAAGCCCCTAAAAACATGGGGTTTGCACCTAGGAGTGCTTGTAGTTACGATTTACTTTTTTTATATGGTTTTGAGCTTACATCTTTTGCATAGAAAGTGATACAGTTACATTTAATATTCTTTTCCTTCTGGAAGATAAAAGCAGAGTCTGTGTACTTGCTAGGAGGAATTTGCATTGTGATTTCCAAATCCCAGTCATATTTTGATAAACCATGATTAACTAGTTATTCTATTAAAAAGGCAACAATATTTTTTAATGCTGTCTGTGATATTTAAAAAGATTTTTCATTACACTGGCTTTGACCAGAAGCTTTTCCATTTTTAAATTAGTTTGTGAATTAATTACTCAGGATGCATTTGGATACTACACTGCAGTCACTTGTAATGAATTAAGAGCCTATTTCCTATTGTATCTGGGATCTGATAAAGGTGCTTATGCTTACTGCTTTGATTGGGTGCTCTTTTGAATCAGTTATCATTATTATGCATTCTGAATAAGAAATCTTAATTCCCTAATTACACATTTAGCTACCACTCTAAATTGTCTCATATTTACCTTATGCCAGGTAATTAGGAAATTACAGGATTTATACAATAGATGTTGTATTTCTCATGTTTCCTGGTTGGGAAAATATAACAGTAAATACCTCAATAGGTATATTTAAATTTCCAAAGTATGTTCCTCAGAAATCTCTTAAGAATGCTTACCTAATTTTTAATAAAGAGATTTATACTTAGGCATTTGCTTCCTCACAAAAAACAAGAAATGAGGAGTGTACTTGGGCTTTCTCTCTGAGACTTTTTCTTAATGTGCAATAATATTTGGTTAAGAATCCTCATTCAGGGACTCTGAGCTGACATCCTTGTTTTCTGTAGCTTTGTTATATCTACGTATTAATTAAAATAGAATATCTTATACTCCATTTGTGAAGGGAGTATTGGTATTAGAGAGGAACCGTGCATCTGACAACAAAATTCAAGAATGGCTGATCTGCTGACAGTTAAAATACGATGCCAACTACTTGTGGTTTTCATCACTCTGGGTTTGTGCCTGTAACTGGGGAAAGGGGAAAAATTGTTTGAAAATGGCTGTTTGGAAACCCCTCTTCTGTCTTCCCTTATTTACCTTGAATACAAGAAGCCCATGCAATTAGTAAAACATTTGTTGCTTTTGTTGCTTGACATCTGAGAAGTGATGCAATTCTTTGCTATAGGTTTTCTTTTAAAGGAAAAAACACCCTTAGATTACTCTGAAAGCCAGGCCTTTCCTGGTAATCAAGTGTTTACAGAAAGAAGCTTTGTTCAAACCTTTTCTGGGGCTCTGTATGCTTAAACAAAGGGCTTTTAGACTTAAACACAGCTGTTCATTTGAAAATGAAAAATCAAATTAAGCAGAACCAGCTTTTGAACGTTAATGTTGTATAGCAACTGAAACAAAAGAAGAAAATACTGTGTTTTACGTTTCACTTAAATAACTTTTTTTAACAGAAAGTTTTCAACTAAAAAGTGTGGTTTCAAAGCTGCTCATCTCTTGCTGTATCCTGCAATAGAACATCTGCGTTCATTCTGACACGGATGAATGACATGAATTCAACTAAAACCGTTGAAGTGCTCTTTTTAACATAATTACACCTTGTTCGGTTTGGAGACACAATGCAAGGATGAAATGCCAATTAAGCCTGGTATGTTAATGAGATTGAGACTGAATAGGGGATTAGAGCGGACACAAATCCCAGAGGAATTGATTTGCCATAATCCCTCAAGTTTGTTCTGTTTTCAAATGTACAATAACATTTATATAAAAAATTTCAGGCCTAGAATTAAAATCCCCCAACATGTTGAGTTTGGGGATATGATTAAAGGAGCTGTACCCTGGGTCTCAGTTTGGTAATCTTGGTTTTATTGTCTTATGTTTATATCAGATGGAAAGAAAACTTTGTAGGTGTTTGATGTCTTTGTTAGCTCAGGGTTACCTTGGATGTTCATGTAATATGTGTGTCACAAAGTTCCACAACATATGAGTATTACTTTATTACTGATCCCCCAGGCTTGTGAGGTCGAGATGTGGAAATCTTGATGTAAAGATATGCATGTAAATATATTTATATGTAAAATTAAACAAGATATTATTATATAAACACATTTTTTTATGTTTTCAAGTACAGCATGTGTGTAAAATTACATAAACCCAAACCAAAACAAATGAATGTCTTCCGCTTGTAAAGATTGACTTTAACATCTAATATCATAATATATTATTTAGGTTCTTTGGAATTATTATCCAGAGCAATGCTTTGAAAGGAGGGTGAATGATGGCTGGATATTTTAATAGGACAGAGTGTAGCATCACAGGTAGTGATCAGGGAGAGGAGACAAGATACACATTCCTGTTGCTTCTAGTAGCTAAGTTGTTAAGCTGTAGCTATGAGTGAGGAAATGCATCTATACTTAGATATCTCTCTATATTAGAGATTGTCTTCTTTTATTCAGCTGCACTAAAAAAACCCTGCACATGTAAGGTGCATAATCAAAATTTCCATAGGTGTGAAGTCATAATTCTATTTCCTAGAAAACTCAGTAGTTTACTACAATAGCTTAAGGCAAAAGATTCAGTCTCTGATGGCTGTTAGTGCAGATGAATAGGGCTTTAGGAGCACCATCTGACCATCTCTTCAGGTTCATATCTGATTTTATTCTGAAATGCCCTATGATTACCTGTATAATTCCTGTGTTTCTATTAAATGACTTCCAGTGACAGGTAAAGAACTCATATGCCACAGGTATGTAGAGGACAGGTGGCTTCTTAGCCAGATCTGAATCAGAGAGACTTCAGGTCAGAGCTTTCAAATGGGCTTGGATCCTAAAGAGCAAACTGGAGAGGCTCCTTGTAAAATGCTGCACAGAGATCTTTCAGATCACCAGTAACATATTCAGCTTGGTGTCAGGTTTATTTTCTCTGTCATATAAGTCTGAACTTTTTGTCTGCACAACTGAGGACTTACCAATATGTGACCATATTGTCACTCAGGGCAGTTTTATAAAGGGAGGGTTCACAGACATATTAAAAGGAGAATATCCTTTCTGTACAGTTTAATTTGTTCTTGTATTACTTATAAGTGGAAGACCTTAGGGCTTTTTTATTTATCTTGGATTATAAGGCATGTTAAACTCTAAGTTTGTGGCAGAGAGTCCAGTTGTTTGAGCAAATGTAACTCTTGTCTTTTGAGGGTGTTCTTAGTTTTTAAAATTTAGTTTTAGAAAAGTGAAATGCTGTTACCTTGTCATGACACCTTGTGATTAATCAGCTGACCTCCACAGAGCAGAAAGGCTCTATGCAGAAAAATAACTGCTGGAAATAATTTAGTGGTGGGTTGAACCTCTTAGAGAATAAGTTGTCTTCATTAAGCATGTTGTTCCTTTGTTGCTTCTCTTACCTTATAGCAGCACTGTTTGTCTTTAATCATATGTGCCTCAAAGCAGTTCTTGGGTTAACAGATAATATTAAAATAAATGAGTAATATTGTTAGAGATAATGCTGGCTTGCACACTGAAGTGTTCCAGAAGAGTCTGGAGCAAAGGCACAGCCTCCTGTGAATATCAGGGTTATAGCCATTTTCTAATTCATCTGTATAACCAAAATTCTCTGTTTCAGTCTGAGTAAACATTATGTTCTACCCTCTGCTGGGGCTAAGAGACTGTATTGTAGCCAGATAGCAACCTGTCCTCATTCACATTCTTGACTGGGCTGGAATATACAACAATTTACTGGAGCATGAGTCTGTTCTGGGGTTACAAAATGCAGCACTTTCAGGCTGATCTGCATGGTCTGTGGCACAGGGATCAAATTTTATCTTTGTAGTCACCTCCCAGCGAAACTTAAGGTCTCAATGGTTTTGTTCACAACACTATTTACTGGTGCCTGGGATATCTAAAAGACTTCTTATAATGACATCTCAACTCTTCATGTAAAACAGAACTTTCCTAGATTAAAGATCACTTTGAAGAGGTCCTATTTTCTGCGAGTAGTTAGATCCATAGAGAGTTTCATTTTTTTAAACCCACCCTATAGCTTCTCCTTTCTCAGCTGAATATGTAATTTGGTATTATTCTCCATAATTAAAATAACTTTACCAATTCTGTTTCAAATAGGTTTTGTGCTTCTTCAGGGATGGGAAGAAGGAAAGGAACATTTAAGCTGTGTGTTGTGTCAAAGCTGTAATGCTGCTATTGTAGTGGAACATCCTTGGTGCCATGGTGATAGCGTAGGTGTGAGAATCCAAATGTTACAGAGAACACAAATCAGATGTTACTCATTGCTGTGTGCACCACTGCAAAATTTGCTGGCCACTGTGCCCTTCTACTGTATGTGATTCAAAGAAGGATTAATTTTACTTCATTTGTTACAGATTAGGTTAAATTGTTTTTTGTTTGGGTAGCAAAGCATCAAAGTGATGCTGCTGCCTGTGAGTGGGGTAAGGGAGGAGTCTTAGCTCTGGGATACTGATTTCCTGTAATACTCTAGAAGTTGGGACCTTTCAGCATCCGTGTCACTTATGTTACGGGGAAAAAGGAAACCAAAAAGCCAACCAAACAAAAAAACAACCAGACAAAAATAAAAGTAAAATCACAGCCAAAAAGGATGTTGCTGGTTACTCTCTGGTTTTACTGATTGTACATAACCAGGCAGGTTCAGATTCATCTGGTGTCTGAGATTTGGATCTTATCTTTTATATTAAATGTATTTGGAACACTGAAATAATGTACAAGATGATGTACAAAAAATAAAGCAATGACATTTTTAAGCTGAGAACATACCCAGGTATGAAGTAATTTACTGAGATGGTTGGCTTAACAGAAATGTGGGATTATAAAATATATAACTGGAGCTTTCTTTCTGACATTCCTTTACATTTTTTATATAAAGCCCTTTCAAGAGAGAAATTATGGTTGAAATGATTCTAAACTGCAGTTTAGCTCTTTCAGTTGTTGTGTCTTCTGGAATAACACCTCTTAATTATGAGTGTATCTGATGTTTGTGCCTGTATCTGTTTGGCTGCTCACGCCTTGGTTATTCACCCCAGCCTTGTGTTATATCTCTTTTTCCTTTCTGCTCATTTTCCAGCAGTGCTTTGATGTAAATCTTGGTCTACTTTTCTGTTGGATGAGAAAAATGAATGATATTCATGAACATGTAGACTTTTTCCAGGATTTGTTTTGGTGCTGTTGTATGTTGGGACAGAACTCGATGAGCTGGGTTAAATCTGTGCTGAGTGCTCAGCTGCTGTTTTCCTTTCTGCTTTTCCTACACTCACTTCAAATGGGGGGTGATCCATATTTGTTCAATCCATCTTTCTTGTAATCAGACCTCAGTGACTGTAATAACAGATACTGCCTATCTTGAAGTTGGTCAGTGAAACTCTGATCATTACTTATCTGAGCCTTGATGTTTTGCCCCAGGCAGCTGGTTAGATAAATTCCTATCTTCATCTTTTGGTTTTCTAGATGTTAGCTGTGTACTCCTTTCTCTGTGATAATTCTCTTGGAAGCTTTTGCTCTGAAGATTGTCTGTAGTGGTTACTTACTCTTGCATAGTATCAGCCTAGGGATCTAGAGGGGAGCTGCAACTTGTGTTGAGCTGGATAATGCTGCAGCTGCTATTGTAGCTCAACAGTGTGCATGAGTGAGATGCCAGTATTTTCAGCTTGCAGGGGCAAACAGGAGGGAGACTGAAATTAGCAGTGCCCTTTGCCTCTTAGCATCTTTCCTGCCTGGGCACAGCAGTTCCTTGCTGTCAAAGGCACTGCCTAGAAGCCCATTTTCTTGGCAGATTTCTCTTCCTAATAATTTACCATCCTGACAGCTACTTAAAGAGCCCCATTGTATGTATTAGCTCTGCTAGAATGTGTAATTACAGGTGGTTTTACCCATGAAATGCCTCCCATTTGTTCAGTTCAGGGGACGGGTTTACTGCCTTCAACTTGGCGGAATAACTTGAGGGGTGAGATGAGGTGTGAAGCCATGTGAACATGCAGATTTTTAAGAATCAGATGCTCTGAAAGTTCTCTGACTGCAGGGGCACAAATGACTCATCCCACAGTGACGGAATATTTGGTGTTAACTTCTCCAAGACTCTGCCTGGAGCAGTAGATATTTGTGGGGAAACATTCATGCCTCACTGGTATTGATCTTGATGTTCTCTGGTTGTGCAGCATCAAAGCATCAACCTGCTCGTAAATTTGTAATTTAAGATTCTGAGACAGTAAGCTAAAAAAAAAAAAAAATGCAGTTTTTAAAGTTCACTCAGATTACAAACAAAACAATACTTAGCAAAATAAAAAGGTAATGTTTCTACCGAGCTTAAAAAACAAGGCTTTTTTCTAATAATTTTATTCAGTCTGCCAGTAAGTTACAGAAATAGGGCTGTTTACTTGTTTGCTCTAGCTGTATCCTTTTGGTTTTGTTATTAATAATGTATTGTGAATATCAATTAAAAGCTAAGCAGAAATTCAGGCTTTTCTCAGAGCCAATAGAAAATGAAACATTGTTTCAACAGAATATTTTTCTAATTTAAGACGGGGAAAAGAAAAAGCCCAAGGACTCAAAATTAGTTTGGGAGAAATCTTGATAATTAGAAAATGATTCTTCTAGCTTACAGCTGTCAGGGAATGGTAAATCTCACACATATAAAAAGAAGAGGAAGGAGTGGAAAACAGAGTGGTAGCCTCCTGTTCCCTGCTGCTGGTGGTCTCAGGTGATTCCAATCACTGAGGTGTAAAGGGGGCGGCACCTGGCACTGCCCGCAGGGATATAAATTGCTGGGAAGAGCCGCCCCACCTTCTGCTGGTGGTCTCAGGTGAGGCCAATCACTGAGGTGATAAGGGGGTGGCACCCTGCACCACCCGCAGGGATATAAAGGGCTGTGAGAACCTCCCCACCTTCTGCTGGTGGTCTCAGGTGAGGCCAATCACAGAAGCATAAAGGAGATGGCACCCCGCACTTCTTATAGGGATATAAAGGGGTGCGAGAGCTGCCCCACCTTCTGCTGGTGGTCTCAGGTGAGGCCACTCACTGAGGCGATGAGGAGGTGGCACCCAGCACTGCTCAGAGTGATATAAAGCACTGGGAAGAGCTGCCCCACCTTCTGCTGGTGGTCTCAGGTGAGGCCAATCACTGAGGTGATGAGGAGGTGGCACCCAGCACTGCTCAGAGTGATATAAAGCACTGGGAAGAGCTGCCCCACCTTCTGCTGGTGGTCTCAGGTGAGGCCAATCACTGAGGTGATAACGGGGCGGCACCCGGCACTGCCCAGAGGGTTATAAAGTGCTGCGTGGAGCACCAGCAACCCAGAGCGCGGCCAACAGGAGCAGGCAAACAGGAACTGGGCACGGCAGCCAGCGAGGCAGTTCGCGCAGGTAGGGCAAGTAGGAGGCGCACAGCCGCCTCCCAGCTCTCTTGAAGGAGCAATGGTCTCCAAAAAAGCAAAACCTGGTGCTGTTAAGATGCAGGGTGTGTCCACACAGACAGAACCCCTGAAGAGGGACAGCAAGAGTGAAGTAGCTTTTCAGGCCTTGGGTGTGTAGGGTGTCTGAGCCTCGTGTTAGTAACTGCGGAGGTAGGGGAGCAAGGGTTGGACTTGATGATACCAGAGGTCCCTTCCCACACAGCCGATTCTATGAAAAAGCAGGTAATTAGGTGTTTTCTCTCATCCTCTGACATGTATAAATGAGAGTCCATTAATAACAGACCTGTAACATGAATGATAAAAATAAGAACAACAAAAAACAACCTGTCAATTATGTCCTGGGTGTGAAGGTGAATCTTTGGGCAGTGCTGGAAGTTGAGTACTTGTAGATAACCCAGTTTGAGATGGGAGGCCAAGTCAGTGCTGTCTTTTCAGAAAGCAACCCCGTGTGATGGCAGTGGCAGTGAGAAGTGAAACCTACAGTGCAGCCTCTGGGATCTAACTAATGGTTTTCTGAGTGGGGAATGTGGGTACTTGGTCTTGAGGTGAAGTCACAACTGGGGATTGACTCTTCAGTTACTTCCTTTGGAACAGAAAAGTCCTCTGGTGGTGGGACTGCCACTGGGAGCCCAGCCTGCATTGAGTGTTGATGGTGGCATCTGAAATGTGTCCCTGCTGCCCAGGGGCTTCAAAGGGAACTCTGCTCAGTGGCAGGGCTTAAGAGAAGTCAATGATAACCAACTTCTCTTGGATAGGATGCCTCACTCTTCTTCCAGATAGTAGAGCTGAACCCAAATTCTATTGCCTTTGGGTGGAAAATGATGGGCTATGTCACTGAGACTTGGGAGCATTCAGAGGTCAAAACCCATGTTCTTGGGTTTTCCTGATGGATTTGGCTTTTGTTTGCTAGTGAAAAAGATTTGTGACTACCTGTCTCAAATCCTTGCTTTGTTTTCCTTAAGAAAAGGGAAAGCAAGCTGATGTATCGTGATAGCCAGCACCTTGCTGCTTTGGAATGCAGAATACTTGATATTTCTGCCTTGGGGTTCATCCTCAGGGCTGGTGAGGGGCTGTGGACCCCAGCAGAGCTCATGCTCTCCTCTGAGCTCAGCAAGTGCCTTGTTTCCATAGCAGGGTTGTCATCAGCTCTAGGACTGGTGGGTTTTAATCAGTCCTTTCCTTTTCCTGTTTGCACTCTGCTCCATTTTCCTATTAAATGGTGATTGCACATTGTTGAAGAAGGCAGTCAAGTGTAAATTTCATTTTTTGCTTCAGCTAATGTTGCTGTTAGAGGTGGCTTTGCACATCTGTGAATATTCCCTGAGGGAGGAGAAGGAAAATCAATAGATGTAGCTAAAATGTTTAAAAAAAAAAAAAAGAAAATAAAGAAAAAAAAGACAGGGAAGAGATTTTGAAGTGGAGGAAACTGGTTTGGTATGGAAACTTTTTGGTTTTGTTTTCTTCCGATCATTTTGCTCTGAGCTTCCTTAGAGTAGACAGAAATTTGATTTTTCTTTTGTGTGTTCAGAGATGAGAAGCAGTAGAAGACACTTCCTTTTGCATAAAGGAATCTAAGTGGGAATGACATCTGTATCTTTAAGTAGGATTCTTATTTAAGTACATGAGAGTACACTCAGTTTGGGGTGAAGGTCTCTTAAGTTTCTTTCGTACATCCCATGAATTTATAGTGTGCTAAGGTTTGTGCTGGGGATTCAATAAAAGATGTCAGTGCTTTCCATCGATACAAGATCATCCCCCATTGTACATTCCTGAGTCTCTCTTCATAATGTGGCAGAAGAAACCATGTACCACTTCCTTCAGTACTCCATTACTTTTGGGCATTGTTTTTTATTAAGACGGAAGCACCAGGTACACTTTGTCCTCTCTTTTCTGATCACCCTGAGAATATGTTCCTGTAGACCTCGAGAATTCAGAGTAACATTTTGTTATCCACAATCCCTTCTGTACCTTCTTAACTGCAGCACTGCTACTTGAAGTATCAACCGTTGGTTTATTTTTTGAACAAATATTTCACTGGTGGCTAGTTTCCTTTTCTTCCTACCTTTCCAATTGCCTTGAAGTCTTTGAGCTACTCCTATTGCTGGCATTCTTCTTCCTTTCTGATTTTCCCATCCTTTCATACAAAACTTTTTTTAGTCCCTTCTATTTGTCATTTGTGTTTCTTGCTTAAAATCCAGGTGCTTGTTAGTTTTTAGATGCATTATAGCTGAAACCCCCACCCTTCCCTTTAAACTGTGAGCATGACTAAAAATTTAGTATTTCTTTTCCTTCTTCCTTCTATTTCATTTATATTAATTTATTGTCCTGTCATAGAACACATCCTGTTCTGTGCAGCTGCTGACTCTTTCCTCTGTCTCATAAAACTTATCTGCTACTTGGGGCTATAAAAAAAAGTAGTCTCAATCTGGCTTGGGATTTTCTTTAGAGATTTGTTATCTGAGTGCTAGCTGTAAAAAATGTGTTGAAACAATTTAATTTTCAGGGAATTTTTGTTCATTTCTATGATGTAGTTTCTGCAGGTAGGTTTAATATCTACTTAGTGAAGAATTGTGTCTCTTCCCAATATAGATGTGCATATTTATCACCAGCTGCCTTTGCATGCTTTGTTGTTACTGTCTATTTGCATTTAGGATAACTCAGTTTTCTGTAATGTTGAGTGGCTGCCTGCTCCATGGGGACTAGAGACCAGCAAATAAAATCTGCATGCTTAGATTAATATAATCACAGTGAGTACTGATTAAGCTTTGGGATACCATGCTGTAGGATGCTGTGGAAGTTCAAAAAGGGAGTCAAATGTTAAAAGAAGAAAAATATATTCAGGCCTGTATTTACAAATGTACCACACTCAATTCAGAAAGTGTCTGAACTCTTTTAAGTTGCTGGAGACATGGAGAATATTCTGCAAAAGTTTTGCTGTGCCCTTGTCCTGCTCTTTTAGTTTTCCAAAGGCATCTGCTCTGGCTGATGTTGAAGAGAGACTGCTGGGCTAGAATAAATTTGGTCTGACCCAGTGTGTCTGCTGTGAGGAGTGGTTTTTGGGGGAATAGCCACAGTATTTTAAAATTGAATTTTTGTGTACTCAGTGCAAAGGGTGGTGGTGTATAATAGTAAAGTGGGTGGATGTACAGGAAATTGACCTTCTGCCTGACAAGACAGTTAAACGAGTTTCTGTACACCAGGAATATTCAAATAAATGGCAAATTATCATCAGACGAAATTCAATGTACTTCAGGACCTGCTGGATTTGAATCTCTAAGTCACCTTACCATTCACAACATAAATGTGGGTTTAATTCACTGTTTAAAGATGTCATTCTTCACGAAGAAACCCAAGCACTCAAAGCCTTTGTGCCTGTTAAAATTTCATGGAGCATCTTCAATTAAAATTAAGCTTTTGGAACTCACACTGTTTATATGCAAAAAATGGTTATCATCATAAAAATCCCAGGGGGGGAGCAGAAAAATGCAATAAAATTTCACACTGTTTAATGTTTATCACCCTCGGGTATCTAGTAGATTTCCACTAACTAAATGTGAATGTGAATTCCATTTGCTTCAGTAGCTGAATGTGTTCCCAGCCAGCTTGGTTGTGCTGCTGCCCATGGAGAGTCTGTTGTGAGTATCTTGTGAAATGCGTTTGTATTTGTTTGGATTTCTCCCTTTACTTAACTGAGCTGCATTTCTTTAAAGTTGTTTGTTTCCAATGACAGGCCTGAACATCTTCTGCTGGGTTATTTGATCAGTTCTTGGCTGCCTTTTCTCCTTATCTCAGGACAGAACTTGCTTTGTGTCTGTAAGGAAGCAGAAGCAGTGTTCTTTGCTTTGCATTCCCTCCTCATCCCTACTGGGCTGCTAACTCACAGCCATATATTGGGAAATCTAATATGTGTTTCAGCTCCAGAAGGTAAAACTGTTTTATCTGATAAAATATGCTAAATATTATTACCTGCCATCCTTGACTGCAAGTTACTGAAAGTGCTAAGGTTTTCAGAAAGCTGCTTATTTTTATTTTTTGGGTTTATCATCATGGTTGAAAATTCAGTCCCCCTTATGCATCCTTTGTCAGGACTGTGTCCAGATTTGCCAGGATGAGCAGAATATCAAAATGCTTCTAAAGGGGAAAGGAAGAAAATTCTTCTCTCATGCTATTCACCTCCCTTTCCTCTTGGAAGCCACAGGGCCTGTGTGTTGCCTCTGGCGTGGTTCCTCCTGTAATAGCAGAGAACAGTTGATTTCCCCATCCACAACACTGGAGCAGAACCAACTGGCTTCATCCCTCTCATTTTTCTCCTGTTATCTGAAATGAAGGTGTGTTTTCCCCTCTGAGCTGGCTGTCCACATTTTAGACTTATATCTCTCATTTTTTGTACTCTTGCATTGGGACTTCCAATGCTGAGAGAAAACTTTGCCACGTCTTCTTTGACAGTTTTTTTAATGACAATTTCTGCGTATTTGGGAATTGTGTGGTTTTTACCTGCTTTTAGAGAGGAGATATTTTCCCTCTGAAGGTTCTGCTGAGAAACATTTGAGTTTTGAGCCTTCTGTGTGTCTACAGATACCCACAGATCCTAGTGCCAGATTTTTTTGCATGTTTATCATCTGAACACTGTAGATAAGAAGCATTGTGACGTTCTTATTAAATACAGTGTTGTACAAATGAGCAGCAGGGGTACAGAGGAGGCTGAATTCATTGCCTGAGGTTAAGCTGAAAACCTGAGGTTCAATGAGGCTTTGAGCTTGGATCTGCTGGATCCCAGATAAGATCCCTAACCTGTTACTTTTCCTGCTTGCATGTGTTGCTGCTGCAGTTAATTTACAACTGTATCATCCAATGCAAACTACTTCAGTGGCAAAACAAAAGAGTTGTTTTATCAATTTTAGATGGAATTTACTTTTAGAACTGGACAACCACGAATAAATATGTTAAAAGCAATTTATTTTCCACTTTCTATAATACTTTGAAGTCTGTCTTCAGGCTAAAGATATCCCAGTTTGTAATTGTGTATATGCAGTTACCTGGGACATTTTATATACTGTTTTGGTTTCTTGGGACTGAAGGTGACCACTTTGCAGAGACCTCTGTCCCATGGTGACTGTTGTGAAAGCCTGTTATATCCACTGAATTGTTCTTTGGCCAAAATATGTGATAGATTTTTCTAAAATGGGCTAATGCTGCTGTTTAGCACATCAGTTAGAGAATAGATTTTTTTTTTTTCCAGATAAAACTTTTCTGTTAATTTATTTTCTCCTGAAGCCTTAGTGCAACAGGCAGGTGGCTAAGACTTGACTCTGGAATCCTATAGCTCAGAGTGTTCCGGAGAGTTTTTTCTGGTGGAAAAAACCCACAGAAATATGCATACATGTTTGCTCTTCAATAACTGTCTGAATTCTTTGTCACAATGTTTTCAAAGATACGAAGTTCTTGCTTGTTCCTTCCCATTTAAGGATATCAAAATAGGATTATATAGTTTGTTACTTCTGTTTGGGCAGAGGATGAAATTCTTCTGCCTTTGTTCAGTCTGGGAAGCTTCAGAGGTGCTGTGGTCTGAAGCAAGTGGTTTGCAGCTGAGTTTTGTTAGAAATGACTGCTAGCTGCTTGGTCAGTATAATGAGTCTGGATTTTAATGCCCTTGCACCTCAGCTTCCTGCATGGAAATAATGTGCTGTGTCTTGAAGATGAAAGAGGAATAAAATGGTTTTTTAATGTTCCTGCAAAATAAGATGCTCCTTGAAAAAGGAGATGAGGAACTTGTGAATATGAAAGATTTTTAGTGTTTTGCTGTAGAATGGCTTTTTGTCTCATTTTAATGCAGCTGTATTGCCTGCTGTCTTTGACCAGGAGAAATGTAAAAAGAGATTCCTGAACTGTATTTATTTCAAACCTGGTTCTGTGCTCATTGGAAAGGTATTAATATTGTTTTTTAAACCGTTTAGTTTTGATCTATTTCTCACAGATTATTATGGCATGGCAGGGACCTAAGAAAAGCAGGGAGTTCTTTAACCTTTGGTTTCAGTGTCTTCGTAATTTTTTATGTACAGAAAAAATAATTCAAGGAGAAAAATTAAGGAAAAAGGGGGCAAAATATACCAAGCTTGTAGAGTATTGCCAAGAAAGCATTAGGCAGAACTAAGTGAGGGTCATGTATCTTGGTTTTACTGTCCTGGCACTTGCACACCATGACAGAAATATTTACCCTACAGACTGTGACAGCCTTGGCAGTCTGACAGCTGGTAGGTACCATGTTTCCTGTGGAAAAGCAGCACTTCACAAAGCAAAATTACAAGACAGAAAACCAACTCTCTCCTGGCCCAAACCAGGACACCCCCACCCCTCCTGAAATTCTCTCTCCAGTTGTGTGGGTTGGTACAGATGTGGAGGGGATTAACATTGCCCCAGCCAGGTCTGGTAAAGCCCTTAGTCATAAACTGCAGAACTTTGAAATGAATTGCTAAGAAATGCACTTCAAATCATCTGATCTAAAGT
This sequence comes from Heliangelus exortis, assembly GCF_036169615.1. NCBI lineage: Eukaryota > Metazoa > Chordata > Aves > Apodiformes > Trochilidae > Heliangelus > Heliangelus exortis. The sequence goes on along the minus strand of NC_092438.1, from coordinate 8,451,543 downwards.
CTGCTGGGTTATCTATCCAGGAAAGACACTGTCTGTTTGCAGAGAGAAATTGCCACACACCAGGGGTGAAATGCAGCCAGAGACACAGTAGGGATGATGCTGAGAACCTAACCCCTAGTCAGGAAAAGTGTGGTGGACTCTAGATGGAAGTCAAAGTACATTTTCCTCTTTCATATTAATTTTTTCCATATCTGAACAATTTCATGCTGATCAGACTCAAGGGGTCACAGTCTAATTCTTTTAATTGCTGTGGTTCAGAGGCAGTTTTGAAAGTGTCTTCTGTATTTAGCACACTCTGATGCCATTCTTTGCTTTTCAGGCTTAATGTATCTTGAAGGGAAGCAATGCAAAAATGTTTATATTGTTTTCTTTCTTGTTTGCACACAGATATCTGACTGAATGCTAAAGGTGGGCCTCTGTGTGCAGAGCAATGGTGTTTAACTGCACTGTTGCAGGCTTATAGATGATAGAAAATGTAAATTTCCCCTTTCCCAAACTGTGCTGTTTTCCATAAATGTCATACTTGATGACTTTATGTGCATATGTCTATAGACAGACACACATTTTGAATTAGGGAATAAAATGCCTAATTGCCAGTAAGTTAAGAGTAAATGCTTCAGCTGTTAGGTCAGCCAGAACCCTCTGGTTCTGGGTGTGCTTCCTCATTGGACAGATGCCACAATTTCTGTACTAGTTTTCCTCCAGCAGTCCATCTTCTCTCTTTAGAGGGGTTAGGGAATGAATACATCTATGGGATATTCAGAAGACAGGCTGGAAAATGCCAGTTCTAGTCTCTATTCCAGGCACGAACCAGTTTTGGGACAGCTGTCTGTTTCCCCAGAAATAATGCATTATAAAATGAATTTATATCCTTGGTTAATTATCACTACTACCCACAGCAAACACATGAAGTGAATAGGAAATTTTGACTCCTGTTTTTGAGCTGTATCTGCAGGCTGGATAGAACAGCACAGATCGTGTGTTTGTCAGGGGACCTTCCCGAGCATTTGAGCTCTGAATTTAATAGATTTGAAATTCAAGAAGAGAGAAGGCAGAATGAGAAATATCAGTGTCTCCTGCATACCTGTTTGGGCTGAAACTTCATCTGAATTGTTTGGAGGACAGGCAGCCCAGCCCAGCACGTGTCCTGTGTACAACATAAAAAAGACTGGAAAAAGCCTACTTGAGCATATGACCTTTGCTTGAAGATTAGAATAGAAACTAAGCTGCTAAACTGTTCTTTAAGAGCAGACTAAGCTTTGTATTATCACATTCATGGTTTATGGGACCCAGAGGAGAGCAAACAGGAGACTTAGAACCTATCTTTAAAAATAAATTAGATGTTCCTAAAGGCAAGACATTTACAGCTATTACAAATTCATATTTATTTGTAGTCTCTTTCCCTCTGCATTTACATTTAGATCTACTACTGTGCTATTAAATGTAATCATTAGGTGTGTTTACCTGATTTTTTTGGAGGCATTGGATTTTCAGATTGATTTTTTTAAAATGCAGAGCTACCCACAGAGCCTTGTAGATGATTACACTCAATATTTCAGATTTTTTAAGAAAATCAATACCCACCGAGTCTCGTGCAAAAACACACTAATTTTTTGTAATGAAACTAAGTCTGGCACCTGTAATTTTCTCGGCAGTCCAGATTTTACCTTCTGAAGTCAGAACTCTGCTGCATGCAACATTGGTAACCTGTGCTGCCTAGGATTTCTGTCTAGCCCTCACTTAGAAAGATGGTGAAAATAACCACAATTAATTGAAGTAAAATCGATCTTGGTTTTCAAGATTCAGCAGGGAGTCTCATGAAGGCAAGCAAAGATTGTTCAGGCAGTTGTATGGATTAGTTTATGTCTCTCTTCAGGGCTCTCTCCTGGCTGAAAGCTTTGTCTTGGGATATCAGTGAAAAGTGGCATTGTAATTAGCTTTATATAAATAGATTTGATATTATTTAACACAATTACTTACAATGTTTTTATAGTAGCTTGAAAAAAAACGTGGAATAAATACTAACAATTGTTTTAATATTCAATATTGGTGCTCTGCCTTTGGTATTTTTCATGGGGCAATCACTGTTTCATCTGCTTGTGTTGCTTCCCTGCTCTGCCCCAGCACTTAGCAGTGCAGAAATATACAAAGTGCTAAAAGCTTTATTTTCTATTTCACAACTTGTTGTAAGACCTCATAGGAAGGTTCTTTATGTTTGTTCAAACCAAATTGCCAGCAGTTTTCTTAGGGGATAAAAAAGCGTGTTCAAAAAAACTCCCACCAAAACCAAAAATAAAACTTGAGAATGTGCCAACCTAGGCCATAAAGGCTAGAAACTAAATTTGTGGCCCACGTTTAAATAAATGCCTAGGACTTGGTTGAATTTAGTCTTCAGTTTGGGGCAAAACTGAAGCAATTTCTCTATGTGCCTTGGGTTAAAGTAGCTATATTTTCTGGCTTGGGAGTAAAACTCTGGTGACTAAAATAAGCAAATATCAGTTCCCTGTTCTGAAGCAGGCTCAGGGACCTGGGATGTCTGGTAACCAAAGGGAAATTACATACATTTGGGAGTATACAAATGTTTCAGGTATTACTGATATTCCACAAGGCATTATTCTTTCAGTGTATCTAACAGCTGTGGTACAAGTGCATTCAGTCATGGTTGTTGTTAGTGCTTACAGGTGACAGGTTCACTGGAATTCTGGGTGTCGTGTGATTACCTTGGGAAAGAATATGTTTTTAGTTTTGGATGCAATCTTTTATTTTGGTTTAATAGTTTAATTCAGCCTTAAAAAGAAACACTGAGGAGCCTGGTTTTCAGTGCAAGCCTTGCTCAGCATTGTGTTGTGCTGCTAGAAGTGAGCTTGCACAGCACACCAGTCACATTATTATTGTGCCTTGTCTAGGGCTGTTGACATTTCTTTATCCTTCAGGTAACTTTGTTTTCTGTATCGTTGCATGAAATCTGAGGGAAAAATCTGCTCTTTGTTCTGAGCCATTTGGTACATTTCTGCTAAAATACCTGAGTAACCAAAGTGGATGTGACTTGTAAATTCTGCTCCTGACTGAAGTAGATGGCAAAGACAGAGCTGCCAAATGTGAGTTCTTGATCTCTTCTTTCTTCTTTTTCTCTCTCTGTGTTCTTTCAAAAAGTAAGTAGGATAGAAAAATTCCCCATCTGATTTAAGATGAGCTCTCCTGAAAGTTACATCTGGGAGCACATCTTAGGAGTATTTAAACAAGCAGCGACTGAACTCAGGAGTCTCAAGTTTGAGGCAGAGCAGCGCCTTTCCCCTTTTTATAGTCTTTCCAGACATCTAATAGACTCCTGAATAAAGGGTGCAAAATTGTTTCTTCTTTTACATTTAGCTCTTCACTTTTCTTGGTTCACTCGAAGACAGTTTTCTGATCTGTGTTCATGTTACCATTTGCTCCCTTAGGAGGGATTAGATTGTGGCAAAGCATAGAGAGCAGAGCTCTTTAAGCAACTCATTGAGGAAGACAACTTACTACAAGAAAAGTGCCCTGGGACATGAATTGCTTTAATTAAAACCTTCAGGCAAAAGTTAGAAGTCTCAAAGTACTTCTCATGTAAATAAGATGGCAGTTCCTTACTGCTTTTTAATGTTGTTTGATGTGTATTACAGTCAAGCAAAACTGTTTTGCAGTAGTTATGCACCTACCATATAAATTTGTATTTTTGTAGCTTCATATTGCCATACAGATGTTAAGAAACCTGTTTATGCACAAGAGTCAGACTCCCAAATGCAATATTCTGTGCATGAAAGCAACGAGTGGAGTCTAACACTTAAATTGACTGTTAAAAAGAGGTGATTGTGCAGTAACTTTCAAAGTGGGACTCCCTCTCACACATTGTTGGAGTAAGCAAGTTTCTCTGAGACCTCCACTGATTACATGCATAGGAAAAGCCCCACCAGGGAGATCAGTCAGTATTTAAAAATATGTAAGAAAATTATTTGTAGTACTTGCTACTTTTGCAATGCTATGTAGGATAAATCAGTACAGGTATTCTTTTAAAATGTGAATTGAAAAGAACTGTGTGGTTTTGTCTCTATACACACCTGCAGGCACACATATAGTTCAGGTGCAGGGATTTCCTAAGTCTTCTCTAGCAGGGAGATGCCCAGATCTTGCTCAAGTTTCCACTCAGTATCCCACTGCTGCTGCTGTTCTTTGTCATGCCTCCAGTTGTACTGGAGAGCAAAGTATCACTTCCCATCTCTTCTCCTAAGTTTTCTTCAGGCGTATTGCCTGACACAAAACCTCAGAAATCATGACAGAAATAATACATTATTAATAAATTAACCTAGACTGTACAGGGCTTGACGTTTTCTGTCTGCCTTGGTGAGTTTGATGTGTACTTTCCTCCCAGACAAAAAGTAAATTCTGTGCAGAATAGCCGTGGGGTTCTCTATAAAATGTCTGCTTCTGCTTAAGTGGGCTGATGGTAAATTGGAAGCATTTCATTGCTGCTGATGGCAAAGTGATACTTCATACTTCACTGGAGATTTCTGAGCTCCATCAGTCCTTTACTGCTAGGAGTCATCATGGCTGGGAAGATGAAGATCAAGGGTAGAAATAAAATAGATTTTTTTTTTTTTTTTTTTTTTTAAAGGCTAAATTTTAACGCTACCATTCAGGATTTTTTTGCCTATCAAGGGGTAGGTTTGGTCTCCTTCTACATATAATATTTTGCTGTTATTGAAATGGCCACATCTGCCTTCCTTACAAAGTGAGAAAATAGTTTCACTGTTTGGGATAAATGAAGTATAATTTGGATACCTTGCTTTAATGTATAGGTATAGGCTCAGGCTTTCCTGTTAGCAGGACACTGTATATCTTCAAATGATATTCAGCTGTCTTTATTAGCACACAGGCAAACTAAACTTGTGTATTCTCATAGCTATTAGCATCTCAGATATTTGCTTTGCATATTTCCTTTATCAAAACTCCTGGTTTATCCTCTGCTGCCACAAAACCCTTCAATTGCTTTTCTTTGGACATCTGGTGGTGTTAATTGTGTGGTGGACCTCAGACAAGAATATTCTGCCCAGTTGTATTTCTGGCTACTAGTGTGGCAGCAAGTATTATTAGTAGTTATTGTTGCATATTGATTTGCATTTTCAAAATGCCTTTCACTGAAGATCATTAGTGAGCTACCTAGTGATTAGTTTCTTTTTCAGCAGCTTCAGCAGTGATTGATGTAAGTGAAGTTGCAAGAACTAGCTGGATACCCCAAAATAGGAGTCCTGGTATCTTGCTGTATCCCACAGGCCTGCTTGGCCATTTTGTGGTCTGGGCTGGTGATGTGATTTAGGTTCAAATCAGTGGCTATGCTTAGTTTGGGTTGTGCCTGTGATGGAAGATCAGGTGTCTTGAGGCCATGGATATTGGTGTGGTGTCTGTCCTGTGTATATACAAGGTCATCAGTTTGTGGCTGCAACATGGTCCTGCCTGCTTGTTGCAGACAAGCTGGGTCGTCAGGTCCCAGGTCCTCCAGTCTTGCGAATCTTGTTGCTGATGGAACATGGTGTTCTTCTTGCCTCTGGTGAGAAAGGAGTGTTTGCATAGGAGATTTGCTTGGTACCTTGCTGTGCTGTGTAAGCAAAGAATCTTTCTATCAATTCATACAAGAACTAACCCTGCCTTTTTAAAGGTCATTTCTGTCTCCGTCAGCTCTTAAAGTTCAAGAGGAAATAAACTGCTTAGAGTTGGCATTTTTCAAGTCAAGTGTCAACTTTCCAAGCCCCCAAGCCAGGGAGTGCAGAGGAAGGAGAGATTAATAAGTGAGCTACTTGGTTGATACAGTGATTGTGCAGAAACATTCCCTTTTTATTTTCCTCTTTATGGGGCTTTGGAATAAAATGCAACATCGTTGAAATATCTCACTTTCTCCTTTTCACTTTGCAATGCAAAAGTATCCAAAGCTCTTTCAAAGTGCTTCTTTTCTCATTAGCCCACTGACAGCATGCAGAGGGTTTGTCAGCTCCAGTGAAGTAGGACACAAGGAACATTTTATGACAATATCAATACCTAAAAGCTCCTTTAACCGCAGAACCTTATTACCCAGTGAGAATAAAATGCACTTTCAGAAAGTAGCCCGAGGGTGAAGCCTCCAAGCAGGTGCTTGCCCTTAACTGCATTGATGCCTTTACCTATGCAGGAGACAGTGGATCAATAAGGAAATAAACAGGAAGAATGGACTTTATTAATCAGGTACAGTGGAGGCAGCAGGGGAGATGGTAATGGAAGGCAGGTGGCAATCAAAGGGCATGCTGAGCATAGACCATCTATTGGCTGCCAAAGTGCCTGTATTGGATGTGGGAGATGTAGGCTATGGAGGGACCAGGACTGCTGATTGTGATGTTGGGTAGCTCCACGGAGAGCAAGCTGTGCATCCCAATGACTTTTTTGGGGTTTTAGTTTCAGTCGTGGCAACCTTTTCCTCCTGTATTTGTTTTACTGTCCCATGTAAGCTCTCATTGGAGGTTTTCTGCCTTGAAAATTTATTTAGGAGTCTGTAAAACTAAACACATGACCAGCATTATCTTTCTTGCTTTGCTTTAAAAATAATAATAAAAAAAAGCTCTATGTTATGAACTGTTTTTTAAAAATGACAGTTAAATCACTTGCCAAGTATCTCTGCATTTTCAAAATGTATGCACTTAACCTTCTTGTTCTGGCTGGTACAGCTATGAATTCTTAATGTAGGAAAGCTCTGCCTGCCCATCATATTATGAAAAATGGTGGCAATGGTGTATTAGGGGCTGCATTTCCAAATGGCTTTAAAATAGGAATAATTTTCTGTTTTTCTCTATCTGCAGGTGGCCACTTGATGTGAAATAACACATGATGTTATTGTTTATGCCCTTTGAGTTTTTACGTAGCTCATGTTTGGTTTATCTAGATACCTATTTAAAATAAGAGCTCTCTGGAAAATTCAGGGCTTTGAATGTTTTCTTTTGTGGTCCTACATGTTATTGTCACCTGAAATCACCAAAAATGAATACTGAGCATCTGTTAACCAGAGGGAATATCATAAGCAGATCATTTCTTGTATGAGAAGTTGATTCATGGTCCTTTTAATTCCTATTCATATTCTTCCATAAATACATGGAGACAGGTGCTGTGAGGAGACCTGGCAGGGCAAGGTGAAGATCAACCTGACTGCTCAGGTTTGCAACATCTGCTGCTCCTGTCATCTCTTTTTATGTCCATTGAACAGCACAGATTATGCACATCAACCTTATCTCTACACCTGTCTGGGGGATGCCTGTGATCTGCAGCCACTTTTTATCTCCTCTTTGCTGCATGATCCTTTCTTGCTGTCCTCTGGAAAGGCTGCACCTTTTGGATAGCAAAGTCATGAGCTAGTTGGGGCTGTGCTGTGCAATGGCCTTTGGGAATGAAGCATTACCAGATGCTGAGAAAACTTGATGACAAATATGTTCAAATGCAGTAGTTATAGTTTGTTGTTTGTTTTGGTTTTTTTTTTTCATGGGAAGCTAATTTTAGCAGACACTGATCAGCTGGACTACCTCCCGCTATAGCCAAGAGCTGGCAAACTGCACCTGTGAGAATAGAAATTTATTTTTTTTCCCAGCTACTAATTCATAGTTTGGAAATTAAATGCTCATACATGAAAAAGATTAAATGGCAACATACTCACCAAAGAAAATGCAACAAAAATGTGCACTTGAGTAAAATATAAGCTAAATGAGATTTGTTGGTGTGCATTATAAACAAGCAAAGTCTCCTTTTAAACTCTTCCCAATTTTCAGTTGGATCAAAAATCAACCTAAATCAATGAATCAGTGCCAGAAGCTTTGAGAATAATAAAGGAGCAAATGTGCAGTGATAATTCCCATGTTTTTCTCAATTTAAAGCTTAAGAATTTCTTGAGCTGAAGGTGATATATTTTTGTATTTAATAATCCATGATGAATTTTCCTTCATTAGTTTGTTTGGTTCTTCTATTGAATGAGGCAGTGAACAATTGCTCCTGCTTCACCTCCTGCCACTCATCATTTTGCAGACTCACAATTGCTTTCATTCTTTTCAAAATGCAATAGCAGAATATAGGGCAGCTAAGGATCTGATTTTCTGCATCAAATCACTTTTCCTAGCTATGGAGTACTGGCCAGAGTAAAAGTTTGAAAGTTTGGGTGGTAAGGATTTATCGTGTTAGATGGAGAGGAGAGAAATGACACCAGTATGGCCAAGGGAGTATTAAAAGCCACCCTGTAGAGAAATTGTAGCAGTGTCAACAATCCAGTGGAAGATTCAAATAGTGCTGTGGCTTTCTGGGTGATACAGGGAAAATGAACATCTGTAGAATGTTTTTTCAGGACTTCATTAGTAGGTCTGGTCTGGGCATATTCCTGGGGAAAAATCTCTGCTTGGAAACAGTACCTGAGAAAGAGCAGTTTGCCTCTGCTCAGCTGCCTGAAGGCACTGGTTGAGCAGAGTGCAAGTGTGCAGTTGTACAATATTTCTTGTGCTGATGGAGAGCAGGGCTGCTGAGCCACTGCAGTGGAATGGGAGATGTTCAGGGTGTGGTGGTCTAGCTTGGGAAGATCCCAGTCTCTTTAGTCCCATGATCTGACACCAGATGGCTGGAGATGAGAGCTCTGCTTTGTGGGTCTATGTTTGCTTAGATAGATACCCAAAATGGATGAGCAGCTATTTGTGTTTCTCTGCAGAAAAATATAAGAATTTATTATTCATGTCTTATCCTAATCCTGTTGCGGCAGATGCAAACCAAAGAGAAGGTGTAGCCTTAACTTGGGGATGCTATTATGGAATATTTAGGATGTATTCTTTCAAAACACTTAACACTACCCCAGACTTCACACATTATGGGTAACTGCTGTGGATTTCAGCAGTAGTCATGAGGACTTCCTTGTGACTAAACATCAAGTGCTACCTTGGAAAAGTTCATGGTATCAGCCAGGAGCTCTGGCATAGGCAAAAAATTGGAACCACAACCAACTTGCAGTTGCCTTATTGTGCAACCATTCTCCTTAAGCAATTTCTGTGCTTCATTAATCTTCCAGATCCTACAGCAAATGAGGCAGAGAGCTGCAGAAAACAGATGCAGTCAGGAGCAAATCCTGATTTGTCATCAGGGCGTGGTAGAAAAACTTATATGTTATCATGTCAAATTGTTTATGCCCAAAGACATGATGTGATTTGGAAAATTAATGGTTACAGGCCAAGTTATTTGGTAAGGGAATTTTAGATACCTTCGCAGTCTTAATATGTTTCTGTATTTTGGATTTAATGAGTAGCAAGTCTGTTACAATGCTGTGCTTAATATGGCTTGGATCATGGTAGACTGTTTTGACATACGTTGAGTCAAAGCAGGTGGGAGGTGGAGATGAGATGAAGCTAAATTGGTGCTTGTGAGAAAGAAAAGCCAAGAACAGCAGTCTGTTGGAGCACTTGTCACAGATGGCTAAGTGACTTTCAGTCATTCCTTTGCTTTTATCTACAACAGTGTCCCATGGGTAAGTGCTAGGGGGTAGTACTTAATTGTTTGGGTTTACTTGTTGTCAACAAGTATCTGTTATGAATCTTCTGAGTCCCTTCTGAAAAGCCAAGCAGTTTTCATCCCACAACCTGATGCTGAAATGCTGAGCTGTAGCTTTGAATTTTAGTGAGAATGACAGTGGAGGTCCACCACCAAATTGTTCTGCAAGAAATATTTTAGACAATTATGTTTCTATACGTTTGCTCAGGTAGTCTTAGATTCAGATATTTAAAAAAGAGAAAGTGTCTGAACAGTAATATACAATACAAATTTCAGTACTCAGTTCACTGTGGAGTACTGTAATGCACACTGGAAATGAGGTCTCATTGGAAAAGGTCATTTGAAGCAGATCTGCAGAAACTTCACGAAGCTTTAATGAGTCAGGAGTCTGTGAGGGCTCACTTGTTATATTGCAACAGAGGGTTTAATGTTTTGTTTTTCTCATCTAAACATTTTGATCCTCTTTATTTTATTAAGATAAGCTATTATCTAGCTGTCAAGAGCCTAGAATTTCAGCAGAATTGTTTGCTGACAAGTTGATTCGGCTGAACCATTCTCCTTCTCACTTCTTTCCCTACTTCAAGCAGATTTTCCATTTTTTCACTCCATTTTATCAGTCCTTTATCCTTTACAGCCCCTCAGCTCTCATGCTGCCTATTCCCAGATGACTTTTTCCACTCATAACTGTTGATTTACATGTATAATAAAAATTGGAATTACTCTTCATCACTTATTATGTTCATGTCACCAGCTGCCTGTGCTGTTGCTGTGCTTCACACCAGCGATGGAGAGGTTGGCTTGTGACTTGCCAGCTTGCTGGGAGCAAGAATACTTCCCAACTCTAGAGCTTTTGCAAGAGTTTTTTCACAGTGCATGTGGGACTGGATTGGTTTGAGAAAAGCAGGCAGTGCCTTCACCTCACTTCCCATTTCTGACTGCAACAAAATGAAGTCCTTGACACATGTGTTTAGGGGTGTCTGGGGTTGGTGGGGAAGGACAGAGGTAGAGGCTTAATCTGTATGGTGAGAGAAAAGCAGAAAAAAGACCAAGACAAAAAGAGTGAGGAGTTTTGACTTTCTTCATCATATCCAGGCATGGCTGTGAGTTCATCCAACCCATAAGTGTGATTAGAGATGGGTAACTGATGGGGCCAACTGCATTATTCATTATGGTTCAGATTGAAATGAAATCATGGAGGGCAATTTTCTGTCTCACACTTCAAGGTCAGATGAGAGTATTTATTATTCCCTCTCTGTTTATCTGTGAATGCAAATTGAATTTAGTGATTCAAATTGATGAAATGTTAGAAATATAAAACTCATCAGAACCGACATGAAGAAAAATTACTGGGTAGAGCTGGCCAGTGACTTCACCATCCCATGTAAAGGCCTCAGCTTTGATTAGTAATTATTTCAATCTTCGGGTTTTCTCATTCCCATTTTTGTTTCAGTTGTTGTCATTTTTGTTTTCAAAGAAAAAAAGTGTAATAACTCTTTGAAGCATTTAGAATTTGAATTAGATGATGTAAATAAAGCCAGCTGCAGAGGATGCTTGGATCCTGGCTGGAGAAAAAGTTTTCTTTCAAAATTCTTCCTTGTGGATGTTTTTTTGAGGGCTGGCTTATTTGTTTGTTTGTTTTCCTCCCTTCTGTGACAGTTCCCTTTCTACAGTGTTTTCTTCCCTTGCATTGCACTGAATGTTCAAAGCTGATGTTGGGTATGGTAGGGAAGGCAGCAATTTGCCACCTTTTGATGCTGAAGTTCCATCCATTTCCTTTCTGACACATCACCCAGGAGCTGACCTTCCTCATCTTTCAGTGTTGTTAGCAGAGTGAAAGCCAGGACCTGTGAATGGGACCAGATGAGCATGGCTTATTGAAATGATATAATAGAGATATTCTCTTCCCAACTCACTGTAATGCATTTTCAACAATCGAGAGAACATCTTGGCTCAGCTCAGTGTATCAGCCTGTGGTCAGAAGGCCTTGCCATAGTGTGTGTGCCCTGTTCTCTGCAGTGTTGGAAACAAATTTGTACGGGGGAGGTTTTTCTTACCTCAGAGTAGGAATGGAAAATCCTTGCCAGGGAGTGCTCTTTAAAAATAGGCATTCCTCTGTAATTGCCAGATGCCACATACGAAATTATGGTACAGAGATAGATGACACATGCTGTGCAGACTCTGTGCTGTGTTAATAATCATGGACTGTTGTTTTTAACTCCTGCTTTTAATAAGTTACATTTTATTAAGAACTTTCAGTATTTCTTTCTCTACCAGGCACTGCAAAAGGGGTTCATTTTGCTCAGGATGCAAGCGTCTGACTTGGTGATTCAGAACAAGAGCCATGAGCATTTAGACACACCAGAAACCCTTAATAGATTTGTTTTCAAAGCTATTATCAACCACTTTGTGAACTATCAGCTTGATTTCTTCCATATCCAGTTTTACTGAAGACAGCAGCATTTTCAAGTTGATAAGCATGCAACAAGAATGTGGGTTCAGTGGTTGTTAAATACCAGTTAAAGTTATATTCACCAAATAAATGCCTTTAATGGAAGCTTTGGCCTTAGGAGAATTTAAGGTTTGGAGGCTTAAAAAAAGGACATTTATGCCTGTTGTTCTTTCATCCTTGAAATACTTTAGATTCCAGAAGTCAGAGATGGATGTGTTTGACAAACTATTCATGCTTCATCCTGAAAGCAAAGCAAACCACAGAAGTCTCTCATTTATTAATTAAGACATTGCTTTCATTCTCGTCTTGATGGTGGATGTGGAAAGCATGTTTATTAGTGTGCCAGTGGATCTCATATCAAGAGGGTGGTTAAGTATCTGTTCAGATAGAACCACATAGCCTTTGCATTTTGGCAATTTTCCTGGTTTTGGTTCCTTTGGGTTTTTGTGGTCAGCAAAGCCGTGTGCATTGCAGCAAGTGTGCTGACCCTGTAATGAAAGGAAGCAGAGGGTGCCTGATGTGAATTTCTCTTAGTAAATCCTAACTCCTGTCAGTCAATTAGGGCTATTTTACCAGAGCTGGGGCATAAAACTTGTGTTATTTTTGTTCTGCAACTGTTCACTTTGAAGGAGCTGCATTTCTGAGCCTGATATTTATGTTTCTCGTTAGGGAGTAAAATTAAATACTGTCTCAAAGATAATGCATATTATCAGTGTACTAATAAAGCTCCAAATGTCTCTTGGCTTCTTACCCATTTCATCTGTCCACACTAGCAAAATAATTGTCTTTATTTTGTTCCCTCATTAGAAATTCATTATTATTCAAGCCTTCCTTGCATGTCAAGCGCCAACATGACGTAAGAACTGCTTATTTTTGAATGATGTGTGATTAATGGAAGCCTGATGATGATGAGTTACATAAAGGTCTTTGAGAAAATACAAAGTGTGAACCAAGAGAAAGTTTGTAGAGGTTTGCCGAGGACTTGGGAGAAAGAAACAGCAAGAAAAAAAAGTTTGTTTTCCTACTGACTCTCTGTAAACCATTTTACATAGTAGTAGTTTTATTCTGTAGCAGTATTTCATACGACTCTCTCTAAGGCACAGTTAAAGCTCTGAATTATATATAGCCCTTGTGATAACATCTAGTAAAGATGTTAATATTTTGTATCATTGCTCTTTCTGAGTGTAGGAAGCAGACAGCAGGGACTTGTTGGACTCCACAGTTCCTGCCTGGGATTGCTGCAGTAGCAGCCCGGTGCTGGAGAGCAGGGATGGATGCTGCTGCTTCAGCATATTCATGGTTCTATATCTGAAGAAGAAAGTAGAATGAGATGCCAAACAATCTTACTTAAATAAAAATTAGCACCCAAACCTCTGACTTTTGAGCTGTAATACTTTGGAGTACTAAAATCATCTTCTCTGTCATAATCTTTGTTTTTCTGGTTAGCCTGACTTAAATGTTTGTTTCAGCAGCTCCGATCTGCAGTTCAGAAGTATTTTATTTTAGATAATTTTTTTTTTCCTTTTTAATGTAAGTTGGGAATTTTTCTGTTTTGCCAAGACCTACCTTGTCTTACCTATCTCCTGTCCCTTTTAAAGTCAGGTGATCTTTGTCATGATCTTTTCTCTTCTGTTTTTCCATATTAATTCCTGTCTCTGATGATGGTGGCTCCTGTCGAGGCAGGTTAGGCAGAGGAAAGAAGTCTCTGCCAGAAACTGGAGGTTGGAAAGAGGGAGGGACACAGATGGGGATGCTCTACTGGACAATCTGAAGACATGCTAGAGTTACCCTGTTGCTACTTATGCCTTCATGTTGGCTTATAAAACCTGAAGGAGAAGAACTGGAATGAAAAATAACACTTTGTGCAGGCTGTCTGTTTATCAGTTTCCAGTGTGGTTTATGTCTTTGTGTGTGCTCTCTATAAATGTGTAGATAGGTTGAAAAGGCTGCAAGTTGTCAAGCCTCTGGAATGGGGAACGGGTGGTGCTTTTCTACATCCAAATGTCTTGCTGCAAAACAATTTCTCTTGCTCCTTTTTGCCTCATTAGCTTGTGTGCTAACCTTTATATTTTGGACTCTGTCATGAAGTTGTTGATAGTTGCAGTGTCTTTCTTTTTTCTGTTATATATGTGCAATAACACTGTCATTGTGTTTTCCCTCTGTGCATCTTCAGTGTTCTTCCCATCCACACTCTCTGGTTTTTGGTTCTTTCTCTTTGATGTGATCCTTTTTTCTGACAGTTGGCCCTGAGATGTGCCAGTGTCTAATCTCTTTCTGAGATGCAACATGACCCACACAGTGTAGCTCTTCTAATTGTCTCTGTACTGTTGTGGACCTCTTATTTTCCTCTCACAGGATGGTTCTGGCATCCCGTTTGCTTTCCCTGTAGTTTTTTTAGCATCTTGGAGGTGGTAACGTGGCTACTGAGTAATTAAAATAATGTTTTACAGATCATTGAGGGGAGGGAGGGGAGAGAAGCTGTCAGCTGCTCTTATAATTTTGTGAAGGAGATTAGCAAAATGTGTCTTATAGCTTCAGTATTCACTTTCTGACACCATTGTTCTCAGTCTTCCAAAGAACATTCTGGAAAATGAAGTTTTGTCATTAAGATAACATTAAAGTGGATTACAGAAGGGAAGAGCAAAATATGAAGAGTCCCAACAGCTCAGAACAGAAAGATGTTGGCATCTCAGTCAATGGGATGTGGAACAAGGAACATTAATAGTCTGATAAACAGAAACGACTTTTTATGTTTAAGGCTTATTAGATTTACTTTAAACTTTCAAGGTTTTTGAAAATGCCAGTTCTCCAAGCTTGCATTGAACTTAGAAGTTGGGGTCTATTTTATTTTATCTTTTTTTTTAATGCTAGTTTTGAGAGAGCAATTGCTTTTGAGAAGTCATTGGTGTCATCACTGTGGAGGAAGAGTGCCCACATCTAACAGCATTTGCTGCTAGGCATCTACTTTCAAATCCTGTTTTGTGTCAATTAAGGAAAGTAACTTTCTTTTTGGGTTTTTTATTATGGAGACAGATCACATTGTATTTGGTGCAATTTCTGGAAGAATTATCAATCTGTCCTAAAAAAGGAAGAAAGGATCTCAATAATTTGCTTTGGCATGGTGTGGAGAGTTGTAAAGAAGTTGAATTTCACACTTCCTCTAGCAAGGAAACCAATGGTAACAGAGTCAGTTCAGAGCTTAAGTATTGTCTCTGCTTTCATAGACATCTCTGGCATTTACATTTTATGTAGATTAAAATCACAGTTGACCTGAGGCTGAAATATAAACAGATGATTATGTTCTTTCCAAACACATTGGCTGAGGCAATTGCCCATTTCTCTTTGCTTAACTTCTCTCAGGTTTTAAAACAATTGTTTCCCAACCTCGTTTGAGAGGTGTGCATGGGGCTGAATGTCTGCTCTCCATCAGATGTGAATCTCAAATATTTTTCATTATTTCGAGAAGGAAACCTGGTGCATATCTCATTTATCTTTGTGAATGTCAACTCAATCTTACACCGCCAGTCCACACAGCATTTATAAAAACAGGTCACAATATTGGGAGATTAGGGAAAAAAGATTTCTCTGTTATCCTATCAAAATGTGTTTGAATAATCAAAGGTAAGATTCTGGCTGTTTTGTAGTATTTAACCTTATGTTTGCATTTTTTCTTCAGTTCCTACTCTAATCAAAATCTACGTTTCTTTGATAGAGCAAACAGTATTTGAAGTAAGGTTTCTGTAGTGCAATTTAATTTGTAATAACACAATTGATGAGGGTTTTGTACTGAAATTCATGCTATGCATAAGAAAAAGAGTATTCTTAAACAAATTCTAATAAATCTTAAGACAGAAGCTGAGGTTACCTGCTCTCACCCATCCATACTGGAGGATGTTATGGTTATACCACTTAATTTTTTCCCATATTTTAGATGATATGCCAGAACTGAACTTCCCATTTGTCATCTTTGGATGTTGTCTAGTAGGAAATTTTTAGTATGGATTTATTTTGTAGAATCTGAGAAGAGCTTGTTCTCTTTAATCCTGTGGCTCCTGGCATTGTTCAAGAAGAAAAAGGGCAGAGTTTCTATCAAGTATCCATGAGACTGAATTTGAGAAGTTGACTGAGGTTGGGATGGGGAAGGGAGCATCCAGTGTTACACTGGTGCCACTTCACTGCCCTTGGGCACAGATTCCCTTTTTAACTGATTAATTAAAACAGAACCAAAGAAGTGGTGGTGCCCTGATAATGAAATTAACCATTTTCAAATGCAGATTTGAAGCCCTCTTGATGAACTTTCCTGCCAGAATACAACAATGAAGAGACTATTTCACAGTCCCTGATTATTAAATTGGTCTGTGAATGATTCCAAATTGAACTGGAGCTTTTAACAGGCTTCTAATTCATCCATTGTTTCTAAAATGCATGTTTTTCTTCAAGGAGAAGGATTTTGAGGTAGGGAGACAGCTGTTTGGGGATTTTTGTGAATTCATACATAAATTTCCCAAGAAAGACATGCTGCATGGCCAGGTCAAGAAGTTATACTTGATTTATGGTAAGAGTGTTTTTTAAAGGAATGTTCCCCTTCATGTCTGTCTAAACAACTTAAAACAGTGCAATTTTTATTTAAAAATCATTTTTATCTGTTTTCTTTTAATTACAATGATAAAAAGCACCCATAAATTTTTAAGTGTTGTTTTTAGCATCAGAGAAACAAACTCTTCTGTTCCTGAGTAAGCTAGAGATGTTGGTTTCTATCTTTCTAGCTTGCTTGAGAGTTTTTGACTTTTCTGCTATCCTTTTTTTTTACATGTCCTGTTCACTCTTTAAATACTTAAGTTTGTACAGTCGAGGATAAACTTGTTATACATAAATTATGAACTGACTCAACCATCACAATAATTATTTCACTCTTATTTTAATATTGATCAAGTACTTTGTCAGCATACTTGATCTGTGATGAGCTGCTTCATGACTGCATTGGAACCAGCTGTCCATTAGTGTCCCAGCAGCAGACTGAGTGTCTGAAGGACACATATTGAGATCAGCTCCAGGAATACGTGGGTAATTATATGCCATCACATCATGTTGCAAGGAGAGCTAAGAAGAGGGACCAAGCTCTTCTGGCTTAATTAAGAATCATGTCCAAAGAAGAGCTAATCACCTGGCCTCAGAAGACATTTCTCTTCCAATATAGGTTGCTGGCAAGAGCAGAGTGCAGGTGGTGGCTATAATTACTTGCTGAGTATTACCTGTCTGTCAAAGCTGATCATATTAAATTTCCCTTTGACTTTGTTAGAAAAAAAGATTAAAAGCTACAGTAGAACCCAAGATTGTGCATCATTTGTTGAAAGTAAGGCATCTTCTCAAAGGCAAAATGATTTGAATAGTATGCAACTATTTAAATGCTTTGTAGTGTGAGGTTCCACTATTGTAATTGTCTGGTGCTGAACAAGAAGGCTGTCACTGGGATAATTCTTTTGTCTTCTTTTTTCCTGAGAACACCTAATAATGAGGCTGCAGGTACTCATTTTCCAGGGGTTCACTGCAATGTCACCAGCCCCAACGTCCTGGTATCATGGGGATGCTTCTTCTCTCAGATTTTTCTGATCTGTCTGACTTAGAGGCAGTGATCAAGTTTTTATAGGTCTGTATTTTTTTTTTTTTTAGTGCCCGGGTACTGGAGAAGGCCCGACAGCAGTTACAGGAAGAAATACTACGGGTTCAGAGCCAGCTCTTGGATGAGAAGAAGAAACGTGAGCAGCATGAAGCGCTGGTCAGGCGGCTGCAGAAACGGGTGCTGCTGCTCACTAAGGTGAGTGTCTAGATCATGTCTGGAAAAGTCTGTGTCCTTATTTCTTTCCTTCAGGTACAGTTCTTGCTGTCTCTTCTTTGTTCCCATCCCTGACTGGTCCTACACAGTTGCTGTGGGGTCTTTGCCTAGGGGGTGCTGTAAG